>NW_027532196.1:1090933-1120012 GCF_008692635.1 Crocuta crocuta
CACTCACGTTAGAAGGCTCTCTCAGTGGATTCTGCGTCCTTTGTCTCCCAGTCTCTCAGGTTTTGTAAGGTTTCCAATGGCTTCAGATCTTTTCTGTGTGATGTATGGGCGCGAGTGCAAGTACGGAGCTCCTTACTTCTCCGCCATCTTGCCCCTCTACCTCTATTTGAGTCTTCTAATCCTAGAAGGCTGGCCTCTGAAAACTTTCGGTCTCTCAGAAGTTTCTTTAAGTGTTTATCCCCTATATTAGAACAATATGATCAAATTCTAAAAACTCTTTTTATGATTTAGACTTAAACATTAGATTTCTTTGGTAAGAGTTTTATTCTTTTGCATACTAAAAAAGTTTCTCCTGTATTCACAGTTCCTAGTGATTTAAAAATGATGTACAGGTCTGCACACAGAAATTTTAAAAAAGCAAAGAAAGCCAAAAAGGATGTACAATAGTAGCAATGGCCAAAGTGCCCACTCAAATCTTTGATATCCCTTTGACCTACTTAATGAATAACCTCTCAGAAGTACATATTGAGTTCTATCTCACCATGCTACAAGATTTAAGACTAAGGACATAGACTTTAGAAAGTTTGAAGGAGATTATTTAAGTTTCTATTATCCTTATTATCTATGAAAATATATTTAGGGGATTGTTAACTCAAGAACAAATTAAAATCATTTTATATGTTAACTAATGTGGATTTAAATTTGAAAAATAAAAAAACAAAAAAAAATAAAAACAAATTAAATATAAGATAATTGAAAGGTTTAAATAATATAATACAATTTAAACAGTTCACTTAATTTATAAAACATTTTTTCAAAGATTTTACCTTCTTTGATACTTTCCAAAGCCCTGGTAGGTTTATTTTACTTATATAGGTAAATTAAGACAGGTATTGTTTTGTCAAAATACACATAACTAATAAGCAATCTTCTGAAGGCGTGACCACAATCTTTTTGCCTCAAAGTCAGTGTTATTTAGCTCTATCATGTAGTCATGTATACATACGGTGTTTGGTTGACCTTCAAAAGAATAGCTTGTTTTTATGTACCCAGAAACACATTTCCCAACAGAGAGTCTATAAAGCAAATGAAAATTAATTTGGGTCAGGGTTTTAACTTTTTACAAATGCAAAACATAGCCACAGATCAGAATTTCTTTCCTCAGGAGGATACCTCGCTTATTTTCATCCTTGAAGCAAACATTGTGGGAAAATTAGAAAGAGCTGGTTCAGCTGATTTAAAGTTATCTGAGCAAGAACATTTCCTATCTGATGCTGAAGCAGAAAATGCCTGAAGTTTCAATTTTTGCACGTTGTTAGACTTTTATTGAAACATAGGCCTGTATGAGGTTTTAAAGAATTGATTGATACTTTTAAAGTTAGAGCAATTTCCATTTTTTAAAAGGAAGATCATTTCCTATCTTTTTATCTTGAAGAGATACTCTTCATAATGATGATTACCCTAGCTACTGAATATTTTCTCTAGGCAAAAAAGGGACTGGAGCAGCACATCTGTAAACTTAAACTTACCCCACAATCCACGTGGATGCTTACTTCAAAGCAGAGAAAGCCCTAATAAAAATTAAACACAACACACTAATAATACTTCTTAATAATAGCACCTAACAATTATACAACAGTTTGCACTTTCAAAGCACTTTACGATCATTAATTAGTTTATCCACACAACATCCTTAGGACTTATGCCAGCATTATTATCCTCATTTTAAAGATGAGAAAACTGAGATCAAATGTGATTAAGTGCCTTGCTCAAAGCCACATAATGAATCAGTAAGATCTGTAGCTGAGTTCATAATAGCTCAAGACTACCAGAGATATGGATATTGAGGTCCACAAACGACCTGCTTGAATGACAAGCCTATTGTTATCCCCACTCATCAATGATGCCCTCCTTTCTTCACTGACTTCTATCTCTTTTCATTGACTTCTACTGAACAAAACTAAGAAATTAACAATCTTCTCTTCACAATATCTTAGTACATAGTGTGCTCACTTAAATCAAAGAAAAAGAAAAGAAAAGCCAGCATATTAACAAGAATATATTCTTCAATATCATTATCATTGAACCAGAGGTATTTGTGATGAATCACTGAATGATTCTGTTTTCAGTAGAAAACAAGCTGATAAACTAATACTACCCTGGAGGTATAATACAGTCTCCTTGCTCCCAAATATGACTACCTACTAATACCAGCATCACAACTACTATTCAAATAAACCAATACAAGGAGCTTAGATAATTTCTCCCCCTATAATAGATGGTAAAGTGCCCTGAGCTCTTTAACTTTGAGAACACATAAACCTACATGAGTGAAAAAAAAACACAATTATTTTTCTAACTTCTGGAAATTTATTCTAATACGTCCCCTATCTGAATCAGTTAGAACAGACTAGGATATGTTGCAGGAACAAACAACTTTCAAATCTTAATAACATAACATAATGCATTATTTCTTACTCATACTACATGTTCATCTTAGGTTGGTAGAAGGCTCTGCTCTGGCTCAGGTCATGATCTCAACAGTTCCTGGAACTGAGCCCCTCATTAGGGTCTGTGCTGAATGCATACAGCCTGCTTGGAATTCTCTCTCTCTCCCTCTCGCTCTGCCTCAACCCCATGTGCCCTCGCTCTCTTACTCTCTCTCAAAATCAATCAATCAATCAATCAATCAATCAATAAACACACACACACATACACACACAAACACACACATATATGCATATATATATATGCATATATATGCATCATTCATGCTTCACTGGCTAAGACAATTTACATAATCACGGCTAATTCAAATGGGGAGAAAAATACAATCCTACCACATGTACCGAGTGGGATAAACAAAGTATATGGGAGTCACAATAATAACTATCATCAACTATTTGGCTCATTCCTCTTCCACTCTGCTTCCTCCCTCAAAGTGACAAATGTCAGGGCCAGATGCATCTGGCCAACAAGGTGTATTAAGAGCACTCTTCCTGGCAAAAGACACACAGTCCTGGTATTTGTCCCTTTGAGGGAGGCCAAAGAGATGTGTTAATAGCTATCTTCCTGGATACAAAATCAATCTACAAGAATCTGACATTCCTATACACTAATAATGAAGCAGCCAAAAGTGAAATTAAGAAAACAATCTCATTTACAATTACAACAAAGACAATAATCTAGGAATCAACTTAACCAAAGAGGTGAAAGACTTGTACTCTGAAAACTCTAAAACACTAATGAAGGAAATTCAGGACGACACAAAGAAATGGAAAGTCATTCCATGTTTGTGGGTTGGAAAAATAAATATTGCTAAATGTCTATGCCACCCAAAGCAATCTAATACAATCCCTATCAAAATGTCAACAGCATTTTTCACAGAACTAGAAAAAACAATCCTAAAATTTGTATGGAACCACAAAAGACTCAAAGTGCCAAAGCAATCTGAAAAATCAAAAACAGAACTGGAGATATCACTACTCCAAATTTCAAATTATATTAAAAATGGTAGTAATTAACGCAGTATCATAGGTAATGGCATAAAAATAGATACACAGATCAGCAGAATAGATTAGAAAACCCAGACATAAACCCACAATTATATTATCAATTAATCTTCGACAAAAGAATAATGAATATACAAAGGAAAAAAGACAGTCTCTTCAACAAATAGTATTTGGAAAACTGGACAGCTGCATGCAGAAAAATGAAAGTGGACAACTTTCTTTTACCATACACAAAATAAACTCAAAATGGATTACAGATCTAAAAGTGAGACTTGAAATGATAAAAATTCTTGAAGAGAACACAAGAAATAATTTCTCTGGCATTGGCCATAGAAACATTTTTCTAAATAGGTCTCTTGAAGTAAGGGAAATAAAAGCAAAATTAAACTATTAGGACTACATTTAAAAAAAGGTTTTTGCACAGTGAAGGAAACAATCAACAAAACTGAAAAGGAACATACTGAATGGGAGAAGATATTTGCAAATTACAGAGCCAATAAAGGGTTAGTGTTCAAAATACACAAAGAACTGATACAACTCAACACTCAGAAAAACAAGTAATACAATTAAAAATGGACAGAAGATATGAAAAGACATTTCACCAAAGAAGACATACAGATGGCCAACAGAAACTTGAAAAGATGCTCAACATTACTCATCATCAGGGAAATGCAAATCAAAACTACACACCTGCCAGAGAAATCACCTCACACTTGTCAGAAAGGCTAAAATAAAAAACACAAGAAACAACAAGTGTTGGCAAAGATGTTGGGAAAAAAAGAACCTTCTTGCACTGTTGATGGGAATGCAAACTGTCACAGCCACTATGGAAGTTCTTAAAAGAATTAAAAATAGAACTACCTATGATCCACTAATCACATTAATGGGTATTTACCAAAAAAAAAAAAAAATACAAAAAACACTAATTCAAAGGATACATGCACCATCCCTGTGTTTATAGCAGCATTATTCACAATAGCAAAACTATGGAAGCAGTCCACCTGTCCATCAGTAGACAAATGGATAAAGAAGATGTGGTGTGTGTGTGTGTGTGTGTGTGTGTGTGTGTGTGTGTGTGTACATAGTGGGATGTTATTCAGCCTTAAGAAGAGAATGAAATCTTGCTATTTTCAAAAACATGGATGGAGCTAGAGAGTATAATGCTAAGAGATAATAAGTCATAAACAAATACCATATGATCTCACTCATATGTGGAAGTTAAGAAACTTAGGAATTTGAACTGGTAGTTTGTCTCCAGAACTTATGCACTTGACCATTCTACTATATTGACTCTTAAACCAAAAAATGATTGATAGATACATAGATAGATGATTCAATAATTCCACTATTGGGTATTTATCCAGAGAAAATAAAAGCATTAATTTGAAAAGATACATATACCTTTATATTTATTGCAGCATTAATTATAATAGCCAAGACATAGAAGTAATCTAAATGTCCATAAATAGACAAATACATAAGGAAGATGTGGTAAATATGTATTGTATGTATAACATTGTACATGTATTGTACAATGAAATATTATACAGTCATCAAAAAGGATGAGATTATGCCACTTGATACAACATGGATGGACCTAGAAGGTATTATACTGAGTGAAATAAGCCAAGCTGAGACAGACAAATACCATGATTTCATTCATAAGTGGAATCTAAAACAAACCAATAAATAAAAAGCAGAATTAGACTTTATATACAAAGAACAAACTGATGGTTATCAAAGGGGATAGGGGTGGAAGGTTGTAACTAATGGGTAAAAGGGAGTGGGAGATACAGGCTTCTAGTTACAGAATGAATAAGCCACAGGAATAAGGGGCACTGCATTGAATATAAAGAATAGAGTCAGTTTTATTGTAATAGTGATATATGGGAATAGAAGGTAGCTACACTTGTAGTAAACAGTATAATGTATGATTCTGTCAAATTACTATGCTGTACACCTGAAACTAATGTGATATTGGGTGTCAGAGATACTCATTTTTTTTTTAAAAAGTGGGAAATATGTTGCCTTAGAAGGAAGTCAACTGCTACTCTGAATTCTGCTTTTCCTTGGATCTACTTATTAATTCTTCCACAGGACCCTCTAAGTATCAGGCATTATTTTTGGCAACTTTTGGATGTACTGGTAAAGAAAAAAGTTATGGGTGGGGTAGAAGGGATGCATGGTCTGCAGGCTCCTTCTAGTGACCCTGGTTAAATCATTTAATTACTCATATTGTTGGTTGCCTTATCACTTTACTCAAGATGATACTTTTCTTTGCCTAAAATAAAGGAGATTGAAGAAACCTCCCTTCATGGCTCCCCTCTGTTCAAGCCTCTGAAGCTTAATCTGGTACAATTCATCATCTGCACAAATAATCACCAAAGCACTTCCCTCTCTCCTTCAATATAGTGAGGCTTTGACTTAAGCCATTTGGAGAAGGCTTTCTCTAACATCATCAATAAGGGCTCAAAATTTCAGTAATAAGCAGAATTAAAATTCAGCAGAGTCTCATAGCATCTTGACTCTCTTACTGAGTATAGAAAGTAGCTTTTATTTTAATTTACTAGAAATAAAAAAATGGATGAGAGATGTACTTGAGTAAGCTAGTTCTTTAAGATAGAACTAGTTCTTAGAATAGTTATTTACTATCCTTTAATGTGACTTCTAATATAAGTACTAATAAGCATCTTCGAAGCAACCTAAATGAGTCCTGTTTATGGTTTCTTGGTCTTTAAAAACAATCTTGCAGAAAAGCAAAGGAGGGTGGCACACATTATCTTTGCTAATAAAGAAATAAATAAATAGATCAGGTGCAGAATCATATTCACCACTCAGAGAACAGAATTTGTTTTAAAGACACAGAAGGGTAAAGTCTCAAATATAAGCTCATCACTGATACTAGAGGCAGGTGAGTGATAAATTATCACAGAGAGTCATTACTCCATGAGGTTTCTTGTAAACATTAACCAACAAAGGAGGAAAGATTGGCCACTTGGAAAACACACTAATGACTTAGGAAAAACTATAAATCATTTCAAAGAACTGCAATGAATCTGCAAGTTAAAAGATACATACACACACACACACACACACACAGAGTGAGAGTGAGAGAGAGAGAGAGAAAGAGAGAGAGAGAGAGAGAGCGAGCCAAAGCCCGAATAACAAAAAGAGTGAGTTGTCAACACAAACCAAGGTTGAGTTCTAATTACAACGAGGGGAGTTCTCAGACTGACAACGTCCGACAAGGTAGTTCAGGTAATAAGAATGGATGATATATGACTAGGAATTTCCCAACACACTTGATTTATCTTCCTTTGAGAAATATTTGGGGACCATAACCAGATAAACGCTAAATTGAAATTTCTTTGCAAAGCAATAAAATCAAGACTCTCGTGTCTATACTTCAATTACTTTCTTCCAAGGTTTTAGAAAGGAAGAAAAATTGTGGAGAGTTCTGAGACTTCACAAAGTAACTAGTTGGGCACTAACGATATTATAGCACAGTTCATTTTAAAATAGGGCTCATTTAAACTGTTTTTAAATGAAACACCCTACACATTAAGATTAAGTAGAAAAAGTTCCTTCATAATGACAAATTACAGGATGATCAACTCATCCATTTCATTTGTGTGAGAGAAAGGGGAGAAAAAAATTATAACAACATTAAAGCATATTATGTCCTATAGCTGAGTTCCCTGAAAGGTAATGTTTATAACACTTCAGGACTTCCTTTCAAGGTTAAGAAGCTACAAATATGACTTAATTGTTCAAATCCTGAAAATGCTAGCCCCCAAAATTAAATCACTGAGAGTGACCTTACACTTAACATCATTTTCAGGGACTCAGAAGTCCTCTTGCTCAAAATAATACCATTCACTGAAATTCATTTTTTGAAGATTTAGAGTTTAATTCCACAACTCACAGGCTTCTGAATAAATCTATAATTCATATTTCTCCACCATTACTTTTGCTGTTTCCTGTACCTGGAATAATCTGCACTTCATCTCAGCCTCTTAAAATCTTAACTATCTTTCAGTAGCAAATTATAATGACATCTGCTTTAGAAATTGTCTTCAGAGGCGCCTGGGTGGCTCAGTGAGTTAAGTGTCCAACTTCGGCTCAGGTCATGATCTCATGGTTCATGGGTTCAAGCCCCACATAGGGCTTTGTGCTGACAGCCAGCTCAGAGCCTGGAGCTTATTTCAGATTCTGTGTCTCCCTCTCTCTCTGACCCTCCCCTGCTCACTCTCTCTCTCTCTCTCTCTCAGAAATAAATAAAACATTTTAAAAAATTAAAAAAAAAATAGAAAGTTGTCTCCAATTCACCCTGGATCTTCTCATTCAAGGTAAATAGAAGTGACCTCATTCTTTTCTGAGTCAGTAATTTTTTGTTGTTATTCATTCTTTTTTATTTATGTAATGAAAGTTGTGATACTTTACCCAAACCTCCCTTTAGAAATTAATGGTTTATTCCCCTCTCTGCTGGAAGAGCTACCAGAAGGAAGACACTCTGAGCTGTCAGTTCTATTTGGGGACACCTTCAGCTACAGAAATGTGTCTTACCCAAAGGCACTCCTTTCAGCAGCTGTATCCAAATACTGATCAACATGGACAACTTGAGGCAACTCTGAAGACCTGTCCTAACCCCATAGTTCCTTGTGGGGTTGGTTTGTTGGCAATGAGTTGTAATTTAACTTCTTCTCCCTGATCAATCGTGTTTCTTCCGTGCCTCTCATTCCCCACACCATGAACACAGATGTTCATGGTGTGAACAGAGATATTAGGAAGCAAGACCACTTCCTAATAAATATGCTCCATGCTCCATCTTAGAGTCAGCTTCCTAAAGAATCCAAATTGCAACATGGCACTTAAACATGGTCAATTTTTCTTCTATTAAAGTCTTATCTGTATTTATTCATGTTCCCCATTATGCACTAGATTAAGAACTCTTTAGAGCATGACAGGGATGTCCGCTGTCACCAGTGTCGTTTAACATAGTGCTGGAAGTTCCAGAACCAGCCATCAGACAACAAAAGGAAATAAAAGACATCAGAATTGTCAAAGAAGTCAAACTTTCACTTTTCAGAGATGACATGATACTCTACATGGAAAACCTGACAGACTCCACCAGAAGCCTACTAGAACTGATTCATGAATTGAGCGAAGTCACAGGGTATAAAATCAACATACAGAAATTGGTTGCATTTTATACACCAATAATGAAACAACAGAAAGGGAAAGCAAGAAACTGATCCCATTCACAATTGTACAAAAAAACATAAAATACCTAGGAACAAACCTAACCAAAGATGTAAAAGATCAGCATGATGAAAACTATAGAAAACTTATGAAGGAAATTGAAAGAAAAGAAAAAAAGAAATGGAAAAACATTCCATCCTCATGGATCAGAATAAATATTGTTAAAATGTTATTACTGCCCAAAGCAATCTACACATTCAACACAATCCCAACCAAAATTGCACCAGCATTTTTCTCAAAGCTAGAGCAAATGATCCAAAAATTTCTATGGAACTGCAAAAGACCCCAAATAGCCAAATATTGAAGAAGAAAATCAAAACAGGAAGCATCACAATCCCAGAGTTTAGCCTCTACTACAAAACTGTCATCATCAAGACAGTATGATATTGGCACAAAAACAGACACATAGACCAATGGAATAGAATAGAGAACTCAGAACTGGACCCACAAATGTATGGTCAATTAATCTTTGACAAAGTGGGAAAGAGTATCCAATAGAAAAAAGACAGCCTCTTTAGCAGATGGTGCTGGGAGAACTGGGCAGCAACATGCAAAACAATGAAACTAGACCACTTTCTTACACCATACACAAAAATAAACTCAAAATGGATGAAGGACCTGAATGTGAGACAGGAAACCATCAAAACCCTAGAAAAGGAAGCAGGAAACAACCTCCTTGACCTCAACCACAGCAACTTCTTACTTGACACATCCCCAAAGGCAAGGAAATCAGGAGCAAAAATGAAATATTGGGACCTCATCAAGATAAAAAGCTTCTGCATGGCAAAGGAAACAATCAATAAAACTAATATGCAACTGATGGAAGGAGAGAAGGTAGTTGCAAATGACATATCAGATAAAGGGCTAGTATCCAAAAATCTATAAAGAACTCACCAAACTCGACACTTGAAAAACAAATAATCCAGTGAAGAAACAGGCAGAAGACACGAACAGACACTTCTCCAAAGAGCACGTCCAGATGGCCAACAGACACATGAAACAATGCTCAGGATCCCTCCACATCAGGGAAATACAAGTCAAAACCACACTGAGATACCACCTCACGCTGGTCAGAGTGGCTAAAATGAGCAAATCAGAGAACTCTAGATGCTGGCGAGGATGTGGAGAAACGGGCACCCTCCTACACTGTTGGTGGGAATGTAAACTGGTACAGCCCCTCTGGAAAACAGTGTGGAGGTTCCTCAGGAAACTAACAATAGAACTCCCCTATGACCCAGCAATAGCACTGCTAGGAATTTACCCAAGGGATACAGAAATGCTGATGCATAGGAGCACATGGACCCCAATGTTCATAGCAGCACTCTCCACAATAGCTAAAACATGGAAAGAGCCTAAGTGTCCATCAACGGACGAATGGATCAAGAAGATGTGGTTTATCTATACCATGGAATACTACATGGCAATGAGAAACAATGAAATCTGGCCATGTGTAGCAACATGGATGGACCTTGAGGGTGTTATGCTGAGCGAAATAAGTCAGGCAGAAAAGGACAAATATCATATGTTTGCACGTATAGGAGGATTAGGAGGAACTTAACTGAGGACCATGGGGGAGAAGAAGGGGGGAAATGGTGGGGGAAAGGGAGAGAGGCAAATCATGAGAGACTCTTGAATGCTGACAAAAACTGAGGACTGATGGATGTGGGGGGGAGGGGGGATGGGCATGGAGGAGGACACTTGTGGGGATGAGCACTGAGTGTTATGTGGAAACTAATTTGACAATAAACTATTTCTAAAAAAATAAAAAAAAATAAAAAAAGAGGACTCTAATTGTTTTGTAACACAAATGAAATAGTCTGTGTGGTTTCTTAAATCTATTGTTCTCCTGAGCTAGTTTATTGTGTCTCAATAATTTTAAGATATTCCTTCATTCACATCCAGAAACAATAAAGACAAGAAGCAACAAGCAAAGAAAAAGGAATGAAGGAAGCCATGTGAACCAGAGGAAAAACCTGAGTATCCTCTCATCACTGTATTTTCTTTGTCTCCTAATACCCCTCTCTTTTTTTTTTTTTTACATCCTTTTCTTATCTTCATAGTTAACAGACTTTCCGATAGTTGTCAAATAAATAACTGGATCCTTAAACTGCCTTGTTCCTCTCCATTGCTCTCATCCTCACTTACTAAGTTCTCTTTTTCCCCTTCCAGTCCTGCCTGCTACCTTCTGTTGTTCCCCATATACAGTAAGTAACGGAAGCAGAAGTATCTCCCTGCCCCAAATAAATCATTCTATCACAGAGAAATAAATGCCCCAGAAAAGGGGTCTATAAATCTCTATTAGGTTTTGAGCACAATTTCAAGGAAAACATATGGATCATAACTTTTCTTATAGCTCTCTATGTGTATTTTTCATATACAAAGATGTACCACAAACATACTTCAAATGATAGAACTAGACATGAATGTAATAACCAGATTCAAAACTTTCATGTGGTCAAAATGGAGACTTGAAAATAAATTCCTGATCTTTAATACAATTTCCATTATATCACTGATTTTAATACCCTATTAAAAGTGAAGCTCAATATACTCCCAAATATACCCTAGGTCTTCACTGAGACTTGTAAAATTCAAAATATTTTTAAGTTCTTTCCCAGAAGATTTAAGAACTTAAGAACTTTTTGATAGACCTCAGAATATTTAAAACAGCCCTATATATGTATATAAGGAACAAAGTATAACACTGAAAATACAGTGGAAGATATACATATCTACAGATATACAGTAGGTCACAAGTGATTTTTGTTAAGCAATAGCTGATTTTTTCCTCTCTTTGTTTCCCAAACCCAAACGTACTATATTTTTATATTAGTTGATAATTTTTAAAAAATTATAAGGAACATTTTCAAATTCACCATAATAAGAACTATTTCAAGACCTTCATAGTTGCCAACATGCCATATTTTCAGAGCCCCTACCTCACAGCATATTAACACATTAAAATAACCCACTCCACGGTAACACAATATTGTAGGTAACTATGTAAGAGTTGAGTTTAACTAGAGCTAAGCAAATGAAATGCAATATTATGCAATTTTGCTTTTTATATTTATGTGTGGGATGCGTGTATGTGTGTTTGTGTGTCTGTATGTTTCTCACACATGCCCACCCTGTCCCTGTTCTCAGATATTTTCATAGGCCAATAATCAATTGATATCATTTACTCAGTGGGAAATTACAATGCACTGTAATATCTGTCCCAATACCCATAAAGTCTAGAATAATCATAAAAGATAGTGACAAAGTCAATCAATATCCAAATTTGAGAAGCCCCTATTATGAATAGAATAGTCCCTAATTTTGCAAAGCTTATACAGTCTCAAAACTAGGTATTTGTATCTTTCATTTTATGTTATCTAAATAGTTATATCTATATATATTATGGGACTGAAACGCCTGATTTCATGGCCTACCACTGAGAATTAACTACTTGATAAATGAAGACTGTGTTAATTGTATTTAACTTGTTTCCCCTTTGTGTTTAAACATCTGGCTAGATAATTTGCACCTAAAAATCTCTATAAACAACACACAGTTCCTAACAAATACAGCCCAGTATTTTAAAATGCCAAATTGATTAAAACTGCAGAATCGAAAGAAAGAAAGAAATAAAAAAGACCATAATTCTATTTCCTTTCACATAAAATAATTGTGTATCTCTTTCCTTTTAGAAAAATTGACACTGTTCCAATGTTAAATATTAGATGAGTACCTGAATAACCCACTATATAATTTAAAATCATACATTTCTGACACAGAGAGAGAGGGAGAGAGGGAGAGAGAAAGATGGGGGAGGGGCAGAGAGAGAGTGAGAGAGCAAATTTCAGCAGGCTCCATTCCCATTGTGGAGCTGGACATTAAGCTCAAGCCATGAGATCATGACCTGAGCTGAAATCAAGAGGCAGACAATTAACTGACTTAGCCACCCAACCACCCCTAAAATCATACATTTTTAAAGGTAGCTAATTGAAGAAGGGAGAAAATATTAGACAGCTAAATGAACCAAACCATGTATTTTTCAAAACCTTAGTATTTCAGCTATAATAATATATCTTTAAATTTTCTGATTTTCCTAAGGCTAAAGGCCAAGTTTAAGAGAAGAATGCTATACAGATTTACTAAGAATGGAGAAGTAAGGCCCTTCATTTTCACAGATCAGAGTCCTGGAACAGACAACATGGCGTGAACCCAGGTTTGTAGTGGGATTACTGGAGATCACACCCTGAACCAGGACCTTGAGTAGAGCATAGATTTGAGGTGCTGCCTTGTTTTCCTCTTTGAAGGCCAAATCCTTTTTTTTTTCATGAAATATAATCATTAGTCAAATTATGATGAAAAGAAAAACAAAAGTAGGTCATAGCTAACCTGTGTACATAATGAAGAAGCCCCCAAATAGGACCAATGCAATTTGATAACCAGTAAAACTGAAATTTTACCCAGCTTGTGTATGAAATAATCATTGATGGCATTTGTTTTTCACTGTGTGGTAGATTTTCTTCTTTATTTATATTGTTCACTTAATCCTCAAAACTAGGTAATATTATTATCATTTAACATACAAGAAATTATAAGTACAAATGGCTATAATATCTGTCCAAGCTCTTACAGTTAGTAAGTGGTTCTGGTGGATTTTGAATCCAGGTAGTTTGGCACAATAAGCCACATTTATAACTACTATGCCATCTTATGATATAACCCACCAAATATTTGAAGGTAATATTCTGAAAATGTATGTCAAAAACTAATTACATTGCAAAGCCTTCTATGAAACTCCTAAAAATGCTTGTAGGGTGAGTCTTCAGTACAGAATTAACTCTATTTTGTCTGTTTCACCTAATGCTCGAATCACAAAATAGGATAACAGCATTACCTTGCGTATCTTAACCATCACAAAGAATAATAACCATAATAATAAAAATACTTTATATTGGCCTATTTTTACCATTTTCAAAGAATTTTCATTTTAATTCAACTATTATTATTATTATTAATGCATACTTTCACATATATTATCTCACTCTCAGGCAAAAACCAAAAAGAAAAAAAAAAACTCAATCCATACTATACTTTACTAATTAAAATCTGTTATTCTGTATTCCCAGAATCATTTAAAATAGATAATAGGACAAAATAAAATGTGTATTTTAACCCAAACAACCTCTACAATAAGGAAATACTATTCCTCCATATCAATAAAACTTTTTTCAGCAAAGAATAACTATTTATGAATTCATCTCAACACTATTGCCAACCTGAGAAATAAACTGATCAATGGGTAAAAAAGAAACCCCAGGTAGTAATGGAAAATTACCAGAAGAGCACCTTATAACAAGAAGGAGAAACTTTACAATGATATATACTTTATTATTCATCTAGGAAAATGAATGATTCTATTGTGTTTTCTTGGAAAATGAATTCCATGACAACTTTATCTAAATATTAATTTAAGACAGTTAGATCCCATACAATACAGAAGGTCCATGTTAGATAAAATGGATATGTCTCAGAAAACCTGTTTATTAAACCATATTTTCAAATCCTTTAATGTGGTCAACTATTTAAAGACATTCTAATTTGTAAAAAAAAAAAAAAAAAAAAAATGAAAAAAAAAAAAAAAAAAAAAAGACATTTTAAATAATTCCTCTCCAGGGTTAATGGTCCATCTTATTAATTTTTATTCTTTGCTGTTCATTTGTTTGCCAAATTCAGATTTCTCAATTTAAATCAGAGAGCATTTCTATCTGGTTAAAGAAAAAGTCTGTTTATTGCTGCTTGAACTTTAAAGACAAGACTAAGTCTACATAGACTTTAGATGAACTTTATGAAATAACAGAGGAAAGAAACTTCCTAATCATTCACTAGAAAGAGATTAAGCTCTTAAGACTTTTTTCCCCCGTGTGTTAAAATACTGATTCTTGGGATTTTTCTCTTCAGTGTAAAATAAGTTTCATTCTGTTCTATGGTCCATGACCTCAGAGATATCAGTCAGTGATCACAAGACAGATGAAGCACTATGGAGATGTCTATTTCCATATAAATCTATCACTTTTACTGAAACCAAACTCTGAACACATGACTTACTGAGAATTGATCATTTGTGTAGTCTTCATATACATAACTATTTTTGCAAAGAAAAGAAGGATGCTTTCTCATTTTTGGTATTTCAAAAATTAGGTTGGGTGAAGTCTGGAGTAGTAGGCTTGTGAAAGATCTTCCAAAAATGATGCATACTCTAACTTCCTGCGCAAGAACAAAGCAAAAAGACAAGACAGTAAAGAGGTAACCTTTAAGTACCCCACACCACCATTCCCTACACATATATCAAACCAGCTAGTCCTCCAACAAGAATACCCTATATCATAAACGGCAACATAATCACCCCGATTGGTCAAGCCCCAAACCCCAAACCCATACATCAGGACAACAGAAACTACGGGCAGTTCAGCTTCTCCAATACATTCTGAACCCTCCAATTTCTGTTTTTGATGTTACAACTCCCACACCACGACCATCTCATACTTCTTCAAAAGGCTCTTAATGTACTTCACGTGCCTTTACTCTTGACCCGAGAACAATCTTTTTAAAACCTTAATTGAGAACATGCTAATACCTCTGCTTAAAAGCCTTCAATGCAGGCATCTGTAATGCATTACAATTATAATATTAAACTGCTTTCTGTGGCACACAGATCTCTCCTAACTCTGAAACCTTAAGTACCAGTCTCCTTAAAGTCTCTGTTCCTGCCACACTGGCTTTCTACTGTCATTGAACAGAACTAACTTAGCCACATCTGAAAGTAGTCATATTTTTTACCCCCCACCCTTTTCTGGAATGCATATCCCTTAGATGATCTCTTTCTCAGCTGACATGTTACCTCTTTAGAAAAACCTTCCCTGATCACCCTAAGGTAGCATGCCATCTACCCTCCAATCATTCTACCCAAATACCTGTTTAATTTTTATGTTCCCTTTCACTGTTTCAAATTATATTATTCATATACTTGGCTACAGATTTACTATTTACAAATTACTTACTAATTATTTGCACTTGCATTTGTCACCCCCCCACCACCACCACACTCCCTAAGAATAGAGACCTAACTCTCTTATTTACTATTCCAGCACCCAGTAAAGTCCTGGCACATTGTCAGTAACCAATAATTATCAGCTAAATGAATGAATGGATGGATGGATGGATGAGATACAAAGTAAAATCCTGAAAGATATGCTAGATTATCACACTCTCTAAAGCTATCACACTGGCAGCACTTTCTCTGCCTGGGGAAAACCTCCAGAAACACAAGAGCTACCCCATAGCATTACTTCTCAATGGCAGAGGCAAGAGTGATTTTTACCCCCAGGATATATGTGATAATATGTGGGGGAAACATCTCCTTGTCACAAGTGGGAAGGGGAGGGAATGTTACCAGCATCTAATAGAAACCAGAGATACAATTTACTTTCTACAATGAATAGGATAATCCTAGAAAGCAAAGAATTATCTGGCCCAAAATGTCAATAGTACTGAGGCTGAGGAACTATGTTTTACAGTGCTCACTTGGGCCTGAAGTTTTAGATCTAGTATTGTAGGGCCAATGTGGCATAAGAATTTTTTTTTTAATTGTTAAGTTCCTTTCACTTAGTAAATAGTAAAAGAGCGTTACTATGAAATTTATGGATGCCACAGGGGAAACAGCAAAGAGTCCTCACAGTGTGTTATAGGGTAAAAACATGATATATCATTTGTAGATATTTTCCAGGAAAGTGTAACAACAATTTAAAATATTTCACTAACTTTCTACCATGGAAAAAGAAATCTTGTTCTTTCTTTTGTCTTCTTCTTGTACTCTCTAATTTTTTCTTTCCATAAACCTTTTATTACGATCATTTAGTATTTCTTGGGGTTCCTCTCAATTCAAAGGCAAAACTGTGGCATAGATTTATGGATTTACTACTCCCACAAATAAGCACTATTCATAAAGTAGCTTTAGCAGAGAATCATTCTAGCTTCATTGTGTAGTATTGAACACAAAGGAAATCTACTTTATTTGAGGAAGGAAACAGATTAAGTGTCATTAGAAGAAACAAAAATCAATAAGTCAAGAAATTCAGGAAACATGTTTTGGTGAACAAGACATGAAAAGAAATGAATGAAATAAAGAGAAGAAGGCTTAAGAGGGTTTACGCCCTCATTGTTACAATTTGAGTACAGAAGAAAATTAGAGTTCATAAAATGATGGTGTAATTGATAGAACTGCCCCCCTGAGGCCCTCTTCCTCCTCCTTATACTGGTCCTTGTCTATCTCCTTGTGCTAAGACAGGCTAACTCTTACTCAGGATGGGTGGGGCCGGTTGTATTTATAATTCAGACTTTCCTGGACATTAGAAAGGTAATGTAGTGCATATATTACATGCTACATAACACCCTCAGTGGAATATGGAGCAATATCCTACAGCCAAGCACATTTACACTTAGTAGTCAAACATATGAATATTCACATCAGGGATGAAAAATTATAACTATAAATAGTTTCATATGGTTATGAAAATATTTTGGTTCTTAGAACTTTCTGGATTCTTAAAAACACATTTCAGAATTGCATATGAGGGATTTTGAATCTTTAATAGAGTAGGGAGTAGAGACATATGACATATGACAATGAAATAAATTGCTATGAGCTCCACTTTGGGAGAGAGATGGAGATAGAGTTGGAAAGACTGACAGGCAGTAGACATAGGGTAAAATTACGAGAATTATGGAATTCTGTTACCATTCCTCTAAGCTGGAAAACTTACGTGCCTCAAAGCTTGTTTCAATCCAGTTGAGAAGAGTAGTAGATGAAAATAAATTCCAATTTGTGAATTCACATACTTCAGCAGTCCTATTGTGGCCCCACTCTATATGAAAGGAATCTAGGGATGAGAGATGAATATAGAGTCCCTGCTGATTCTGCTTGCTACCTGGTTTCTCTCCTACGCACTGTTGCAACCAAAGAAGTTGGCCAGGGAGAAGAGGGTATCAATATAGATGAAATTCAATTTATCATAAGATGGTGTAAGAGTTAGAAAATAACATAACAAGATGTTTTCTCAAAATGCAAACACTGATTTTCTGTGGAGTGTGAGACTATGGGTGGCTTGCTGTGTGTGTGTGTGTGTGTGTGTGCGTGCGCACGGGCGAACGCATGTGTGTGTGTGTACATTTATCTATTTCTTCCCTCAATGGAAATGTATTACTTATATAACAGCAGTTTGTTTTCATGAAGTATTTTTCGGTTAACTAACTAGTACTTGAAAAATAAAAGTTACCTGAAAAATAAAAGTAGATAATATCAGAAAATGCAGTTACTATCACAATTAAAACAACAAAAAGTTTGTATAGGAAAAAGTACCCTAATGCTAAAGAAAGCAAAAATCAATTAATGACAAAATAAATTAGATATTTTTCAAATCATCTTACTCTGGGTAAGTTCTAACTCAAAATTATTATTGGTACAGAAAGAACGATTTAAAACAATAAATCCATAGTTACACTCTCTGACATAAAATAATAATTTATTGTCAAATATGTCTCTAATATTGTTCTAAGCACAGAACTACAGTGAACGCCACTCTTCAGGCTCAGGATTTTAATTTAGTAGGGTAAAACAGTAATTATAATTACACTCAACCAATTAATTTAATTATTGGTGACAATATAGTTGATGTTTATTGCCTGCTCAAAAAGTGTCTGGCACCGCTATAAGTATGCTACATATCTTTTCTTAAATAATTTCCCCCAAAATCCTATGAGGAATATGTATTACTGTCTCAATTTTGGACATGAGAAAAATGGGGCTTCAGAGTTAGGTTACTTGTCCAAGTCACTCATATAATAACAGCACAGTTGAGACTCAACCACATTTATTTTTCTTACTATACATCTCATTTTTCAAACTACTGTGGTATATATTTCCTTAAATGGATATAGAAGGATAATTACAGTTAAATTCATTTGTTTAAATTTAGGAAGCACTTCAGATTTATTCTAGGCCATGCTTTATGAACAGTAACAAGTACCCAGTCTTTTTAACAACACTAAAATTACTTTCTTACAAGGTATCCTTGGGAACTGGATATATGGATATAAGGCATCTGTATATACAAAGAAAATCAGCAATAGTGAATAAAATTTCATCCTATTACCCTTAAGTAATATGATTGACAAGACAAACACACACACACACACACACACGCACACACACACACACACAATATTACAAACAGGGATATTCTATAACGCTTACAGGTATTGTTCCCTTGTTTGAAATACATTTTTTAAACAAACGAAAAAAAAGACTGCCAGAGTTTAGAAGTAATTACTAGAAAACTAATTATATTAAGGCAATGAGTCAAAATTCAGTTGAGAATTCTCTAAAAAGAAATTTTAAAAATAACAAATTCTGGGGGCACCTGGGTGTGGCACAGTTGGTTAAGCTTCAAACTTGGGTTAAGCTCAAATTTGTGAGTTTGAGCTTTGGATTCTCTGTCCCTCTCTCTCTGCTCCTCCCTTGTTTCTCTCTCTCTCTCAAAAGTAAACATTTTTTTTTTAAAAAAGGCAAGTTCTGTAGAAGAATCAGAAGCTATTAAATCTATAACAAATAAGTACATTCTTGAAAAATATTTTAATAGATATTGGAAAACTAAATTAAAAGAGGTTTCAGAATATAGTATAAACCTTGTAGGATTTAGTGTCAGAACACCTAACTTACAGTCCATACTTCCCCCTTTTTCTAGCTAAATTTTGTCCCCTATAAAAGATGCTGAAGTCCTAACCCTCAGTAACTGTGAATATTATTTTGGAAATTGTCTTTGCCAATGATCAAGTTAAGAGCCATGAGAGTGGGTCTTAATCCAATATGGCTGGTGTGCTNATGATCTCGCGGTTTGTGGGTTCGAGCCCCGTGTCGGGCTCTGTGCTGACTGCCAGCTCAGAGCCTGGAGCCTGTTTCCGATTCTGTGTCTCTCTCTCTCTGACCCTCCCCTGCTCACGCTGTCTCTCTCTCTCTCTCTCCTAGAAATAAATAAAACATTAAAAAAAAATTTAAAGAAGACATTTGGACACACAGACTGAGAATTCTAGTTTAGGAGATAGGCATGAAACAGAGTCCTCCTCAACCCTCAGAAGGAACCAACTCTGACAACACTTGATTTGACATTTCTGACCTCTACGACTATGAGACAATAATTTTCTGTAGTTTAAGCCACCAGTTTGTGGTACTTTGTGACAACAGCCCCAGGAAACTAATACTCCCTAACTAGCTCTTTGGATTAAGTCCAATTTTATAGCCTTCAATCTTTCTAGTATGAATTGGAGAAGGTAATATGCATCATAGCTACCTCATTGGGTTTTTGAGAAGCAAAGTTACAAGCATAAACTATATAGCATTATGTAGACATATGTGTGATGAAGGCATGTATAGACAGAGATCAAGCAGAAGTGGAATGCCCAATGGGGATTTTATTTTAAAATGATAGCAGCTTTCATAAGTAAATTTAGAGATACTAGTTTTCCTGCCATCTTGAAGTTATCTCCTTAGTCATGAATGTGAGGCATGAAAGCAACTTCTTTTTTGAAGAAGGGAGACAATTTGGAATATGACCAAAGACGTCATTTCCCGAGGCCCCTGATCATCCTGGAAGAAAGAATCTAGGCCTGCTTCCTAAGATTCAAAGTTTGGGAGACCTATTAAAATGATCAGGATGACATACACAAAACTCTGTGGCAGGAAAGAACAATAAGACACTGAAATAAAACTGCCTTGATGAAAGGTAGCTTATCAAGTGGACACTTGGGTTTGGACATAGGGATGTATTTTAAGATGACTTCAGTTTGTCATTTACACAGGAAGCTCTTCCAAACTCAGACGCTCTGCCATAAGGCCACCATGCTTTGGAGAATAATGATTAGAACTGAAAATGTGAACTCTAAGAGCTGTACATGAGGTACCTCTATGAGCTGTTCAGGGACCATCTAACCGACAAGGGCAACCAGGAAATAAATATCCACTGCAAGAACTGTGCAAGGTGAGTTTATCACAGCATCACTGTGGCAGACAAAAGCAACAGTAAGAATGAATGGCTCAACTCAAATGTGTTCTCTGTTCTCTGCTGGCAGTTGAAAGGTAGAATGTCTCCCCTTTGGATTTAGCAAGATTCAGGTTTCCGGAGTAATTAAGGAGGAATGGAAAATCTTAGGAAGGAGACACTACACTTCCTGCCATTACTGTATATAATTGCCTAATTATTGACAAACAAAAGAAATGTGACTATTACCAGGCCAAACTCAAACTATGGTAGAGACTCCATATGGCACCCAAGTCAGAAGAAGAATTGTGAACTCAGGTCCAGTGGCTAATGAAGGTGGATAAGCCACCGAAGGTAAGCAAGCCTGGAAAGGGTCAGAGAAAAGCTGTTCTTGATTATCTTGATTATCTGTGTCAGGAGGTCTGTGGTTAGATTTTACTGACTTGAAGGGCTTAGAAGCTGGGAGGGAGTCTTAAGTAATACAGAATTTCAGTAACAAAATGACCCAGAATGTGATCTTAATTCTGCTTGTTACTAACTGTGAGATATTGTCTAAGTCACTTAAAGTCGATATAGTTCAATGTTCTCATATGTAAAATACAGATGGTAATAACATTTCCTTCAAGGGATTATGAGCATCAAAAGAATTAATGCCTATGAAAATTCCCTGTCAACTGAAAAAGTGTCACACTAACAGTAGATATTCTCAATTATTGTTAATATGAGAAAATAGTCCAGTAAAATTTCACATCAAGGTAAAGATTACCTACTTTTCTTATTAATCATCCTTCCTTTATTATTAGGAATTTCAACAACTTTAGAAGAATACATAAACATGAGACTCCAAGTATTAGCCCATGTCAAAATTCTGAAATTTCATTCTCTATACATGAGCATACACTGGTTTTCCACAGTTAAGGCTACCCACTTCTCATTCAAAGAGATATTAAGAACAGAAAACAATCTCTGCAAGTAGCCAAGGCTGTTACAGACTATTGTGCAGGACCAAACTTGGGGAAGAACAAAAATTATCCTCTAACTCCTTTGATGTAATTGGTACCATCATCATCCACACTTGTCCAAACTGGAGTTTCTTCCTCTTCTAGTGCCTCAGTCTTCTGTATACCACAAGCTATTAAGACATAAAAACTCTTCAAGCCTGAGCAAGTTATACATTCAGAGAGTAAGAAAGATAAAAAAATAAATGAAAAACAAAGTGGTACTTGGCAGTCTGTTAAAAAACAATAAAATTACTGTATGATGCAAACTAATCAGCAACAAATTGCCTAATAATATACTATATGTTCTGTTCCTCTTCAGAGAAAATGAGACTTCTATAAATGATATTAAAGTAAAATCATAAAACCCATTGTCCATTAAACTAGATGCTTAAACTCTGGTAGTGATATATGTTGTCTCTTATTCCATAATTAGATAATGCTGGTCTGTCTTTCGTATTGAGGAATTAAGGTTTATTTCTCTCCTTCTAACACTATAGTCCTATTAGATCAGCGGGACATAATCATTTATAAAATAGAAATGCGTATATATAAAGATACCAAAGGGCCTTGACTATTTTCATAGGTCCTTTGTAATTAAATTAACTTAGCAAAGGAGGGAAGAAAACTTGACAAACGAATTCATTGAACTTTTCCATTTTTAAGGAATAATTAGGATGAGCACTAGAGAGTAATGCTGAAAAGTATAGAAAAAATCATAAAGAGGAGACAATTTTGCAGGATAGATGACAATTTTTCATCCCAGCTATTTAAAATTTTAGATAAAATCTTAGTTACAAAGCACATTTACAAGCAGCAGTTAGCCTATAGATGGAAATACAATGCCATTGTTGCAAATAGCATCAATTCATCAACTTAATGAACAACTTTCTATGTGCCATGTACTCTGTTTTTAGTTTTTGGGGATATAGGGGCACCTGGGTGGCTCAGTCAGTTAGGGGTCCAACTTTGGCTCAGTCATGATCTCGCAGTTTGTGAGTTTGAGCCTCGCGTCGGGCTCTGTGCTGACAGCTCAGAGTCTGGAGCCTGCTTCACATTCTGTGTCTCCTTGTCTCTGCCCCTCTCCTGCTCATTCCCTGTCTCTCTCTATCTCCTAATAATAAATAAACATTAAAAAACTAATTATAAAAATGAGTAAAAATTAAAAAATAGTTATTGGGGATATAGGAGTACATAACACAATCCATGGTCTTAAGATGTTCTGATGGTCTAGCAAGAGAGATAGATGTGTAAATTAAATAGTTAAATATAGTGTGACAAGCTTAACCACAAAGTACAAGGGTAGCACAAAAGAGGAAATCATGAACTATTTAAGAAGGAGCTATTGAAGAAATATTATTGGGTGAACCAATATAAATGTCAGTTTTAAGATTATTTTAATGGACATAAGCTAGAAATCATCTGGCCAATGAAACAATCAGGAAAAGGTATGGGAAAAGCGACATAGCTCAAGCACTAGAAGAGTTTTAAGGGATCTAATTAAGTAGTGATGGCCAGGACTACATTATGACTTTCATGGACCTGAGCCACTTTTGCTGCATTATTTTTTGAAAAATATTTTATAATTGTATTGGTAATAAAGATGAGTAATATATTAGCATCATATGTTAAATATTTTATTCAACCTAAAATTTTATTCTTTCCTTCTGATTTTAAAATAAATTAAAATATTTTCATGGGCCTCTAAAAAGTATTGTGGGTTCTCTACATTGTACCTACTCTGCTTCATGGATGTCAGCCCTGGGGTTTGACTTTTATGAGACAACCCTATGTAAGCACTTCATATATATTATGACATTTAACTCTGTATACAGCTTGGTTTTTACAGATGGGGAACCCTGGATTAAGGGTGGTAAGCAGCTTTCTCAAAGTTACACAGTTAACAAGACAGAAAGCTCAGATTTAAACCAAGCATTTGGAGTTGATGCAAAGCCTATATATACTTTCTCCTGCCATATCAATTCCTTATGTAATACACAGTACCAGCCCTCAATCGATTTACCTTCAGTGCAAGGAAATGGGTATGTGTGGAAGCAAAGGCAATGCATATGGACCACATGAGCTTTAGAAATAGGGCTATAACAGAAAATACATTACATTTGTACAAATGTACATGTTTTGTGCACTAATAAAAATGCAATAAAATAAAGCATGGTCTGAAGTAGGTGTCAATATAGATGTAATATGGACTAATGGTTGGGAGCCTACTCTGAAGCCTGAGTGCTTGGGTATAAATCTCAGCTTTATAAATGCTATTTAATTTCTCTGAGCATTGGTGTCTTCATCTATAAAATGGTGATGATATAATGTAATGGTGTTAATTTAAAAATTATTTTAAATTTGAATAGTATTTAGAATTGTACCTGACACAGAATAAAACCCTAATATATATGTATGTATATATGGATGTGTGTATATACGTACATATATACTGTACTTAGAACTTCTTACAATGTACAATTGAAAACTTCAAAATATTAGCTATATATATTTTCTGTTTGGAGTTTTCTCAATATAATAATAACAAATATATGCACATAGTCTCCTGTTATATATATACATAAATACATTTTTTTACTGAAACGCTATCTTTTTTTAAATATTTTTTATTTACTTCTAGGAGAGAGAGAGAGACAGCGTGAGCAGGGGAGGGTCAGAGAGACAGGGAGATACAGACTCTGAAATTGGCTCCAGGCTCTGAGCTGGCAGTCAGCACAGAGCCCGACGCGGGGCTCGAACCAACGAACCGTGAGATCATGACCTAAGCCAAAGCCGGACGCTTAACCAACTAAGCCACCCAGGCACCCCGTGAAACGCTGTCTTTAATGTAATACCAGAATGTAGGTGATGGATATGGAACTGATACTAATTTTCCCATTTTATAGCTGAGAAAATTAAGCTACTAAAAGATTAAGCTATTTGATTGACAGCTGAAAGTTTTTTGGGTATATTCCATGGATGATGATGGCCTTGCCACATTTTCAAAAACTTAATCATTTGTTCCTGAAAATATTAATTTCTTAACATGTCAGCCCTGTCCAGACAGGGTGGGGGACTCAATAGCAGAGTTTCTTCTACTCTCCAGGTCTTAATTCTGAATGACTGCTGAAAATGTCAACCTCTCTGTGCTTTCAACACCTGAATTCAACTCACAGCCCTACTCCTACTGCAGTGATAGCTATCTTAGTCACGGGCACCACCTTCTTCCTTATCACATGGGGTCAAATCTCAGCTCATCTTGAAACCCTCCCCTTTTCTCCTCCCCATGTGAGGCGAGGGCCAAGTCATGTCAATTCTCATCCACAGTGCCTCTTGCGTCTGTTCCCACCTTCCCATTACTAATGACACTGCCTGTTCCATTCAGGAGTTTATTAAATCTGCTCCTCACTATTATAAATCAGTTACTGCATCCTGACACATAGCTCATGGCTCTGCTCCCAATCTCTGCACAGTCTAAGCCATTCTATACACTGCTGCTGGAACAATCTTCCTACAGATGAGTCCAAACAGCTCAGTTTAGCAGTATACCCTCCCTATGATCTGGTCTCAACCTCTTTCTCCACCCTCCTTATCTCCCTTTTATGCAGCTCAAATACAGTCAAACAGGAATATTGAACATACTTACATTTGTTACTTTCCCCCTGCCATTTCACTATTTTGATACCTTTTACTCCATTTATGTTTGCCAGTACCCAACTCGCCCTTCAAAGCTCCAACAGAATGCACAATCCTCCAATAATTATTCTCCTATACCCTACAAGTTCTCCCACATTTCCTGCCATCTATGTCCTCAATGCTTCAATAGTATTGATTATACATTTTAATAGGGCTCAATGTAAATGTCATCTCTTCTGGAAGCCTTTGCCACCCCAGCCTCTGCCTACTCCTATTCTTTCCTTTGCTTTCTAGAACTCTGTTTTTCACATCTTTATTATTGTACTTAATACACAGACATAAATATTTGGTAATGCCTTGTCCTGCTTGCTGGTAACCCTCCACCTGACATACCCAGAACATCTTTGTGGACCTCAACACAAATCCATATATTTTTTTTTTTTATTTTTTAAAAAATGTTTATTTATTTTTGAGAGAGAGAGACAGAGTGCAAGCAGGGAAGGGGCAGGGAGAGAGGAGACACAGAATCCAAAGCAGGCTCCTGGATCTAAGCTGTCAGCACAGAGCAAGACATAGGGGTCAAACCCACAAACCATGAAGTCATAACTAGAGCTGCAGTTAGACGCTCAACCATCTGAGCCACCCAAGCACCCCAATACATATTCTTTGAATCAAAAGGTATACATAAATATAGCTAGTCCCATTTATATCTATATTTTTTCTTAAACTTTTAAGCATGTATCCAAAACCAAAAAACATTATCTTATTGATATACTACAAACATAATTAAACTGTGCTTAGAGTATGAAAACTTCTACCATACTGATGAGTTAATATGTCATAATTCTTCATCTTTGAATCTAGCCCAACATTTGTGGTATGCATCATAGTACCACATAGAATATGGATAATGGGAAGTTGTAGGGCAATAGGAAATCTGAAATCCTTTGTTATAGGCATTTGCTAACCCTTTCCCTACATATTTCCTCATATACACTTGGGCTCTCAGGAAAGCTTCACAGTAAATAAATTCAATTATTTTCACAGTAAGTACCCATGGTGAAAATTACTTAAATAACATGTAAATCAATTAATATATATAGTTTTCAAGAGAAATGTTGATTAAACCAACATGAAAAATTAAGAATTCAAAATATAAACAGAATATACTTAAGCACTGAGCATAAAAATTCTTATTACCACCATAAAATTATATTCAATACTACCATTACTATTTTTTAAAGCCATAGGTTGTAGGACTTAAAACTCCTACTTAAATAATAGAAAAAAATATTAGAATATTCATACTGGAAATCAGTATGAAATCCTAGAAAGATAAATACCTCTGAAAAAATGGTTATTCTGAAAGCAAAAAATACATAAAAGAAAGACTAGGCTTTTGTTTTACATTTTAAATTAGAAATATCAGAAGAAATTTGACAGAAACTTGCATATAGCTTAAGCAAAATGGTCTTAGAAAGAATTTTAATGCAATCGTGAGGCTAAAGTGAGTCGGCAGATGAATGTGCTGCTTGCAGAAAAGCTTCTGGGAACATCCATATGTTTGATTGTAATGTTCATTACTTTTAAACTCTAATTAAAATAAACTTCCAACCTGGAGTTGGAAGTCCTTACTGGAAGCTGAAAGCAAGTAAACAAAGAGAGAGAAGCACAGATTTGTTTATGTTGGAGACCTTTGATAAGAGGAGTATATTCTTTCATGGAAACAGAGTACAAACTGGTGTTGCCAGAGTGGGGAGGTGGGGGGAATGGGTGAAATAGGTAAATAGATTAAAAGACACAAACCTCCAGTCATAAAATAAACAAGCCATGGGGGTAAAAAGCACAGCATAGGGAAATAATATTGTAATAACTTTGCATAGTGACAGATGGTGACTATACTTATCATGGTGAGCATTTTGTGATGTAAATTGTCTAATCATCATGTTGTACACCTGAAAATAATACATTGTATTTCAGCTCTATGTTTTCAGTTACAAAAAATAACACTATATTTTTAATCACTAATATTTACACACATAGTCATAGTGCCACAAAATACCTGAGCATAAAGAAAAGCTCAATAGATAACTCCAAAGTAGAAGTTTTAAAGATACAAAATTTTGAATTTACATTAATGTCAGTGGATATTATATAATTGAGTACTACAAATAACTTCTCTATTTCCTATTAGAATTTCAAAATTTGAAATATATAAATTGGAAATAATAATTGGAGACTTGAAAAATAAAATAAAACCAAAAAAAAAGAAAATGAGAGACAACTGGATTTTGCCATATATGGGGTAAGAGCAACAACTGACCTAATAATTATAGCCTCTCCCCTAAATGCGATTATCCCTAAGGCTAGTGAATAATGAATCAGATTTCATTTCAGCCAACTTGCCTTCTCTATTTTCCTTGAAACAAGATAGTTGGGTAAGTCAGTTCCTGAGTGTTAGAAGCTTAATTTTCAAAGCAGATCTTCCAAAATGATTCCAGATTTTAAGATGACAAAGTTTCTTGATATTTTTCACATGTTTTTTGAAGGCTAAATAAGCACTTCTAAGTCAACTTGCTCTTTGGGCACTCTTCCCTCTATATTTCTTCAAATACATTACTGTATTTGGAAATTAAAAGATTAAGAAATGCTTTTGTGAAGAAATGAAAAGCCAAGAATAACAAACTGCTTTCATTCCCACATAAGACTTACTTGGTTTCAATCAAATGTTTACAATAGTAATTTATTTACACAGTAATGGAAATATATCCACTGCATATAAGCAATAGTGATGCAAGTTCATCAAGAACTCATCACTTACACCCCCTGAGAGAGAATAAAACTGGAAAAGTGTTCTTCAAATGGAATGCTTTTTGCAGAACACATTTCGGAGACCACACAAACATTTTTTAAAAGATGACACTTCACTATAAATTTCCAGTACAGTGATGTTAGAAACCATGACACTGAACACCAAATTTCAAAACATAATAATTTACATGATGGAAGTAATTCTGAATGTGTGATGTTCAAATGATAACAGGCTGCACATGTATAGAGCTTTACAGATTACAAATCACATTTACAAATATACCTCATTTGATTCTCCAAAGAATCCAACAAGGCAGGAATTATTAACTTCCTTGTTCAAATGAGCAAACTGAATCTCAGAGACATTGGGCAACATTCTTAAAGTCACACCTTAACAAGGGCATGATGAAAAGAATCAAATTTGGGTCTTCAGATCCTAATTTCTTTGCAGACTAACTCTAAAAGTGGAAGTGTAACAACCAAAATAGACACATAGTCATAATATTTGGTAATTTTACTGGTGGATGGGTAGAAGTACTGAAGGAAAACAAGAGTACTGATAAAAGAAAGAAACTCCATTTTTCCATAGACAATAATCATAATTTTTTTTTTTTACAAATAGTTTATTGTCAAGTTGGTTTCCATACAACACCCAGTGCTCATCCCCACAAGTGCCCCTCTCCGTGTCCATCCCCCCCCCACATCCATGAGTCCTCAGTTTCTGTGAGCTGAGAGTCTCTCATGGTTTGCCTCTCCCCCTTCCCCCCACTATTT
>NW_027532196.1:1120036-1120481 GCF_008692635.1 Crocuta crocuta
CTCTGCCTCTAGTTCCTTTAGGCGAGCTGTTAGATTTTGGACTTGCGGTTTTTCTAGTTTCTTGAAATAGACCTGGAGTGCAATGTACTTTCCTCTTAGGACTGTCTTTGCTGCATCCCATAGATTTTGGATTGTTGTGTTTTCATTTTCGTTTGTTTCCATATCTGTCAGATCCATCTGGTCCAAAGTATCTTTCAAGTCCATTATTTCTTTAGTGATTTTCTGTCTGGTTGACCTATCTATTGCTGTAAGTAGAGTATTGAAGTCCCCTGCTATTAGCATATTCTTATCTATAAGCCTGTTTCTCTTTGTGAGTGTTTTATATATTTAGGTGCTCCCATATTCGGTGCATAGACANTCAAAAGGAAGAAAAGGAAAAAAGAAGAATACCAATGGAGAAAGAATGGTTTATAGCATATAACCGGATTTCCCAGCTATAATTAAA
>NW_027532196.1:1120650-1130710 GCF_008692635.1 Crocuta crocuta
CGGGGCGGGGGGCTTTGTCTGCCGGCGTGCTGAGCCCGCTGGAGTGAGGAAATCAAGTTCCCTTTGTGTCTCGTCACCCAAAACACGAACTCACATGTGCCAAAACACGGTCATATGTGCCAGTTTTTAGCGCTTTGCCTTCCCTCTAGAGTTCCAGCCAGCTAGGAGAACTGACGTCGGTGCCTCTGCGCGCCTCCTCCAGGGGTCCAAGCCCCTAGAAGGGCAATGGCTGCAGGCGCGCAACCTCTCCCAGCCAGCCAGGAGCCAGCACAAAGAAGCAAATCACGAGCGCAGCCCCTCCTGGGCGACTTGGAGTGTCGGGGGGGCCTGAAGCGCAGGTATTTTGAGCGCAAAGATTTTCTACACTCCGAACAGAGGTTTTTTCCCCCGAGTGGAGGTTTTTCTGTTTTGGACTCTCTTTTTCCCCTCTCACTCCCCACAGAGGGGGGTGGTCCGTCTCTCCAGTCTCCAATCCAGGCCCGATTTTTACTTCCCCAGTTCGCACTCACATTAGAAGTCTTTCTCAGTGGAATGGGCATCCTTTTTCTCCCAATCTCTTGGGTTTGGTATGTTTTCCTATGGCTTCAGATCTTTTCCGTGTGATGCATGGGCCCGAGTGCAGGTACGGAGCTCCCTACTTCTCCGCCATCTTGCCCCTCCTCCCAATAATCATAAATTTTATAAATCATTAATTTTATAATTGACAGGAAGGAAAAGAGTGTATTCAAGAAAATCAGCTCTCAGTCATAGCTTTACTTAAGCCATAGGTGCTCGTTCCTTCTGTAAGAGTGAGATATTTGCCACTTTGTTTAATTACTATCCTCTCAGAAGGCCATCATCTGAATGGATAGCAACAGGAGGAAGAAGAAAAAGAATAAATAATCACCACGATGTGTGAGAATCACATGTATGTGTTTTATGGTCAGATTTCCCCATAGAGATATTTTTACCATGATTTTAAATGGTTTCACTGTGGGGTGCCTGAATGGATCACTCAGTTGAAAGTGTGACTTCAGTTCAGGTCACGATCTCATGGTTCATGGGTTGAAACCCCACACTGGGCTCTGTGCTGACAGCTCAGAGCCAAGAGTCTGCTTCAGATTCTGTTGTCTCCCTCTGTCTCTGCCCCTACTCTGCTTGTGCTCTGTCTCTCTATCTCAAAAATAAATAAACGTTAAAAAAAAAATTTCCATGGTTTTACTGCAAGTTACTTTTTTTCTCCAGTCATATCTATTTAATTGAGAATAGGCATGGTAAAGGAGGCAAACTCTGTTCAACTAAGATAGAGCTTGATAAGAGAATGTGAGACAGAGACAAGGAGGTGAAGGTATTTGTTGAGAAGTTGTAATGATAGACCATGGAATCTAAATTAGACCAGGAAAGAAATGAAGACAGGAGAGGCTGGTGTAGGGGCGCCTGGGTGGCTTAATGGGTGAAGCGTCTGACCTCGGCTTAAGTCATGATCCCGGTGTTCGTGGGTTCCAGCCCTGTGTCGGGCTCTGTGCTGCCAGCTCAGAGCCTGGAGCCTGTTTTGGATTGTGTCTCCCTCTCCTTCTGACCCTTCCCTGCTCGCTCGCGCTCTCTCTCTCTCTCTTTCTCTCTCTCTCTCTCTCAGAAATAAATTTTAAAAAATTAGTAAAAAAAAAAAAAGGAGAGGTTAGTGTACAGTGAGAAGATGTCAGGCCAACGGATCATTCATCTAAGTAAGGTCATATAATTGTGATGGGGCTAACAGAGCAAATAAACTAATGATCAAACAATGGTGTATTACTAAATGAGATTTCAGGGGTGATGCAATTTCTAGTGACACAGGGCCCAGAGTGTGATAGAGAGAAAGGTAAACAGTGGTGAGGAAGGCAAGAAATTGAGAAGTCTAAGCTCCTCAACTAGAATTCAAAGAAAGATCTGCATAGATGCTGAAGTCACATAAGCTGGTATTAGGAATAGGGAGAAAGAAAGTAGATCAGGAACTTGATTCTTCAATGAATAAAGTGAATTGAATAGGGGACTGATAATGACAATAAGAGGACAAGAAAAATGACCTATTTTACCATCAAAAAAGCAACTATAGATCATGATTCAAATTTTAATCCTCTGCTTATGATAAAAAATGTATGTTACCAACAGAAGAGTGAGTGATACAGATGAGTGAATTTGTGCCATTAAATAAAGGAAATTCCCTTCCAATCCAATCACTTTCAACTTTTAAAAGGGAAGGCAACATGGGAACAATAGTCTGTTTAATTTATCACCTGCCATTTGACATATGGCTAGGACAAATCAGTTCCTGTATACAGTCACACATGATAAACTTCTTTTACATTATACTTCTTAAAGGTACTAGAAGTCCTAATATTTTTATCAGAAATTTATAATATTTTTAGAAAGCCAAAAGTGCCACTAATATGGAAATGATTCAAATTAAGAATCTGCATTTAAATGGGAAAAACTGACTTTTCACAATAAAGATAGAGGCTCCTCCTAACATACAGGAATGTTTGCTGTTACTAGAAAAAGAAAAAAAAAAACTGAAAAAAATCAAAATAATATAGATGTTTGGTATAGAATTCAACTATTTAATTTGATTCTGGTATAGAATATAAATTTTACATACACACATCTAAGTGCATAACTTTGAACAGAAAAGTGTTTTTGCTACCATTATGTGTAAATGCAAAACATTTCTGAAGAGCAATTTGACAACATGTAGTAAGAACCTTTAGAAGTACATAACATTTGACATAACAATTCTACTAGTAATTCACCCTGAGGAGAAAGTTAGACATACAGGCAAAAATGTGCTTATAAGAATGCTACTCACATGATTATGTATACTATGAACGATTAGAAACACAAAATGTGAAGTAAAATTTGATATACCATAGACTTAGAAAAACAAGCTATCATTAAAAATGAAAATGGAGGGGCATCTGGGTAGTTCAGTTCGTTGAGCATCCAACTCTTGATTTTTTTCAGTTTATAATCTTAAGGTTATGAAATTGAGCCCTGCATCAGGCTCTGGGCTGGGTGTGGAGACTGCTTAAGAGTCTCTCTCTCCCTCCCTCCCTCTCTCTCTCTCTCTCTTTCTCTCTGCTCCTCTCCCCACCTCGTGTCCTCTCTCTGCCTAAAATAAAAGAAAATGGAGCTTTGAATTTGCTACCATGAAAAGATATTTATAATGGATTAAGTGAACAAAACTAACAAAACAATACATGTTTTGACCCATTTTTATGAATGTGCCTATTATTAGTATTTATATGTCCATAGCCCTACAGTAAAAAATCCAGGAAAGATATATAATAAAATAATAGTGGAGTCTGAGGTGCTAAGTTCTCTTGTTTACTTTCTAATTTTAGCACAACAAATATATACTGCATGTGTGTTTAGTTTAGAAACAAAGAGATAAAATACTGTATTATTTTAAGGTTTACTTCTAAATTGCTTTAAATTGTGATAGACAGTTTAGATAGTTGGCAAATATCATACATATATATTTAAGTGTATGCATGGTTGTGACAAAGGACTAGGAAGTTGTGTATTAGTTTTTCTCCTAAAGCAGCTTTCTCCATATTTCAATAAACCTATAAATGCCTTATAAGTCCTCTTTCTTTTTTTCATCCAAAACAAGTGGACCAATGCCAATCCAGTGAGAGAAAACTGAAAATATCACAGATGAATACTAGACATAAGAAAACAGAGAGGACAAACTGCAGATAACAAAGCAGGGAAAATAGGGTAAAGGAAAAGCCAATAGAAACACCCTCTTCCTGAATTTCTTAACATTTCCTTGGGCAAAGTAATTTTATCTCTATTCCTACTATCTTCATTTGCATGTCTTTAATAGCATTCCAAGTTTCATTTAGTATCTCTTTACCTGCTTGAGAATCTCTTTTGGTCTGAAAGCCTCTACTCTAGCCCTATCGCCTAGCTTCATGCTTGGAACCAAAAAACACTTATGAAAATTGTTTTAGATGAATAGGAGGATTTAAATGAATTGAAAACTACCTCTCTTACCCCCTTCATGGAAGTCAACAGCTCTATATTCATGAAGTCTAGGTAAAAATCAATATACAAATATATATATAATTGTTTAAATTTTAACATAATCACTTTTTTAAAAATACTATAGATACAATTCTGGAAGGATACAAATAAATATGTTAGTAGTAGCAGTATGCTTGACACCTATGTAAGTTTATAAAAGACTAAATTTATTAATATACATAAAGTTGGTGAAATTGATCATATAAATAATTTCTATGACACAAATATATCATATACTTTGTTTTTCTGCTGCATGTCAAAAAAGCAAATAAATACTAAGAACATTACTTTTTCCCAAAGAAGATGTCATGATCCTACTTATTCTTAGCTTTTCCAAATCACATTTGTTTTGCCACCACAAAGCTGTTAATTAAGGCAGCTATAATACAAAACTACTAAGTCTGTTAATTATATTCCTTATTCCTCTTCCCTCACTCACCTCACCTTGTTTTATTCCTAATTCACACTGCATATAAACAGCAATTAAAGTACAAATCAAAATGTTACTTGCACATATATATCTCATTACTATACACAATCCGTACTCTTAAATATATTATATCTGCCTTATATGAGATTTAGCCAATATTTTCCTCTAATCAACCAAGAACACTAATAAGTGTGTATGTATATTGTTAAAAAAAAAAGCAAGACTATATTTTATGAAACAAAACAGTTTCACCATTTTACTCTTGGAAGAAATCACTGGTATATTTAGTACGTGCTATAGTAGGAAAACAGTTTCAGATAACATTAAATATAGCTCCTACTTGTTATCTGATTTATAGAAAAAATATTCACATACCATAATGCATGTCTTTAAAGTAAAATTTAAACCTCACATTTTGTCATAGTTAATATACAGAGTAATATTGACTAGATAATCATCTATAATAATTTACCTAAAACTCAAACTATCTCAGCAATATTTTAGGATCATTCAAGGCCAAAATTTAAGGAATGATTTGCCAGTGCTAAATTTTCTAAATATGAAAAAAATCACAGGTAAAGAAACTACAAACAGAATGGAACATTTTATTTTATCTTGCTTACTCCAGAAAAAAAATATGAAATATTGTGCAACCTCTTAATGTTGAGATAGATCTGTTATAGCTACTGCTAATAAATGATACATATACACACCAATGAAAACAATCTAAAAGATGAGAATACCCAAGACACTTAATAATATGCATTTCCTGGGGCACCTGGGTGGTTCGGTGGGTTAAGGGGCTGGCTTCAGATCAGTTCCTGATCTCATGGTTCCTGAGTTCGAGCCCTGCATCAGGCTCTGCACTGACAGCACAAAGCCTGCTTCAGATTCTCTGTCTCCTTCTCTCTTTGCCCCTCCCCTGCTCATACCCTCCTTCTCTCTCTCTCTTTCAAAAATAAACATTAAAAAAAAGAATATGCATTTCCTCTGTATTATAATTTTCCCTTCTTAAAGCAAGTGGTGTCAAATGTCCCAAAGTTTCTAAAACATAACAGCTACATTGTGAACTACTATCCTTGGCTTTTTTTTTTAATTTAATTTTTATCCTTTTTTATCCTTGACTTTTTGAGCTGCTTCCTCCAATTCAGCCTAGCCATGGAAGAGCCATATTTAACCTCCTAAAATACAAAGGATTTTGTGTCACCTTCTCATTCAAATATCCCTTATCTTCCCTCTTATCTACCAATTATGTATTTTTCTGCCTTGTTTTTAATGAATATCAAAGCAAAACACAAAATAAAAATACAACATCCAAATGTATTGGTGATTCCCTACCCAACACACTGAATGTGTAGTCATGCCCTTTTGCATTCCTATTTGCCATGCCCTTCCACACCAAGCTTCCTCTATCCAGAATGTCTTCCTTTCTCTTATCTACCCAATGATTTTCTGCTACCTTCTTATTCAGACTAAGTACCTGACCAAGTACTGAGCTCTTCCTTCTTAGAAACACTATAAAATTGGAATGTATACTCATTCATTGATAAGTATATCTTTATACTTATTCTTTAATTTTTTCATATGTTAATTCTTTAATATTTTCATATATTTCTAGACCTCACAGCATACTGCTTGGTATATAGCTGGCTTTCCATGAAACTATGTTTGACTATTGCAACAAAAGGCTCTTGTAACACTAGCTAGCCTGTGAAGATAATACTGTTCCTGTTCCCAGAACCTGTCTTATAAAGGCATTACACTAAAGTTTAAAGTACATTAAAAAAAGGCTCTTCAAACTTTATAAGGCTGTATATTTCCTTCTATACATCAAACTGTGCTAAGTTAATGTTCTTCCTTTGCAGACATGGAGTGGTCATGTCCGGTTCATCACTGGTTTTGGTGATCTGAAAATTGCCCTGGAACTAGAGGTGGCCAGATTTAAGCAGAGTCGACACTGAAATGCCTTTTAAAACAAGCACCTCTAGAAATATTTTAAGTTTCCTTTGCTATAAGATATACTTGTAGAGCCAATCTCACCTAACTACTAAGAAAAAGGAAAGAGCAAAGAGAGCTGACATATGATGATTTGAGTACAGCCTCTTATCCCCAGACCAAACAATCCTGTTAACAACCTGTGTTCTTTTGGGGACTAAGGTAACTGACTTAAATGCATTAAATTTGGGACACAGAATAAAGAGCAATTGCACCAAGCTATAGAAAATAAAATAAAGTTCAGCCAATGCACAAATGGTTAAGAAGGGCCATTAAAATTAAAATAACTATTAAAAATAGAGATAATAGAAAAATAGTAATATGACCATATGCATATAAAAGACAAACAAGTAAAAATGGGAGAGAAAAATCAGACTTCTAGCACATAGTACAAAATGGGTGAATTTGGATTTGTATATCCTTTCAAGAAGGGTGTATTTATAATTCTACCCTGGCAGCCAGTCAAGTGTATAGAGTATGGTAGAAGGTTGAATGGGCCCTAGCTAAGCCATGTCACAGCATCATAATCTCTTCCCACTTCAAATATTGCTGCTACATAGACGTCCAAATTCAGCCTAAATATTTCTGCCACCTTGTCTAGTAAGTATTTCTATGATAGAAGGCATGGGAACAAATTTTTATTCATATTATACCTATAATCGTTTCCACCTAACAAGTAGGGTTAGAATGAATTTACATCCCATTTTCCCCAGATGGCCCCAGTTCATACCTGTTTACAAAGTATTAATTATGAATAGTGCCCTTCTTTTATGATCAAAAACATACCAGCTTTGAAAACATATTTATGATCGCCTAAATGTAGTCAAAATACCTTAAAAGTGATCAAGAGATATAAATTATAAAATATTGAAAATATTATTCTCTATAGGTCTACAGAGAGAAAAATTATCCAATATCCAGTTTTCAATCCTAACTCCAAGAAGCTGTCATATAAATGTATGCCATGTCTCAACACAACACTTCACCAACACATGAAAAGGTGCTCAAAGCACATGTCTCACAGACGGAAAGGGCAGTAAGGTCACCTTTGTATATCAGGACAGCATGTTTTTATAAAGTGCTGCAAAACCTCATGCCATACAGCAGTATGTAGCATTTTGTGAACTGCTCGTTCTGGCTGGTTGTTGTTAGAACTTTTTTCTCTGAATTTAAAATAGATTTTACCTGGATTTTCAGCTTAACTTTGGCACCTGGCTGCCCCAACTAATGTAGCTAAAGGTAAGGGAAGCAGTACAGAGAAAACTAAAACTGAAATGTCAGGAATAAGCCTGATCACTTCAATCATAATAACAAATGTGAATGGTTTAAATTTTATTACTAAAAGATGAGATTCTTAGAATGGATGGAGCTACATATATAATTAAATGGTTACAGACAGATTCTCACTAGAAGATATAAGAGTATAACAGGCATAAGAACAACAAAAGAGCAAAAATAAATAGCACATTACCATCAGATATAATAACATTTAATGTGAAAAGGACAAAATGGAGCCAGGAAAGACATTTTATCTTGACAAAAGTCATAGTGAAATAACAATATTTGACTTATGGAGATATGCTATGATTTTTTTTCAATTTATAAAGCAATAACAGAAACAAGGAGACATTGAACATTTAACAAGAATAACTGGAGGTCTTAGCAAATCTCTCATATCAGTCATTCAAGCATATAAAATTGAGTAGGTGACTAAAATATGAATCTATTACAAAAAGATAGAGCTAATCACATATACATAAAGTATTGTACCCTAGAAATATACCACATGAATCAATCAATAAATTATTTTCAAATAAAAATAATACAGTAAAAGAATTATGTATTAGAACACAAAGAAAATTTCAACTACAAAAATAGAAAATCATATAGGTTACATTTTCTGAGGCAGTGGAATAAAATTAATAGTTAATAACAAAAATTATATACTACATCTAAAATAATTGCTAAAAAGTTTTTTCTAATGTCTAAATAATCACTGGTTTAAAAGCAACTAAAGTAGCACTATAAACTACTTAACATGAATGATAAGGTGAATCATACATATCAAAGCTGTGAGATGAAACCAAATAATATTTCTACAGATCCATGCCTTATAACATTTACTATGTAATGAAGAAAATACAAAAAATCTATATTCATATATTAGAAAATGACAACGTTTGAAAATAAACATCGTTCAAAGCTTCAGGAAAACAACCTCATGAAAATAGTAAATGCAACAGAAATTACCACACAGTAAAAGAAAAGAGAAATAGAAATTGAAAAATGAATAAACAGAAAATGAAAGTATATCTAATTATAAAAGCAAAATCTGCCCTTTTAAAAGACATATAAAATTGTTTTTTATGAACTATCAAAGAAGAAAATATAATTCAGTGTCACAGGGTTATAGCTACAAAATAACTTTAAAATAAAAGCATATATTAGCATATAATTGTAAAACTATTTACCAGTAATTCTGAAAATTTAAATAAAATGGATAATTTTCTAAATAAACATAGATAGCCAAAAATAAGATTTTAAAACTTTATACTGTAACAACAATAAGAAAAATAATGAAGGGGTGCCTTGGTGGTTCAGTCAGTTAAGTGTCTAACTTCACCTCAGGTCATAATCTCACAATCGGTAGGTTCAAGTCCCGTGTCCAGCTATGTGCTGACAACTCAGCCTGGCGCCTGTTTCAGATTCTGTGTCTCCCTCTCTCTCTGCCCCTCTGCAACTTGCATTCTGTCTCTCTCTCCCTCAAAACTATTTTTAAAAATTTAAAAGAATTTTTTTTTAAAAAGGTAGTCAAAGATCTATTCCCAGGAGAAAGGGGATTCTATAAAATTATTAGAAACAAATGATTGCTATGTTATTTATTATTTCTGAAGATAAAAATAGATTAAAAGCCTGATTTCTTAAGTCCAAAGATAAATATAAAATGTGATCCCATTTTTCTTACAGAATTAGAAGATAAAATCATAAATCATAACAATCAAAGCAACACATCTGAATGGAGTAGTAATAACATTGCTGTATTCATTTGCCAAAACTGATAGAAATATACACTATAGAGGGTAAATTTTACTGTATGTACATTGTATATCAACTTTAAAACTTCATTTAAAAATAACATAAAGACAAAGCAATATATCAAAAGATTAATGCATCTGGACCAAGCAGGGTTTATCTCAAAAAAACAACAAAGGTTCAATATTATGAAATTCTTTGAATAAAATCACTTAAAAGAAATGTATACAAGAGTATATACATATATATGAATTAAATTCTTTATAATTTTTAGTAAAAAATTCATTTCCAATTTGAAATATAATGTTGTATAATCTAACAATACAAAAAATTTTTCTCACTTGAATAAAAGATTTCTCTGAAACTTAAAAAAAAAGCTTTTAATAATTAAATATTAGAAGCATTTTCATTTATGTCAAACTTAGGTAAAAATATAACTATTAATGATATTATGCAAAACTGAACTCATTCCTAACCAATTTAATAGGACAATAATTTATTCATTTAAATATGGCAAAAATAAAACTGTCATTTACAGCAAGCAAAATAATAGCTGAC
>NW_027532196.1:1130931-1146216 GCF_008692635.1 Crocuta crocuta
CAAAAAAAAAGCTGACCAAAAAAAAAAAAACTTACTAAAAAATTTTTAGTACAAAAATAGAATCCAAAAATATATATATGAGAATAACATGAGATATTTAATAATAATAACTGCATGTCAAATTAAGAAATAAATATTCTAAGTACTATAGCAAGAGAAACTAGTAAATATTTAACAATAAATAGAGATTTACAAAGTATAAGATCCTATAAAAGCTATAAAAAAGATAAAAGTTAATAAAAACATATTATTAGTAAATGATAAAACTCAATATTATAAAAACTATCTAATTTCCTTAAATTAAGCTATAAAATCAACTGTGGCACTAGAAGAATATTTTTCAGAACCTGAAATAATTTCTAGGTTCATCTGATGAGAAAAAGAAATCTATTAGTGTATAAATTCAGGAAGTTTCTAAAAGAGGAATGCTAAGGAGGTACTAATTTCTCCAAATGTTAAAAGACTATAATAATTCAAATAATTTGGAACCAGAGTTGATAAACGGCACAGTGACTCAGAATAAAAACTCCTGAAAGAAGCCTCAATGTATATGATGAAATTCTGTATATGACAAACATAGCATATTAAAATATTGGGGAAAAGATGGATCATTCAGTAATTGATTAGCTTTTCTGAAGACTGAGTTGAAGGGAGTTTAAAATAAAGCAAGTCTATAGAGCAAAACTATACCAATTAAGAGTATTTTTGAAGAATCTGTAATATTTGAAATTTGCTCAAGTCACTATCTGCATTTCTAACCAGTTAACTCCAGAGAAAACCAAACAGACATTCCTTCTACGGAGTTCTAAGTAAGCATTTATTCTAGTGTTTTGATACTGTAACCAGTACTTGAACTTTTCAATGTACTAGTTCAATGGCATCTGTATAAGCACAAACTTTTATTCTGCATTCTTTTGCATAGCACCCTATAATCAGGAAACTTGAAGAATTTACTGATTAAATAAACTTACCTAGAAGATTTTAAGAAAGAATATAAAAGACCCATTTATTCCAAGAATATGCAAACACTCATCACCAGAGTTAACAGCTAACATTTAAAACACACACACAGAGGACCAAGTGGGAGAAGAAAGGGGGAAATAGTGGGGAAGAGGGAGAGAGGCAAACCATGAGAGACTCTTGAATACTGAGAACAAACTGAGGACTGATGGGTGGGGGGGGGGTGGGGGGAGATGGACATGGAGGAGGGCACTTGTGGGGATGAGCACTGGGTGTTATATGGAAACCAACTTGACAATAAACTATTTGTAAAAAAGTTAAAATAAAAATAAATTTTAAAAAAAGAAAATACTTAGATTCTGGAATTCTACAATCAATGTCAGGGTAGAATAAAATCAAGTTCTCAAGCAAACACACACACACACACACACACACACGTGCACTCCTGCATACACACACACTTTACCACCTAACTTGTATCTCATCACCCTTGATCACAGGTACTGAAAGTACACTTACTTAGCAAGAGAAAAATATATAAACTGTCTTGATTGTTCTTGTTTTGTAAATTTATATTTACATTTGGCCTTTGGCCACCAACCTATGAGTCTTCACCTATGTTCTCTAAAATATAAAAAGTCAAACCAAACACATCAACACATGTGAGCCATCATAAGTCTGTTTTATTATGTGCACTCATTAGCTTTATGTCATATAACTTTTTTCTTATTTATACAAAGACATAGCTATAATTTTTCTTTGTGCTCCTTAATAGTGTTTAAATGGTTAGATTCAATATTGGTTGGTTCAAATTAAAGGACTATATAGAAGCCTATACATCTTAAATACTACACCTAAGGATCAATTATTTTCTTTAAAATGTTTTAACAACACAAATATTTTAATCTACCAAGATCTTATATCTTTGAAAAAGAAGAGTTCAAAAAACTATTGTTTTCCACTTCCTTGTTCCATGGAATAATGCACAGCCTCTTTAAGATGGTTCCCTCAATGGTACAAGAAGACTTTATATGTTTAATCTTTTGTGTAAGCTTCATAAGGCCAGGAATCATATCTGTCTTGCTTATTGACTATTAATAGTAATTAACTAAGTGAATGTATATAATAAATAGTTTGTGGGTGATAGACTAAAGCAAAAGTATATATTAATTTTGTGTCCCCCCAAATTCAAAATGTTAAAAGGTAATCTCCAATGTGATGATATTTGGAGGTAGAGGCTTTGGGACGTAGTCAAGTCTTGACAGTAGAACTCTCATAAGTAAAATTAGTGCTCTTGTAATAAGAGATGTGAGAGAGCTTGTTTCTCTTCTGTCTCCCTTTTGTCATGTGGGAATACAATAAAACAATCTTCATCTGCAAGCCAGGAAGTGAGCTATCACCAGACACTTGATCTGCTGGCACACTGATCTTGCATTTCCAATCTTCAAGAACCCTGAGAAATAAATATTTGTTGTCTAAGCCACAAAACCTGTGGTATTTTCATCATAGCAGCCTAAAATAAGACATGTATATATATTATACTACATACAAGTCCTTTTACTAAAGTATTTGCATATTCCTGCTATGATATTCTCTGAAATCTTCAGTCAGAATCTACTCTCATACTTTACACAGGACTCTAACAAGCTTAGTTTCAGTTCTTTAGAGATGGTGTTATATTGGTGACATAGTATATAACCATGACTTGAAAGATGTTACCACTCCATACTTTTTATAAATAATGAACACATTCTGAGAAAAGCAAACCTGCTAGGTAAAAAGCAATAACTTTTACGTATACTCCCAAACAAACCTGGTAGATTCACTTTCAGCTAGATTGTTCCTCCTATGTAAAATTTCTGGCTGGGGCACGTAAATAAACTTCAGAATCAACTTGCCCCTTCATTCCAACCAGAACTCAGATGTTCTTGAGACTAAACAATGGTCCTTAACTATTAATGACTCCAGTTGACAGCTAATGAGATTGGCATCTCCAGTTTTCAGAAGGACCTTGGGCCAAATTTGTTTTTGTTCACTAAGGATTTGTTAATCATAGAAGTATAAGATTTTAGAGTTAGGGGAAATCTCAGAAAAGAATCATTCATTTTATTATTTAATAATTTATACAACATTTATTAAGTAACTAGTATAGAACCAACAACAATTTCTAGTTCACACTTCTTATTAACCAAAGTATCACTGGATTATAAATTATGATAACCCTAAGACATAAATTTAAGTATTTTTAACTAGGATCCAAGTATTCTATGACAGAAGGTAGAAAAAATGTACTAATTTTGAAAGGTTGGTCAACCTCAATATTTACTATTTTTAGCTTAAAACAAAATGACTCTGATTTTAATATTGGTACATCTTAAGCAAAAATAACTTAAAGAAGTATCAGTTACTCAGCATGCTCTGTATATGGAAGAGCTAATTCAGAACAAAATAATCTGGGTAAATGAAACACTTGTGGGGAATTTGGCCCACTAGAGTTTGTGGAATGGAAAACACTTTGAGAGAAGTGGAATACTTCATTGGTTGAAACAAAATGTAACGGGAAAAATTAGAAGGTGAGTAAACTAAGAAAATGAAGTTGAATCTCTAATTCCTAAAAGCATGTGTTAGAGAAGGAAGAAGGAATCAAAGAGCAGGGCACCCCAATCCAAACTAACACAAGTGCTGGGGAGCCTGAGTAGCTCATTTGGTTAAGCGTCTGACTTCAGCTCAGGTCATGTGCTGACAGCTCAGAGCATGGAGCCTGCTTCAGATTCTGTATTTCCCTCTCTCTCTGCCTCTCCCCTCCTCATGCTCTGTCTCTCTCAAATAAATAAATGTTAAAATAAAATCAAAGTAACATAAATGCGAAGACTAGTTCTGTGAAGGGACTGATTGTGCTTTGTGATACTGGTCTCAGGATTATATAAGGGAAAGAGTGGTGAGTGTTCATGCATGTAGCATCTCTCAGTTCTGTTCATTCTGTCTCTTCCTCATCTTCTATATAGAAATCATGTTAGAATAAGGTATTCAAATTTGTATTTGTCTGTCTCTTATTATCTATCAGTTTTTAAAGTGAGTCATAAGTCATGAAGAGGAATAAATAATTTGTATAAATTATATATACTCCACTCTACAACTGTGTCAAGTAAATATTAATATTCTCCTTTCATAGATGAATAAACATTGAGTAAGAAAGATTATATAACAGATCTAATGTCACTATCTTGATTTGTGTTCCCCCAAAATCAGAACGTACAACAAAGACTTGGATATAGATAGTTTATTTGTGAGGTGATCCAAGAAAGCAAGATTGACTTTATATGAATAATGAAAGGGAGGAAGGAGAAAGCAATGTAAGGATCCATTACTGTGGTTGCTACTAAGAGTAACTGAGGCTTGAATCTATGGGAACCTCCCTTATAGAGAAAAGATGCTGCCCAGAACTGCCTATCTAAATGTTGAGAACCTGGAAAGTTTATCTAGGGTTCCTAACCCCACTGGTTAATGGTTTCCCTTGGGGCATTAAGTCCTCATGCTTCTGGCCCCCACTAGCATTTGGGTGGGAAAACTCCTGCAACATAGAAGGATAATATGGGCATGAAGCTAAAATACACTCATGCAAGGTGGGATGCTATTAGCTTGAGGTGAATCTGAGCTTGCACAGAATTGTCTAATGCTTCTATGTCTGAAGTCAGAAAGAAGAGCATGTGGCAGTCATCTGTGATAGCCACACAGTCCCTCAGTCTCTGTGCCAGGAAATAAGCCCAGACAATGAAACTGCATCATTCATGCATATAATTTCCATGTACTCAACTGCATGCATTCAGGCAAAAGAGACAGATAGAAGGACATTATCCAGGATTCAGATGATTCAACACCATTTTACTTGATGTGTATGCTGCAGAGTCAATGTGATTCCAGAGCCATGGCTCCTCTTATTATATGAGTATTTTGTGAAAGGATGCCATCTTTTTGACTCAGTATGAGGAACTACATACACTACATTCTCATCCTCAGTATGAGAGAAACTACAAAACAGCCAGAAAACAATTAATGAAATGGCAATAAGCATACATACCTATCAATAATTACTTTAAATGTAATTATTGGACAAATTTTTAAATGTAATTATTTTACTAAATGTAAAGTGGACTAAATTCTCCAACCAAAAGACATAGAATGGCTGAATGGATTTAAAAACTAAAAACAAGACACATCTATATACTGCCTACAAGAGAGTTACTTTAGATATAAGAACACATACAAATTAATGTGAAGAGATATGGGTACCTAGGTGGCTCAGTTAGTTAAGTGTTCAACTTCTGATTTCAGCTCAGCTCATGATCTGTCAGTTTGTAAAATGGAGCTCCACACTGGGCTCTGAGCTGACAGTGTGGAGCCTGCTTGGGATTCTCTCTATCCCTCTCTCTGCCCCTCCCCACTCACACTCTCTTTCTCTCTCAAAATAATTAAATAAACTTTAAGAAACAAACTAACAAAAATTTTAAAGAGAAGGGATAGAAAATAATGTACCAGGTAAATGGAACCAAAAGAAAGCTGAAGTAGCTATACTTATATCAAACAAAATAGACTTTAAAACAAAAGCTTTAATAAGAGTCAAATAAACAACCTAATTTTAGACCTCAAGGAACTAGGGAAGAAAAACAAACAAAACCCAAGTTAGAAAAAAGAAAATTACAAAGATTAGAGCATAAAGACAATTGAAATGAAAAAAATACAATAAAAATACTGAACAGCTGATTGTTAGAAAAGATAAAACGAGCAAACTTTTATCTAAAATCATGAAGAATAAATGAGAAGACTCAAATAAATCAGAAATAAAAGAGAAGATATTATAACTGATATCACAGGAATACAAAGGATCATGAGAGTACTATAAACAATTATATGGTAATTAATTGGACAATGTAGATGAAATGAATAAATTCTGAGAACATAACAACCTACCAAGACAGAATAATGATGAAATAAAAAATCTGAGCAGACTTATTACTAGTAAGGGTATTGAATCATGAATCAAAACCTCACCACCAACAAGTATGTAAAACCAGATGGCTTTACTGGTGAATTCTACCACACATTCAAAGAAGAAATAATACTAAGCTTTCTCAAATCCTTCTAAAAATATTAAAAACGAGGGAACTCTTCCAAATTCATTTTTCAGGGCAGCATATCCTGATGCTGCAAGAAAATTACATGCAAATATCCCTGATAATAATAAATACAAAAATCTTCAACAAAATGTTAGCAAATTGGGGCGCCTGGGTGGCTCAGTCAGTTGAGCATCTGGGCTCTGTTCTGACAGCTAGCTCAGAGCCTAGAAACTGCTTCGGATTCTGTGTCTCCCTCTCTCTCTGACCCTCCCCTGCTCACATTGACTCTTTCTCTCTCTCAGAAATATATAAAACATTTTTAGAAAATGTTAGTAAACTGAATTCAGTAATACATTAAAAGAATCATATACCACGATCAAGTGGGATTTATTCCAAAGATGCAAGAATGGTTCAAAATGAATCAATTTATTACAAAGATACACAGATGGTTCAAATGAATCAGTCAATGTGATACATTACATTATGAAACTGAGGGTAACAATCATATGATGACCTCAATAGATGCAAAAAAAAATGACAAAACTTGGAATCCATTTATGATAAAAACTTACCAAAGTGAGTATAGAGGAAATATACCTCAACATAAAAAAGTCCATATATGACAGGCCCACAACATCATATTCAATGGGGAAAGACTGAAAGCATTTCCTCTAAGATCAAGAATGAGACAATGATGCCCACTCTCTCCACTTTTATTCAACATAATATTGGAAGCTCTAATGGAGAAATTAGTAAAAACAAACAAATAAAAACAACAAGAGCAACAACAACAAAGGCATCTAAATTTAAAAGGACGAAGAAAAACTGTCACTATTTGCAGGTGACATGGTATTATGGATAGAAAACTCTAAAGACTCCATTAGATAACTATTACAAGTGATAAATTCAGAAAGTTTATATTACATAAACCAATACGCAAAATCTGTTTAGTTTCTATACAATAATAATAAATAGTCCCATTTACAATTACATCAAAATATTAAAATACTTAGAAATACATTTAACCAAGGATTTTAAAAATCTGAATAGTGAAAATAAAAGGTATTACTGAAAGAAATTGAGGGAGACAAAAATAAGTTGAAAGATACTCCATGATCATGGATTAGAAGAATCATAGTTAAAATGCCCTTATTAACCAACGTAATATACAGATTCAATAAAATCTCTATCAAAATCCCAATGGCATTTTTCAAATAAATAAATAGAACAAATAATCCTAAAAGTTACAAGGATCCACCAAAAACCCTATATAGCTAAAGCAATCTTGAGAAAGAACAAAGCTGGAGGCATCATGCTCCCTGATTTCAGATTATTTTCAAAGCTATGGTAATTAAACAGAGTGATAGTGGCATAAGACCAGACACACAGGTCAATGGAACTGAATAGGAAGCCCACAAATAGACCCACACATATCATTAATTTACAACAAAGCAGGAAGAATATTCAATGGGAAAAGGATAGTCTCTTCAATAAATGTTATAAGGAAAACAGGACAGCCACATGTAAAAGAATGACAATGAACTATTATCTTCTATCATCTTCTATCATACACAAAAATGAACTCAAAATAAATTAAAAACTTGAACATAAGACATGAAACTCTAAAACCTCTAGAAGAAAGCATAGTGGTAAGCTCCTTGACATAAGTCACAGTGATAATTTTTTAAAAATCTGACACCAAAACCAAAAGCAACAAAAGAAACAATTGAGATTACATCAAACCAAAAAGTTTCTATGCAGCAAAGGAAACCATCAAAAGAATAAAAAGGCAACCTACTGAATATTTGTAAATTATGTATCTCATAGGAAACTGACATCAAAAATATATAAAGAATTTATATATCTCAAAAGCAAAAAGAAAAACTAAAATAAACAATCCAATTAAAAAGTAGGTAGTAGACCCAAATAGACATTTTTCCAAGGAAGACATACAATGTACCAACAGACACATGAAAAGATGCTCTACAACATTCATCATCAAGTAAATATAAATCAAAATTACAATGATATTTCACTCCATATCTGTTAGAATGGTTAGTATCAAAGAGACTAAAAATAACAAGTCTTGGTGAAAATGTGGAGTAAAAAGAACCCTTGAGCACTTGATGGGAATATTCACTGGTGCAGCCACTATGGAAAATAGTATGGTGGTTCCTCAAAAATTAATAATAAAACTATCATATGATCCAGCAATTCCATTTGGGTATTTATCCAAAGAAAACAAGAATGCTAATTTTTTGGAAAGGTATATGTACCCCTATGTTTATTGTGGCATTATTTGTAACAATCAAGATATGGAAACAACCTAAGTGTCCAAAGACAGACAGTGAGAAATACATCTATCTCATATATGTATATCAATATACACATATATCAATATACATGTTGAGATATATAAAGCTCTCTTTTTAAATATATATAATGACATATTATTCCGTCATAATAAAGAATAAAATCTTGACATTTGTGAAAACATGGAGGGAGCATGAGGCTATTATGGTATAAAATAAGTCAGAAGAAGTAATACTGTGTGATTTCTCTTATATGGGAAAAATATACATACATGTATATGTGTATACATATTTGTGTGTGTGTGTGTGTGTGTGTGTATGTATGTATACAGACACAAGCTAGTAGATACAGAAAACAGATTGGTGGCTACCAAAGGGGTTGTGTTTTGGGAGAAGTAGATTGTTTTGGTATTTGTTTTTTTAGTTTAAGTAAATTGAATTTTAATAGTCATTGACATGTAGAGAATTTCCCATTATCATTTTGTCAAGAAATATATAATAGAGAATGGTTGTCATCAATATTTGAAAACAAACTGTACTTCTATAATATCAAAGTAGCTCCACAGATTTCACACTTGCAGGAATAAGTAGTTAGTAAAATAATGTCATTTTCAAGGTCATGAGTTTATTACTCAGACTCTTTGACTCATGTAACTTTGTTATTATCTTGTTGGATGGTTTTGGAGAGATCATTTAATCTCTCTATGATTCAATTTCTCTATCTCAGAAATGTCTTGGTTGGTGGCATGGGGCTAGGGAAAGATTTGAAAAGATGATCATTCATATTTCTCCCAGCTCTATAATTTTATTATTCTATTTCATGTTCTCCTTTCTCTCCTCCCAGTGTTCTAAGACATAGATAGGCAATTATTCAAAACTGAGGGGATGATCTTCTAGGAAAATAATCAGACAACATTAAAGGCTAAGAATTTGAAACAAGAAAACTTTTTTCTTAATTCATCTTAAATGTTTTTAAAGTCCTCACAATGTTTAAATATATTTGTTTTCATATATATGGTATTCAATTGAACAAAAGGAAATCTGTTTCAATGCTGGAGTAAAAAAATAGCTCTTGTCCTTATTAATATGTCTGTTAACTGTATTCATCTTCTGAGCGACAGAATTTGCAATTGCCCTGCACTGGGACCCCAACTATAAAGTGTTTATTTCTCTGCTACACAAATTGTACCACACTACATCAGCATCATTTTTCTCTCTGAAAAAATCTCCATTTCATTTAATATTATGCTGATGCTACTGAGTTATATCATTTAAATCTACAAAACATTTGCTCTGTGATCAGGATGGGACATACTAGGACTGGCCCCTGAACTGATAACATGGGATGAGGATCCTTTCTGGTATTCAAGATTCAAGAGTAGATTATTTTCTATCAGTCCGATAAAACTAATACATTAAATACAAAAATGTGTGATAGAAAATCACAATAGATAAGGGAGCATACACCAAAATATGACCATTATGATTTTCCCCTTTTGTACTGTTTTAGCTTCGTTGAAACTAAAGAGCAGAAATTTAGATACTCTCTTATGTGTAGGCAGTTTATTTGGGTAAGTGATTCCTAAGAAACTAGAATGGAGATCGAGGGGGATAGGAAGTATGAAGTAGGAAGGGGGAAAACTAATCCCAGGGTGTGTAGTTGAGTTGGTGACTAATGTGAGCAGATAGAAGTCAACTTATTGGGGACCCTCTGAGGAAATGTGTAGAAGACCACTCAGACTTTCTGCCCAAGACATAACACAGAGAAACATGTTACCATTTGCTTCTGTCCATATTGATCAAGACTTAAGTCAAGTATATAGCAGAGTCCCATTAGCCTCAAAGGGTCACCCTAAGAGAAGTAGCCATTTAGCTCCAAATCAGAAAACACAATTTTGGGTACAGCTGAGGTGAGTAGTCAGGCTACTTTTTGTTTTGTTTTGTTTTGTTTTTACAAATAGTTCATTGTCAATTTGGTTTCCATATAACACCCAGTGCTCATCCCCACAAGTGTCCTCCATGACCATCCCCCCTCCCCCCTGACATCCATCAGTCCTCAGTTTGTTTCTCAGTATTCAAGACTCTCTCATGGTTTGCCTCTCTCCCTTTTCCCCACCATTTCCCCCCTACTTCTCCCCCATGGTCTTCAGTTAAGTTCTTCCTAATCCTCCTATACGTGCAAACATATGATATTTGTCCTTCTCTGCCTGACTTATTTCGCNAGGCTACATCTCTTTTACAGCTGACACAGCAGTAATGAATAAAGGAAAAAAAGTAGATTAGGAGAATGAAGGTAGGCATAAAAGATGTGTGACACTCATATTAAAATTTACTCTCTGTCCATGATGTAAACATCCTGTGGTGACAATGTTTATATATTTAAGCAATGTAAAAATAATATAAAACCTGAATCATAGGCTTTTGTGATGCTCCCCAGTCTAACTCCATAGAAAGGACTTTTATTTTTTCTTTAATTAATTAATTTATTTTTTTGAGAGAGAGAGGGCACATAAGAGAGGGAGGGGCAAAAGGAGAGAGAGGGAATCTTAAGCAGGCTCCATGCCCAGTGCAAAGCCCAATTCGATGGTTAGTCTCACAACCATGAGATCATGAACTGAGCTAAAATCAGGAGTCAGATGCCTAACAGACTGAGCGGTCCAGGTACCCCTAGAAGAGATATATTTTTTTTTTTTTGGTAATGTTTATTTATTTATTTGAGAGAGAGAGAGAGAAAGGGAGGGGCAGAGAGAGCATCTCAAACAGGTTTTCCACTGTCAGTACAGAGTCTGACGTGGGCTTCTCACAAGCCATCACATCATGAACTGAGCCAAAATCAAGAATCAAATGCTTAGCTGACTGAGTTACCCAGGCACTTCTAGAAGAGACATTTTTAAATAAAATCTTGTATGTCAGCATCCTAAATTAAGAAAGTTATAACACAGGATGTTTGTTTTAATAAGATAAAGAAAATAAATAATGCAATAGTGAAGAAATATCAAGTGTTTCAATCAGTGGTTCTCAATCTTAGCTACACAGTGGAATCATGCAGAGAGCTTTAAAAACTACAGATGCCCACTCCCACAGTCAGTTTCTGATATTGGTCTGGGGTAAGGCCAGGACACGAGAATTTTTAAAGTTCCCCAGGTGATTCTAATGTGCAGGCAAAGTTGAGGAACACTGTCTAAAGTACAAGTTAAAAATCAAGACCGTTTTAAGTAACTGAGTAGGATTTAGAATCTGTTATTTCCCTTCAAATACAAATATTTAGACCATATTTTTCAGCTGAGAAGGTCTGGACTTATTGTTTTAGATTTCCACAGAAGTCTCCAGTATGACACTCACAACATCATCACCCTTTGAAACTGCTCAAAAGTATACTGGTAGTTATTCACTTTATATTCACAGGGACTTGCAGGTAACCAAAGGATCAATTTACTTTTTAAAAGTGTTCTTTGAAGATACAGCTCTGTAATGACTGACTGAATAAATAAATTGATAATAAATGCAATCTGCTACTGGATGTTTGCCCCCCAAATTAAGCATTACTAAGTAAGCTGGGGGTCATTAGAATGTTGAAAGAGTAAAAACAAAAACAAAAACAAATATAAACAAACAAAAACACTGATAAAAGAATATTTCTACTAGTTGTTTGACTGTCATGACTTTTCAGCTTCAGGCAAAAACACTGACAAAAGAATATTTCTACTAGTTGTTTGACTGTCACGACTTTTTAGCTTCAGGCTACCTTTCTTAGGTACAAAGTAGGCACTACTGCCATGACTTCCTAATTTTTATTTTAAACTATATTGCATACTTTGACTTGACCATCTCTTTAAAAGAAGCTAGAGCCTTGCTGGGATGTTTTTACAAAGCACAATCTGGGGTATGCCAGTTTTCTCATGTTATCACCAGAAATGTCTTGAAATACAAAATACAATCAATGGCATCCAATATTTGCTTGATAGTTACAAATAATATTTTATAGTAAGAATAAAACATGCTTTTGCCATTTTTTCAAGCAAAGAGGAAAAAAGAATAAAATCTATTTCTCCTGATCAACTGGAAAAGAAAATAACCAATGTAATATGATAATCTATTTAGTGCCTTCACATGACTCTGCTTGGATTTCCATTTCTCAAAATTTCAAAACACACTGAAATACTATTAATGTTAAAACTATGCAAAGCTTATCAGGATTTTGCTGAGCAATTAAGTTCATCATTGTGAACATCTGCCACCATATACAAGACTCAATTTTCTTCTAAACTGTCTTCATCACATAACTGAGTTTACTCTTTCAACTAGATTATCTGAACTTAGATGTTTAATTTTTTTTAAAGGAAGACCTCTAATCAACCTGCTCTGAAAAATTCTACTTAGCAGCAAGGCATTTAATTATCTTGCTCACCTTTTGTTCAGCTGCTTTGCAAATAATGACATGAAACATTCTGTCTTTTTACTTCCAAGCTTTTCTTCTTCCTGATTAGATTGTACTTAAATAGCATCATGTTCCTTCAAGTTCCTCCAGGTTGAGGGATTTTCTTTAATCACCTGAAACCTGCTGGTCTGCCTCTTTAGCATTCTGAGAGAGCTCATTCAACAAGCTTAAATCAACAATACAACTACTTACTCCTAACAGGTTGAGTACATTAATTCTCATCTTTTCATCTCTTTATCAAGCTTTTATATTAACTCAAGTATACAAAGATATGCAAAGTGGATTTTGAAATCCAAAATGATTGCAATACATTAGAGAGGGCTTTTCCTTCACACTTAATATACCTGCATAAAAAGAAAACATTAATATAATCAAATTGTACATCTATAAGAAAAACTAAGATTTTGGGGCGCCTGGGTGGCTTAGTCGGTTAAGCGTCCGACTTTCACTTAGGTCATGATCTAGCGGTTCGTGGGTTCGAGCCCCGCATCGGGCTCTGTGCTGACTGCCAGCTCAGAGCCTGGAGCCTGTTTCAGAGTCTGTGCCTCCCTCTCTCTCTGACCCTCCCCTGCTCACACTGTCTCTCTCTCTCTCCTAGAAATAAATAAAACATTAAAAAAATAAAAAAAAAGAAAAACTAAGATTTTATTAAAAATAAAGTATCATAGATAAAAAAGTATTAATCAAATATTACAATATTTGAAAAGCTCAAAGAGCCAGTATTAAATATGTATTTTTAATCTGATTATAAAGTATCATTTACATCAATCAAGAAAAGATTGGTTATCCTGAACTGCATACAGTTGGTGCCTGCTGAGGGAGGAAGATGTGTTGTCTTCAGTATATGCAGATATGGGGATGAAATAGTAAAATAAACAGGGTTAGAACTTCAAGCCAGCAGCAGTTTCAACTCCAAAAAATTTACAAAGACTTTCAAGAAACGTGGGAAGGAAAACATTTAAGCTCAAGAATACTTAGAGAAGAGAAAAAGGACTTTAAAAAAAGCTGAAAAACCTGTAAACCAGAGCCACACATCCCTGTAAAATTGTAAAGCTGTAGAAAAGTAAATTAATATTCACAAAATCATATCTAACTTAGTTTTCAATGAATTTACCTTCATCTGATACAAACTGCTTGTTTTATTCAGAAACATCTGAGCACTTAAAACATAAATCAAACTGCTTGTAACTAAATACACCTGATATTTAGTTCTAATATTATCAAAGTCTTGGATATTCTGAATAAAGACAAAAGCATTTATAATTAGATGCACTGTTTTTGAAACTATACAACAATTTAAAAGGCAGAATGGGGTTTTTACATTACTTTTTATTAGAAAGCAAAGTAAGCATTTGACTCAACAAGATTTCTTAAGGAAGAAATGACATTTAATCAAAGAATACATTTCTAAGGGTGTCTGGGTGGTTCAGTTGGTTGAACATCTGACTTGATTTTGACTCAGATTATGCTGTCACAGTTCCTGGGATCGAACCCCACATGGGGCTCCGTGCTGATCCTGTGCAGAGCCTGCTCAGGATTTTTGCTACCTGCTCCTCTCCCACTTGAACTCACTCTCTCACTTTCTCAAAATAAATAAATAAATATTTAATCAAAGAATACATTTCTAGGGGCTCCTGGGTGGCTCAGTCGGTTAAGCATCTGATTTGGGCTCAGGTCATGATCTCAGGTTCCTGGGTTTGAGCCCTGCGTCTGGCTCTGTGCTGACAGCTAGCTCAGAGCCTGGAGCCTGCTTTGGATTCTGTATCTCCCTCTCTGACCCTCCCCTGCCCACTCTGTCTCTCTCTCTTTCAGAAATAAATAAAAAGCATTAAATTAAAAAAAAACAAATAGTACATTTCTAAAAGGCAGTCATTTGAATAAATATCACTGATTATAAATCCCTATAGTAAATATAATGCTAAAATCCCTGCCTCCAATTTTTAAAATAAATTAAATATACACATGATTTTTTTTCTTAAAGTACATAGCTTCCATAACAAACTGCCTTATCCATGGATTATTTTTTATAGTTTTATAGTTTCTAAGTAAATTAAGAAATTCATCAGAAATGTTTTATCAATTAAATAAAAGAATACTAACAGAAATATTACAAATTGTGTAAAGCACAAAAGTTGAATATTTTAAAAAATCTCACTATCACTTTATTAAAAAATTATGTAATGTGTAAAGACAAATCATGAGAGAATCTCAAAAATGTGATAAAAATAAAAGCATTTAAAATAGATCCTATTTGATATTTCTATCATATATTTAAATCTGCAATAGCTTTTTTCTCAATCTGTGAAAAGAAAAGCTGTTATTTTATATAAGCATTGTATATATGCATATATATATATATAGCTACTTTTTTGACTTTGAATAATTAATTATCTTCCCTCTCATAAGAGTTTTTCAAATTCCATGCTATTTTCTGAATATGTAATTTTTTTTTTTTTTTTTT
>NW_027532196.1:1146420-1149982 GCF_008692635.1 Crocuta crocuta
CCATGAATATGTAAAATTTTAAAAAGGTGGAAAGAGTATAGAAATAACATAAGATTTTATTTCAGAAATCCTAGGTTCTAGATTTAACTGTACAACAAGACTGCTTACAGAAATCAGTTGAGCTACTTAGCCTGATTGTTATCATCTTTAATCAAGGGAACTGGCATCCATTTCCTCTACTTTCCTTTCCAGTTCTATGATTCTAAGTCAGGGGAGGATTTTCCAAAATCTAACTCCAAACTACTCCTTATATAGTTCTAATAACTGAGCCAAAATTCTAAAGGCATAATTGTGAAGTTTAGAATAAAATAAAATCATCATTTCAATCACTTTTAGGTTAAAAGAAAGTTACAGTTTCAATGTACAGTGCTTTACAAGTTCAGTAGAGCAATTCTCAATATAAAATTAGTTATTTATTGATTCATATATATTCACATATTAAATAGGCATTTTCTCCAGGATGAGCATATTATTTTTAAAAACTGCATATTTTGAGATTTCATTAATAGGTTACTTTACACAAAACATTTTAAAATTTAGGAACCTAGTTCTACCTTAATAGTCACATCCTGCATGATTTGACCATCTAGTGCCCTTAGGTTTAAGAACATTATCATAAATAGTATCTGATTATTGGTGAAGAGGTATTATTCCATTAAGATTGGGCAGCAGTGTCTATCACTTGAGGATCACACCCAGAAAGAGCTTCAAATTTAGGACTTTTATCTCCAAATGAAGTCATTCATAAAAACAAGTAGAATAGTCTAACTGGATCAAAAGAACATGGTGTTTACCAAACATCACAAATTCATAACTACTACTGGATATATTTATAAAGTTGAAGTAACAAACTTTACTTTAAAGATATGTATAGGTAAAAAAAAAAAAAGAAAAAGATATGTATAGGTAAATCCTGTAGGCAATGCAAGGGAACCAGATTAACATAGAGGAGTATGAGGATCCTGAGCTCACCTCCTTCTGTAGACACAGGAAGGCCACAAATACATAAACAGCCACTCTCTGAGAACAACCTGAAGACTAGGAGAAAGCTCTTCCACAGCTAAAGATATAAAAAAAAGAGCCCAGGAAAAGTAGGAGGGATAGAGGTGTATTTTGGTTGGGACCCACACTTCTAGAGTAGTGATCCACAAGTAGCAGGGCTATCCTAGGCATAGAGGGCTCCCCCCTGAGGAGCAAGGGGCTTAAACTTCCACCCTGAGCACAACTCCTACCCAAGGAAATTCTGGGGAAAATAAACTCCCATAACATTTGGCTTTGAAAATTAGCAGGGCTCAACTAGAAGACAGCAGAAAAGTATAGAAAATCGAGACTCCATTCTTAAACAACCAGCACACAAATTCACTCCCTCTGAGACTCAGCACAGAGGCAGCAATTTGAAAAGTGCCTGAGCCAAACATGAAGGAGATTTACTGACTGATTTTAAGGTGTGTGCCAAGAGGCAAAAATCTGTAGGAACTTTCTCTGGAGACAGAAATGCTACTGGGAGCTACTTTTCTTGTCCTCCTTATGCATAACTGGCCCAGTGCTGGATGTTGCCAGTTTTGGGACTCTCCACCTTCCCTGCTATCTCGGCTCACCCAGCCCAGCATTCCCCTATACCTTGCCCTGCCCAATCCACTGACTTCCTGCAGGCACATCTCCAAAGCAGTTCACACCCTGCCATACCTAAAGGGCAGCCTCAGCAAGAACCAGCTCCCCGTAAAGCAGCTCATGCCCTGCCACAGTGGGCAGGCAGCCCCAGCCAGACTAACACTCCTCTCTCCCCCGAGAGCAGCTACTGAAGTGCCACACCTGGGCCAGCCTTGGCTGGGGGCAGTACCCCCCCAAAATAGCTCCTTCCCTGTGCTGGAGAGCCAGACTGCCATACCAGCATGCTCACAATACCTGTGGCCAGGACACACAGCCAACACAGGGGTGCCTAGCCCCATTCACCAGCACCCTATATACTTATTGTGACCCAGCCACATTAAGGGGGCACATGCAGCCCACACTGGGACAGCTCTGGAACAACTGTTTCTGGTACCAGGAAGGATTGTGTTTTGGGGCTCCACAGGATGCCCTCTGCATAAAACCACTACTGCAGGATCAGGAGATGTATCTGATCTAATGTATATAAACACAGAGATTCATACAAAATGAGAATAGAGAGGAATATGTTTCAAATAAAAGATTAAGATGAAATATCAGAAAAAGAACTCAAAGAAATAGAGATAAGCAATCTACTTAATAAAGAGTTCAAAGTAATGGTCATAAAGATACTTACCAAACTCAAGAGAAGAATGGATGAACCAAAGAAAATATTTAAAAAGAGCTAATTAGAGCTAAAGAATACAATAACCAAAATGAAAATTACACTGGAGGGAATCAACAACAGATTAGATGGTACAGAAGGATAGATCAGTGATCTGGAAGATAGGTTGGTGGGAATCATTCAAACTAAACAGAAAAAAGAAAAGAAAAGAAAAATTTAAACGAGGATAATTTAAGGGACATCTGGGACATCGGGTATACTAACATTCACATTATAGGGGTCCCAGAAATAAAAGAGAAAGAGGCAGAAAACTTACTTGAAAAAACATTATACCTGAAAACTTCCCTAACCTGTAAATGGAAACAGATCTCCAATGCCAGGAAAAGAAAGTCTCAAACAAAATGAGCCCAAAGAGGTCCACACCAAGATATAGTAATTAAAATGTCAAAAATAAAAGATAGAGAATCTTAAAAACAGCAAGAGAAAAGCAACTAGTTACATACAAGAGAACCACCCTGTCAGTTCATTTTTCTTAGCAGAAACTTTGCAGAGTAGAATTGGTGTGGGATGATAGATTCAAAGTGCTAAAAACAAAACAAAACAAAACAAACTACAAGCAAAAATACTTTATCCAGCAAGGTTATCATTCAGAATTAAAGGTGAGATAGAGTTTCCCAGGCAAACAAACACTGAAGAAGTTCATCACCGCTAAACCAGCCTTACAAGAAATGTTAAAGAGACTTCTTTAAGTGGAAAAGAAAGGGCCATGAGTAGATATAAGAAAATTACCAAAAAAATCACTGGTAAAAGCAAACATAGTAGTGGATCAACCACTTATAATGCTAGTATGAAGGATAACAGATAAAAGAAGTCAAATAAACTATATATATAATAATTAGGGGATACATGAAATAAAAAGATGTAAAATATAGGTCAAAAATATAAAATATGGAGGGGGAATAAAGTGCTTTCAAAATGTGTTCAAACTTGCACAAACATCAACTTAAAATAGACTGCTATACATAGGGTATAATATCTGGATTTCAGATTAACACAAACCAAAAACCTATAATAGATACAAAAAAATAAAGAGAAAGGAATCAAACCATTATACCAAAGAAAATTATCAAAACATAAGGGAAGGGAGCAAGACAAGAAGGAAGAAAGCACTACAAAAACAAACAAAAAATAATTATCAAAATGACAATAAGTACATGTCTATTAGTACTTTAAATATAAATAGACAAAAGCCATAATCAAAAGACATAGGGTGACTGAATGGATTTAAAA
>NW_027532196.1:1150442-1315367 GCF_008692635.1 Crocuta crocuta
AATAAAGTGCTTTCAAAATGTGTTCAAACTTGCACAAACATCAACTTAAAATAGACTGCTATACATAGGGTATAATATCTGGATTTCAGATTAACACAAACCAAAAACCTATAATAGATACAAAAAAATAAAGAGAAAGGAATCAAACCATTATACCAAAGAAAATTATCAAAACATAAGGGAAGGGAGCAAGACAAGAAGGAAGAAAGAGAGCACTACAAAAACAAACAAAAAATAATTATCAAAATGACAATAAGTACATGTCTATTAGTACTTTAAATATAAATAGACAAAAGCCATAATCAAAAGACATAGGGTGACTGAATGGATTTAAAAAAAAAAACAAAAAAAAAAACAAGACTCATTATAGGTTGCCTACAAGAGAATCACTTCAGACCTAGAGTAACATAGACTGAAAGTGAAGGGATGAAAAAAGATATCCCATGCAAATGGAAACAATACTCATAGCACACAAAACAGACTTTAAAATGAGGCTTTTACAAGAGTCAACGAACGGCACTACACAATGATGGAGATCAATCCAAGAAGAGGATATAATAATTGTAAATATCAATACACTCAAAATAGGGAAGTAAATATTAACAAACATAAAGGAAGGAATTGATAGTAATACAATAATAGTAAGGGACTTTAAAATCCCATTTACATCAATGAATAGATCATCCAAGCAGAAAATCAATAAAGAAACAGTGCACTTAAAACAACACACTATACCAGATAGACTTAACAAACATACACAGAACATTATAATGAAAACACAACAGAATATACTTTCTTTTCAGGGGCACATGGAACATTCTCCAAGATAGATCATGTTAGGCCACAAAACACATTTCAATAAATTCAAAATGAAATTACATCAATCATCTTTTTGACAAAAACAGTATAAAATTAGAAATCAATTACATGGAAAAACTGGAAAAAACACAAACACATTAGAAGCTAAACAGCATGCTAGTCAACAGTGGGTCACTGAAGAAATCAAAGAGGAAATGAAAAAAATACTTTGATACAAATGAAAATGAAAACTCAACATTCCAAAATCCATGGGACACAGCAAAAGCAGTTCTAACAGGAAAGATAGGCCTATCTCAATAAACATGAAAAATCACAAATAAAAAATATATAACATTACATCTGATGGAAATAGAAAGAGAAAACATAGCCCAAATTTAATAGAAAGAAGGAAATATTGAGTGGAAATAAATTATATAATTAAAAAAAAGAAGAACAGAATAGATCAATGATACTAAGAGTTGGTATTTGAAAATATAAACAATATAGATATATCTTTAGCCAACTCATAAAGAAAGAAAAAGACAGGACCCAAATAAAATCAGAAGTGAAAGAAAAGTTGTAACTGACACTATAGGAATACAAAGGATTATAAGAGACTACTACAAATAATTATATACCAGCAAATTGAACAAACTAGAAGTCGTGTTATCATCTCAATAGATGCAGAAAAAGCATTTGACAAAATTCAAACCTGCATTACAATAAAAACTCTTAACAAGGTGGGTATAGAGGAAACATACCTCAACATAATAAAGGCCATATATGGTAAACCTACAGCTAACATCATACCCAAAAGTGAAGCAAAAAGCATTTTCTCTAGGATCAAAAACAAAACGAAGATGCCCATTGGCACCACTTTTATTCAACACGGTACTGGAAGTCCTAGACAACAACAATAACATAAGAGAAAGAAACAAAAGGCTTCCAAATGGTAAGAAGTAAAACTGTCACTATTGGCAGATGCCACAATACTATATATAGGAAGTTTCAAAGTCTCAACCAACCAATCATTAAAAATAATAAATGAATTCAGTGAAGTTGCAGGATACAAAATTAATATAGAGAAGTTTTTTTGCAGTTTCATACACTTGCACTTTCAAACAATCAGGAGGAGAAATTAAGAAAACAATCTCATGCATAATTACATAACAAGAATAAAATACCTAGATAAACTGAACCAAGGAGGTAAATGACCTGTACTCTGAAAACTATGAGACATTAGTTAAAGAAATTGAAGAGGACACAAATAAACAGAAAGATATACCATGCTTATGGACTGGAATAAATACTGTAAAATGTCCATACTACCCAAACAAATCAATGAAATCCTTATCAACATAACAATGGCATTTTTCATAGAACTAGAACAAATAATTGTAAAATTTTATGGAATGACAAAAAACTCTGAAAAGACAAAGCAATCTTGAGAAAGTAGTACAAAACTAGAGATATTTTGCTCCCATATTTCAAACTATACAAAGATAGAGTGGCCCAAACAGTATGATACTAGCAGAGAAACAGACACACAGGTCAATAGAACAGAATAAAGATCCCAGAAATAAATTCATGTTTATATGGCCAATTAATCTATTAGAAAGAAGGCAAAAATAAATAATAGGGAAAAGATAATCCTTTTATAAATGGTACTGTGAAAACTGGACAGCTACATCCAAAAGAAGGAAACTAGACCACATTCTTATACCACATACAAAAATAAACTCAAAATGGATTCAATGCCTAAATGTAAGAACTAAATCCAAGAAATTTCTAAAAGAAAACATAAGCTGTAAACATTGAGCAAACATCTCAGACATTAGTCTCAGCAATATTTTTATTTGTCTTCTCAAAAACTTTCAAATAGCAATCGTATATAACCCAGTAAATCTACTTCCGGGTATTTATCTGGGGAAAAAAAAAAAAAAAGAATACACTAATTCAAAAAGGTGTATGCATCCCTATGTTCATTGCAGCATTACTTATAATGGCCAAGATACGAAAGCAACTAAAGTGTTAATTGATAGATAATTGGCTAAAAATGTGGTACACACATACACACACACACACATCTTATTACTCAACCATATAAAGGAATGAAATCTTGCCATTTGCAACAACATGGATGGACCTAGACGATTTTATGCTAGGTAAAATAAGTAAGAAAAAGGTAAATACCACACGATTCCCCTTATATGTAGAATCTAAGAAACAAAACAAATAAAACATAAAACAAAACCCAGACAGACTCATAAATACAAAGAAAAGACTGGTGGTTTCCAGAGGGGTGAGTGTTGGGATGAGTGAAATAAGTGAATGGGATTAAGACATACAAACCTCCAGTTACAAAATAAATTAAGTCACAGCAACATCAAGTACAGCAAATAGTCAATAATATTGTAATAACTATGTACAGTGACAGATGGTAACTAGACTTATGGTGATCATTACATAATGTATATAAATGTCTAATCACTATGTTTTATGCCTGAAACTCATATAATATTGTGTATCAGCTATACTTTAATGAAAAAAGTAAATCCTGTAATTACCCTGATAATACCCCAGTTACATTGCATTACATTTGTGTTAAAAGCACTAATTTGTCCAATATAAGCCCTTAAAATATAATTCAGTTTTTAATACATCTATTGACCTTCACCATCTTTATAAAATACCAAAAGTTTTGAAAAATGGAGTGGCCTTCTATTCTCTTGACCTCTGAGAACCCTTATGTTACAATGTTTGCAAACAGAAAATCACATGTCATTGAGAAGTGTCAAATTTAGGTTGACTGTGGGCCTTTTAATTATATCCAAACAAGGCAGAGTCCTATAGAGTCCTTAACTTGAGGCCTCCATGTTTTGCATTGTCTAAATTAATCATCTGGCTCCCAAAAGTAACTTTGTCATTAGCAGTGCTGAGGCATATTGAAAATGGCAGTTACACTTTCANCCCATATTTCAAACTATACAAAGATAGAGTGGTCCAAACAGTATGATACTAGCAGAGAAACAGACACACAGGTCAATAGAACAGAATAAAGATCCCAGAAATAAATTCATGTTTATATGGCCAATTAATCTATTAGAAAGAAGGCAAAAATAAATAATAGGGAAAAGATAATCCTTTTATAAATGGTACTGTGAAAACTGGACAGCTACATCCAAAAGAAGGAAACTAGACCACATTCTTATACCACATACAAAAATAAACTCAAAATGGATTCAATGCCTAAATGTAAGAACTAAATCCAAGAAATTTCTAAAAGAAAACATAAGCTGTAAACATTGAGCAAACATCTCAGACATTAGTCTCAGCAATATTTTTATTTGTCTTCTCAAAAACTTTCAAATAGCAATCATATATAACCCAGTAAATCTACTTCCGGGTATTTATCTGGGGGAAAAAAAAAAAAAGAATACACTAATTCAAAAAGGTGTATGCATCCCTATGTTCATTGCAGCATTACTTATAATGGCCAAGATACGAAAGCAACTAAAGTGTTAATTGATAGATAATTGGCTAAAAATGTGGTACACACATACACACACACACACATCTTATTACTCAACCATATAAAGGAATGAAATCTTGCCATTTGCAACAACATGGATGGACCTAGACGATTTTATGCTAGGTAAAATAAGTAAGAAAAAGGTAAATACCACACGATTCCCCTTATATGTAGAATCTAAGAAACAAAACAAATAAAACATAAAACAAAACCCAGACAGACTCATAAATACAAAGAAAAGACTGGTGGTTTCCAGAGGGGTGAGTGTTGGGATGAGTGAAATAAGTGAATGGGATTAAGACATACAAACCTCCAGTTACAAAATAAATTAAGTCACAGCAACATCAAGTACAGCAAATAGTCAATAATATTGTAATAACTATGTACAGTGACAGATGGTAACTAGACTTATGGTGATCATTACATAATGTATATAAATGTCTAATCACTATGTTTTATGCCTGAAACTCATATAATATTGTGTATCAGCTATACTTTAATGAAAAAAGTAAATCCTGTAATTACCCTGATAATACCCCAGTTACATTGCATTACATTTGTGTTAAAAGCACTAATTTGTCCAATATAAGCCCTTAAAATATAATTCAGTTTTTAATACATCTATTGACCTTCACCATCTTTATAAAATACCAAAAGTTTTGAAAAATGGAGTGGCCTTCTATTCTCTTGACCTCTGAGAACCCTTATGTTACAATGTTTGCAAACAGAAAATCACATGTCATTGAGAAGTGTCAAATTTAGGTTGACTGTGGGCCTTTTAATTATATCCAAACAAGGCAGAGTCCTATAGAGTCCTTAACTTGAGGCCTCCATGTTTTGCATTGTCTAAATTAATCATCTGGCTCCCAAAAGTAACTTTGTCATTAGCAGTGCTGAGGCATATTGAAAATGGCAGTTACACTTTCAATCCAGTAACAAAGACAAAAAAAAAAAATCAAAATAGATTCTGCAAGGTAATTAGGTTCACATAAAGGATCTCTCAGAAGGGCTTCCTTGAATTGGAAGAAAAATCTGTCAGGTGGCAGTGAAGCTTTGTGGCTCCTGCCATCTCATTCCCATTGCTTTTAATCACCCATGAAGGAGGCAGCTCTGTGGCTATTGGCCATCAAATCACATCACAAACTGAACCTGATTCTGCACATTTTTGAAGCCTCCATTTCAAGCAGTGTAAGCCTCTATGTGTCTTCATGACGATCAAGTAATGCCATTTTTCTTCCCTTTCATAAGTACCAATGTAGGGATAGGGAATCTGAATTAGGAAATCAGCATGCTGACTCCTCTTCCTGATGCATGTTATCTAAAAGATCATGTATCCATGAAAAATTCATTATTCCACAAAACATGTATAAGCTAGGCTCTCCAATTTAATCATGAAGATAGCTGTCTGTAACATATATAGGCATTTTAATAAAAATGAAATTTTCTTCCAATAAGTTCTCTATACTTAATTATAGCATTATAATAATCACTCAACAGGGAGATAAATATTCACCTATGTAATCTTATAACACTATTTTGGCAATAATATGCCTTTTTAAAATAAAGTTCACTGACCTATAAAGAACATGTCCTTTTTCAAATTACATTTAAAATATTCCTTATTCAAAATAACACTTAAATACTGGGAATTATAATTTTTCCTGCATTCATAATGTATTCTAAATAGTGTTTGTAAAAAGTACATACACTGAAATTAATAAATTATTTTCTTATTTGACAGAAGATTATTTAGAATCTATGAATACTCACTGAAATTCAACAGATCAAAATATAATGAAACATGGGCTAAATACAGTTTGAGTTTCTGACATCATTTTTTAAGTGTAGTCCAGAAACCTCTAAGCCTTCCCTAGGCTTTTTCAAGGAGTTCACAAGGTCAAAGCCATTTTTCATAATTATGCTAAGACATTATTTGACTATTAATTCTCATTCCTCAAGAGTCTACAGTGGAGTTTTCCAGAGGCTACATGATGTATCATATCATAACAGGTTGATGCAAAAACAGAATTCAGCTGTCTTCTATTAGCCAGATGTTAAATGTAAATATTTTTGCAAAAATGTAAAGTGATGTCACTCTTACTGTATTTTTTATTTGAAAAATATAGTTATATTTCATTTAAAATATATCAATATCAATGGGTTTATATTTATTATTTATATAACAGGTTTATTATTTGAAAGTGATTACTAAATATTTACATTTCAGTAAACATTGTTATATATAACACACTATGCAAAATTCTTTGGGATGCTCAACCATTTTCAAGAGTGGTCCAAAGATACCAAAGATACCAAAAACATGTGAATGACTGTTTACAACATGTGATGCATTATATATATTTTGCAGGACATTTTACAATTTATATATTTAATTAATCTATCACTTCCTAAAGTGACTAAACTGACTAAACATCCTCATATATATCATTCATTTGCCTTCGAGCAGCAGTGAGCAAATGAACAGAGACTTGTTCAAGAAACCCCAGACTGTGAGGGCCCTGTCAAGGCAAGGCCCTACCTTGCCACCAAGGTAAAGAGGTTCAGATCACTGCCTGTCTCTCCACTTAGTCTCTATAGGCTTTAGCCTATATTTGATGAATGAATGAAGCTGAGACAGGAGGGTAGACAGGAGGCTATAGAGATGCAGTTGAGGGTTCAATGGAACAAGACCAGGTAACATTCTGGATGGGTCACTAAAAAACAAAGAGACAGACAGACAGATGGAGAGGGAGGGAAAGGAAAGGAAAAGAGAGGAGGGGAGAGGAGAGGAGAGGAGAGGAGAGGAGAGGAGAGGACAGGACAGGACAGGACAGGAAAGGAATGGAAAGGAAAGGAAGGAAAAGAAAAAAGAGAAGAGAAGAAGAGAAAAGAAAAGAAAAAGTAGAAGTTCAGGTAAGAGGTCTCCACTCTGAGCCAAAGGAGCAATGAAAGCAGAAACAAGACAGAGTTTGAGCCAGTACTGGAATGACAGCCTTGGGAATAACCCATGTTCTCAGAGACACTGCCACCTGAATAATAACATTTCATTATATCCTTTATGGAACCCAGAAAGTACCAGGAAGGTCAGTTCTTCATGTCTGAGGTACTTTCTCATGCACTCAGAAAGAATAATGGAGGTAGCACTATATTTTTAGAGAAATAAGCAACAGCTGAGTCTGGATGTATGGTATGTCCATGGCTATAAAAGGCCATTCCTCTAGACCTTGGGAATCTTCCTTTGAGGCCTTGCTCCTCCAGTGGGCTGAGGCAAAGATAAATTTTGGGTGGATTTAGCTACTACCCACACATGTTTTAGATAAACTGGAAAAGATCTAGTTTCTCAACTGGTATCATTGTTTGGAATATTTTTCAACAAATTGTTCTGTTGTGAGGTACGGAACACACAAGGATAACAATACAGTAGTAAGAATTCTCTAGGACTCAGGATGAAGGAAAAGAAGAGAGAACACCTGAATGAAGTAGCTAGTAGCTGAAAAAGTCTCCTTGTGCTGAGGTGAGGCCTAATCCATCCCTTTATCCATAACCTTCTTAACTCAAAAGGTCTTGTTTATTATAAAATTTGTGTAAGATGTGTATGAATTTCTATCTAATGCCTGTTCCTTATACAACTGTGAACATGACTGGGGTAGAAACCATTTGTTAAACATTGCTGGCTAATATATAACAACAAATATTTATTTAATAAATATGGAATGACTAAATGAATGAGTGAATGAATCCCCCAGCTCCAGGAAGAAGGGCAATGAAAGTGTTACCATGATAAGCCAGGGTTAATTATACCCTAGTAATTGTTATTTATTTAAGTTCTCTTGTATGTGAAGATAACTCATTAAACTTAATTCTGTACTACAATGAGTTTTAGAGCAAAGTTCCAGACTCAGGGTTTCTGGTGACTTTTTCCCTCAGCTTTACTAAAGCACAACTGACAAATAAAATTGCAACATATTTAAAGTGTACAACATGATGATTTGATATGCATGAACATTGTGAAACAATTCCCCCAGTGAGTTAATTAACACATCCTTCACGTCATATATTTACTTTTTTCTGTTCTCCTTTGGTGAGAGAATACTTAAGTTTTATTATTCTCTTAGCAAGTTTCAAGTATTTAATATAATGTTATATACTAGTCATCATATTATATCCTCAGACCTTATTCATCTGATGACTGAAATGTGTATCCCTTTTAACAACCTCTCCCTATTCCTTCACCTCAGTGTGTGTGTGTGTGTGTGTGTGTGTGTGTGTGTGTGTACGTATGTATGTTTGTAACCTTTTCTTTATCAATGCATCTGTCATGGACACTTAGGTTGTTTCTGTACCTTGGCTATAGATAATAATGCTATGAACATGGGAGCATAGATTTCTCTTGAGATAATGATTTCATTTCCTTTGGGTATATACCCAAAGTGGAATAAGGTGGAATTTCTGGGTCATATGGTGGTCTATTTTTAATTTCTTGAGGGACTCATAAAGTTTTCCATAGTTGCTGTACCACTTTACATTTGACCTACAGTATACAAGGGTTCCCTTCCCTCCACATCCTTGCCAGCATATGTTATCTCTTGTCTTTTTGGTAATAGACATCCTTTCAGATATAAAGTGTTAATTCATTATGGTTTTGATTTGTATTTTGATTGTGATTAGTGATGCTGAGCACATTTTTATGCACCTATTGGCCATTTGTATGCCCCTTTGGAAAAATGTCTATTTAGGCCCTTTGATCATTTTTTAATTGTTTTTTTTTTTTTTTTTTTTTTTTTTTTTTTTTTTTTTTTATAACTGAGTTATATGAGTTCTCTGTATGTTTTGGATATTAACCTCTTATAGAATATAGGATTTGCAAAGATTTTCTCTCATTCTATAGTCTGACTTCACTTTGTTGACGATTTCCTTTGCTGTGCAGAAGCTTTTTAGTTTGATGTAGTCCTAGTTGCTTATTTTTGCTTTTGTTCCCTTTGCCTTTGATGTCAAATCAAAAAAAAAAAAAAAAAGTCATTTCCAAGACCAATGTCAATGAACATATGTACTTTGTTTTCTTGAATTTTACAGTTTCAGGTGTTATGTTCAAGTCTTTAATTCACTTTGAGTTGATTTTTGTGTATGGGATAATTTTAGGGTCCAGTTTCATTCTTTTTGCCTGTGGCTTTCCTCTGGTGATCTTTAATAATAATCTGACAGGAATTAGAGCAGCTTCTAGAATGTGCACCTATTTTCAAAGTTCTTTCAGTATTCTTGCTTTAGCAACTTATTTACTTAAGAAATATTTAGTAAGTACTAGTTATTTGCCAGATATAGTTCCAGGAATTTGAACATTAAATTGAATTAGACAGACAAAAATCTCTGTCCCTATCAGATTCACTTTCTAGTAAACAAACAATATATAAAATGATATCTAATACTAGGAACTCAAAATAGATCCATATAGCCTTAGATATTATAATCCATTTTTATATGAGGAAAGTAAGGATTAGAGGGGTTATGTGATCTGGTTCAAGGACTAAGTTTATCAAGGACAGAAACAGAAGTCAAATATGGTCTTATGATACCAAATCCTATGTTAAACCATCTGGCTATCCTACCTCCGTATCACACACTGGACATGATGATAGACAGACAGACAGATCGATAGACAGATAGATAGATAGATAGACAGACAGACAGACAGATAATTCATGATGCCTAAGGATACTACACAGAGAACACTTTAACTATTCTCCACTTTTCTTAGGCCAGCATATTCTAAACTCGGTGCATGAAAACATAACTGATAAAAACTGGAAACAAATTCCAATTCACATAAAATTCATAAATAATTTTAAACTTTTTATTGGAGAGTAATATACATAAATAAAAGGGCACTTATCATAAATATACAGCTCAATGATTTTTCATGAGCTGAACACACCTTCTAAGCATAAAAAAAAAAAAAGCCAGAACATTACTACCTTCCTCAGAACCTTCTCATGCCCCCTGCATTACTATACAATCCCCAAGAATAATCAGTGTCCTGATTTCTAACAGCAGAGATTAGTTTTGCCTATTTAGGAGGTTTGAATAAATTGAATCAATACAGTACATACTCTTTTGCATCTGACTTCTTTCTCTCAATATTGTCTGTGAGATTCAACCATATTATTGTGTGTAATTATACATTCTCATTCAATTTACTTATCATCTCCACACTACTGATTGGCATTAGAGCAATTCCTATTTGAGGACATTATGGATAGTGCTGCTATGAAGATTCTTATGCAGTCTTTTGGTGATTGTTTTATACATTTTTCTTGAGTGTATTTAGTGGCACTGCTGAGTCATAGGGTAGATATATGTTTAGCCTTAGTAAACACTGTCGAATAGTTTTCCAAAGTGTTTGTAATAACTCTTGCCAGCAGAATCCCAATGACTCCAGGCTGTAAGTATTTCAACTAGATGTCAAAATTCCTTCCAAAATGGACACCAATTTATCTCTATGATAATCTCATTAACTTGTTTTAAGAAAAATTCAGATATGACCTTCCTAAATTAAAAAATAGAAATAATATAAGTATATATAGTATATATAAAAAATAAGGTGTTAGTCAAGCAAAGTTTCTAGGCAAATAAATAATTTTATTTTTCTTATTTAGAAAAAGAGCCCATGAGGGGTGCCTGAGTGGCTCAGCCAGTTAGGCATCAGACTTCAGCTCAGGACATGATCTCGCAGTTTGTGAGTTCGAGCCCCATGTCGGGCTCTGTGCTGACAGCTCAGAGCCTGGAGCCTGCTTCCCATTCTGTGTCTCCCTTCCTCTCTGCCTCTCCCCTACTCTGCTGTGTCTCTGTCTCTCAAAAATGAATAAACTTAAAAAAAAATAAAGAAGAAAAAAGAAAAAGAGCCCATGATTACAATTCCCAAGGACTAGTGATTCTGCATTGTAATAAGCTAAACCCATTTTTGACAACTTCTCTGCCTTTTGATTTTAACAGAATGCCTGTCAAAGAACCTTGAGCCACCAAACACTTATCTACATTATAATTCTGAAGAATGAAACATCAAAACTGCATAAAGCCCTGTACCATTTGGAACATGAATCTTTTTTGCCCCCAGACCTCAAATTAGAGCCCATTAAATGACAGGAACCAAATGATACCTCTGAAACCATGAACATAATAGATAATAAACCTTAAGACTGGCAAAATAGGTTACTGTTTTATTAAAGGTGATGTAAATATAAAAAGAAACAATGCTCTCCAGGTTAACTTCTAACAAGTATTATTATAAAACAGTGCTAAACAATAATAGCAATAATAATAAAAGCAGTGCTAAAAGTAACTTCAATCATCTGGACTTCATGACTTCCCTAATGCTCACTAAGCAGTACATTCATAGATACTATGAAATTGCCCCTAAGAAGGAAATGAGACACGCTGTCCATCTCCTAAGGCTTTAACATTCATTAGACAGTTAATAATAACCAATGTAGGATAACCAACCCAGCCATAAAGGGGAAAACTAAACCAAATATATCTATGTGGCCACTGTATTATTTTTGTCAGGACCTAGTTCCTCAAAGTATACTGAAACTAGCTGCTTCAAAATTTGAGTACCTTTTAAAGTACTTAATGAAAAATGCATATGTCTCATCAGACTTAACAATTCAGAATCCTTGGGGTGAGATCAAGAAGTCTGTGTTTTTAACAAATGCTTAAAGCAAAGTTTGAGAATCACTCTTCAAATCAGAATTAGGGATAGGTGGGAAGATTGGGGTAGAGGAAGGAAAACAGGAAAAAAGCAGCCTATAACATTTTTAGCTGTTAGAAATAAAAAGGAATCAATCTATTAGAATCTTCTAAGTTGTGTTTAAAAATAAAGATACCTGACCCCATCTTAAACATACTAAACCAGAATTTCCCAGAGGATGCGGAGTCTGTATTTTTGACAAGTGTCCTTAAGTGATTCTAAAGATTAGGACTGTTTTAAACACTGTGATAACAGTTTTGCATTCTATTCAAACAATAAGCTTTGGCCACTTAGAGAGTTTAGAACTTTGGCTCACATTTTCATAGGCTTTAAACATATATCTCTTTCTTAGGACAGTTTTAAACACTGTGGTAACTGTTCTGAATTCTGTTCAAACAATAAGCTTTGGTCACTTGGAGAGTTTAAAGTTTTGACTCAAATTTTCATAAACTTTTAACACATATCTCTTTCTTTATGTCTTGACATGGTTGAAGAAAACAAAATACACTCTTATTCTGTTAATCCTCTTCATTGTTATAGCTGTTTTATTAAATTATTTTTTATAGTTTATTTTTGAGACAGAGAGAGACAGAGCATGAGCGGGGGAGGGACGGAGAGAAAGGGAGACACAGAACTGGAAACATGCTCCAGGCTCTGAGCTGCCAGCACAGAACGGATGCGGGGCTCGAACGCATGAACCACAACATCATGACCTGAGCCAAAGTCAGACACTTAACCAACTGAGCCACCTAGGCACCCCAACTATAGCTGTTTTTTTGGTTCATTCTTTTCATTGTTTTTTATCGAAGTATATAAATATTCATAAAATTGCAAAAGTCACAAATGAACATATTTAGGTAGCAACCAGCACTCAGGTCATGAAACTGAGTACCAGAACTCCAGAAGTCCCACATGTGCCCCCTTCTTGTCACTACCCTGCAATGTTAACCATCATCCTAACTTTGAACACTATTGATTAAGTTAACCGTACTTTTCAAGTTTAAATACACTGAATAATATGAGATATACTCATTGGTTTCCAGTTTCTCTCATTCAACATTGAACTTGTAAAATGTGTCCATGGTATTGAGGGTACTTGTGGTTGGCTCATTCCTTTGCTATATTATTCTTTCGTAATAATGTGCCAGGATTGATTCATCCATTCTTCTGTTGATTAATTCCACTTTTGGACTAATACTAATAGTGATCCTATAAACATTCCTATGTGTGTCTTTGATGAACATATCGATTGGGTGTATACCTGGGAATGGAAGTGGTGAGTCACCAGGTAGGTATATGTTTAGCATTAGTTCTACTGCCAGTTTTCCCAAGAGGTGGCACTCTCTCTGGCAGAGAAAAACTTCAGTTGCTCCAATGCCTGGTGTAGCCTTTTTTTTTTTCATTTTAACCATTCAGTATGGTTTTTATTTGCATTTCCTATGGCTTGGCTGGTTTCTGAACTACTTTCCTTAATAATGGTATTTAGGATCCAGATTCCTTTGGAATTGTGCTCCCCAGAATCTATACTATTCAACCTGACATCTGAGGCTTCTGATCCTAGATGCAACTAACCATATAAAAAATAGTAAATTCACCCTAAAATAAATGTGTCTAACTCCATTTCACTTTTACTTTATAAGCAGAGGCAGAAGCAATCATTTTCAGTGAATTTCAGCCTCCTTAAAAACTGAAAGAAAAAAAGAGATGGAGAGACATAGATGTTGGCAGATTGCTAAACCAAGTCTAAGAGGTAACTTCATCAAGAAAGTTTCATAAAAGTTTCATTAAAACTGGGCTGGAAAGGAGATTGGATTGGCAGGAAGGGATACAAAGTCTTTATTTATTTATTTTTTTATATTGTTCTCCCTGTAGTCTGCAGGCAACCCAATTCATTTTCAGTAATGGCTAAGTATTTACACCGTTTAATAATCAATATACTTATAAAAATAACAATGTAAAATTAAAGATTTATTTTTTTCTTTTTTTAAGGAATGCAATAAAATTATATCATGGAAGGTAAGCTAATAACATTATTCAAAACTCTGGTGTCATTTTTCATTTTCCCTGTATGCTATTTTGTCTCTAAAAATGCAGTGTAGGTTTAGCCAGAAATCTAACTCTTAAAAAGCATTGTGTTAGGAATACCTCAAAGACACAATGGTAGACAAAGAACAGGAAAAGACTGCTGGTTTGAAGGGAATCATGCGTGAATGAGAATTTCTCTTTTTTCTTTTTTAAAGCAAAACAAAATTTCAGATTTACGTGCTGCCAGAATATCTCTCATTAGCACTTCAAAGATAGATTGGAAAAGAGAAAGAACATTTTGTGTACTCCCCTATGGTTTGGTAACCTGAAAGCAGACTGTGGCTGTAGCAGTTTGCAGGGAGGGGACTAATTTGAGAGTGAAGAAAGATGTAGCTAATCCACTCCCTCAGGCAGAAGTTGAAATAGCATTTAGGAAGAGATTTAGAAGGAAAGAAGTCTCTCACATAAAAATATGTATGTTACTTCTCAATAAAAGCCCACATTTTCTGAAAGTTTGTATAATTTTTCCTTGCCTTCTCCCTCCCCCACCCCACAAAGAACCAAGCCAATATTATTTAAAGATTAATTAAATTAGGCAGGGAGAAAGTTCACTAAGATTTATATAATACAAACCCATACAATGATTTTTTTTTTCTAATTATAAAGATTTCATGTTTGAACAAACACCTTTCTTCTAAGCTGCTGAACATATTCAGAGGTAAATTAAACTATTTGAGTAAGTTAAGCAATTACAACAAATTAGACAACAGCCTCACTTGCTCCTTAAACCACAAAGTCTTCATGAATGCTTTGCAATGACCCACAAATGGAACAATAAGAAGGATGTTAAAAGGTACTGTCAAAGGAACTGAATGCTAAACGATGCAAGCTTTGTCTAAATCCATCCAAATAAAGGTTACAAATTGCCATGTCATGCATTGGGGACCCTTTCTTGTAAAGACCTGGATAATAATGAGATCCTTTGCCCTTCTACAGTGTCAGATCATATCAAATACAAAGGAGCAAACTGTAACCTGAATATATTTATTTCTTAAGTAATCTGTTTATAAAAACCAATCAAAATATTCTTTCATTCTATTATCATGATTTTGCACTAGCAGGTGATATAAGTCATATAAAGTTAACACAAACATATGCTTATTACTCCACCAAGTAGTTTAAAACCCTGAATACCACTCTCTCCCTAATGCATCTCTAATATATGTATATGTTACGCTTTACAACAGTACTTCCTAAACTGCAGAATTTGGCACTTCTAATATATGCCCCAGTATCCAGAAGCCCATGGTAGAGTAATGAGAAATAATGCTTTGTCAGTATTCAATTATAAAATGTATAATCTTTCTCTTCTTCCATATGTTATTTATAATGCAGAGGGAGTGTCTATTATAAAGAGCTTACCAGATAGAATTAGAAGTTTTTATTATAATTCTAACTTGTTTATGTTTGTTATACAAACAATCTGGATTGAATACTTCCTTTCTCATCCAAATGGCTGACATAATCTGAATACAAATGTGGTTTACTGAATCTTTTTTTGTTTCTATAGCCAACTACATACAGAAACTTTCAAAAATTGTTGGTCATCTGACAATATGCTTTATAGGCAGGAACAACAATCAGAATAATTAACAACAAGGGCAGCTCAGGCACAGACTAATCAGAATAAACACCCAGCCAATCAATGTGGTCATCATCATAAATAACAAGCATAGCCATGAAAGCACGCTCTGGCTGAAGAGCAACTCTAATAAAACATGTTCTTCTAACACTCATAGTTATTTGATGAACTTCAATGAGCTATATAGCAAGACAGACAGACAGACAGACACACACACACACACACACACGCACACACACACACCTATAACTTGCTTTTCTTCTTTTTATTGACATTATACCATTGACATTTAGATATTTTCTACAAGCCACCAGATACAGATACAGTTTATTCTTCCTAGAACCATCATATTTCAGAGGACAGATACACCATTTCTCAATCGGTAGATCATTTCTTTATTGATGGGAAATCTACTTTCATTTACCCTAGCAAATAAAATTTCAATACACATCTTGTATACATTTATCCTTGTGTACTGTTTTCTTGTTTTTAATACTGCAAATAAGTATTGCTAAATCAAAAGATATATATTTTTTCCTTTTAACTGATTATGTGAGATTGTTTTCCAAAAGAGATCACAGCAATTCTTACTACAAGCATTCCAACCTCTACAGGTTCACATATGCTGTGCTGTGGCGAGCATTCCCTAGAAAATAGTCTTTTAGCGCTGGCCAGCCTGGAGGCAAGGAATTGGACTTCTATATATCACATCATGAGTCATTGCTTGCAGGCCATCCTCAGCAATAAAGCATAATCTTGGGCAAGATAGCTCTCTGATTGAGAAAAACTCTTGAAGAATCAGCTGGGTTTTTGCCCACCTAAATGCTCAGTAGCAAGAAAAACTCTTCAGTCAAAAGGATAATCTGACCTGATCTTACGTATTTAAAACAATGTATTTCATTGTTGTTTTAATTTGTATTTCCATAATTACTAACTTAGAAACATACTTTCACATGTGTATTGGCTGTTTGGAATTTTTCTTCTTTGACATGCTTATTCATACCCTTTGCCCATTTTTCTTTTGGTTGTTAGCTTTCTTCTTATCCTTCTGTAGGAACATCTTATATATTAGGGAGAGTAAATCTTTATCGTGTGAGTTACAAATATTTGCCTCAATCTATCATTTTTATTCCATTTAACTTACCTATTTTGTGTCAAATATATCAGGATCCTGGCAGGAGAGATGGCAAACTCAAAGGTTTTAACTGAAAAGAATTAAATAAAAGGGCTATGTCCAGAGAAACAAGCAGGGTGAGATAGTCAATAAAAGTATGTTTCCTAGGGCATAATGTAAGCCAGAGAAAACAGAAAAGAATCTGAGTTGGAAGAGGAAAAAGGAAGAATAATCAACATACCGTATAAAACATTTAACTTTCTTTGCAGGCCAATATTACAATTAAAAAAAAAAACCTCTTAAAACATTCCTATTTTTATAATTGTCACAAGCTTTTTATTTATTTTTTATTTTGAAATAATTTAAGACTCAAAAAGTTACAAAAATATAGAGGTCCTATTGACTATTCACCTAGCTTCCTCCAATATAGATAGCCATAATGAACACAACCACAGACCATTATCAAAATTAGAAAATTGACACTAATACAATATTATTCACTCAGGTGCAGATGTTATTTAGACTTCACCAGGTTTTACATGCACTCATTTGTGTGTGTGTGTTTGCATGTGTGTGTGTAACTCTATGAATTTTCATTGCAAGTAGAAATTTGAGTAAATATCACAATCAAGATACAGGCTTGTTCCATCACCACAGAGAAACAGTACTATTTTAACGCTTTACAGTCATATTCTTCTCCAAGCCCTAACTCCTAGCAACTGGTAAAGTCTAATTCACTAGAATTGTGTCACTTTGAGAATATTATACAAATGGAATCATACAATATGTAAATATTCAAAGTTGATTTTTTTTCTCACCATGATGCGAATGAGATCTATCTCAGTAGCTACGTGTATTAAAAGTTGTCCTTATTACTGAGTAGTATTTCATTGAATGGATATACCATAGTTTGTTTATCTATTTACCCAATAAAGGACTTTGGCTTTTTTCCAGTCCTTGGCTATTACAAATAAAGCTGCTTAGAACTGTAATAACAGGTTTTTTGTGAATGTAAGTCTTCATTTCTCTGAGTTAAATGACCAAAAGAGTAATTGCTGGATAATATGGAGGTTTATGTTTAATTTTATAAGAAACTGCTTTTTCCACTTCTGCAGTAGATGAGCTAAATGCAATTTTCTCTATTTCTCATGCTAAAAACAACTAAGAACCCTAGACATTATGCATAAAAGAAAGGCATTATGTATAAAACAAATACAAAAATAATTTGAAAAGTGGAATAAAAAAAGGCAAATTAGAAATGACCTCAAGACCCAAAGAATGACAAGAGTATTGAATTCTCTTAGTTTACTCCTTGTACCATGTATCCTAGACTTGGAGCTGAAGTAGTTGGTAACCCAGAAATGCCAATGGCCAGAGAAAGAAAAGAGGAAAGAGAAAGAAAGAAAGAAGAAAGAAAGAAAGAAAGAAAGAGAGAGAGAGAGAGAAAGAAAGAAAGAAAGAAAGAAAGAAAGAAAGAAAGAAAGAAAGAAAGAAAGAAAGGGAAAGGAAAGGAAAGGAAAAGAAAGAAAGAAAGAAAGAAAGAAAGAAAGAAAGAAAGAAAGAAAGAAAGAAAGAAAGCCTATTAAAACCCTGCTGCTAATCAAGACAAAATTTCAGACAATAATTAGTCTATTCCAGCCAAACACAACAGAAAAATAATGTGGCCCTATCCTACTAGAAAAGCCAATTGAGGAGTAGACTTCTACCTTAGCAAGGCTTTACTGAGGCACTCCCAACTCCCTTCCCCACCTAGGGAGGGGTCAGAGAAGACCAATCAGGGAGCTGAAACTTTCTTCCCCTTCAGCTAAGAAAGAGGATTCTATACATACACTATTAATGGAGACCAGCTGGGGAGCCTGAACTCAGACCCAACAGCAAAGAGGAAGCACACTCTTGGGTATGAACAAAGGCCCAGTAGAAACCTGGGCTTCTATTACCTGACAGTAATGAGGCGGTGCCCCACCCACTTCCCCTGCTAGAGCTGGGTCGGAGGAATTCAGTTAAAACAAGAGGTTTAAATAAGATCTGGAGTCTCATAATATGGAAATGCCCAGGTTTCAATAAAAAAAAAAAAAAAACACTCACCATACCAGGAACCAGGACAATATCAAACTGAATGAAAAATAAAAATAAATACCAAAATTGAGATGACACAGATGTTATAATTATCTGATAAATATTTTAAAGCAGTCATGGTAAAAATGCTTCAATGAGCAATGAAAAATACACTTGGAACAAGTGAAACAATAGGAAGCCTCAGCAAGGAAGTGGAAGATATAAAGGAGAATCAAACAGAAATTTCTGAACTGCAAAAATGAATAACCACAATGAAAGATCAGGGAATAGGTTCAACACACTATGGAGGGGAGAGAGGAGAGAATCAGTAAACTGGAAGATAGAAAAATAGAACTACCAAGGCCTCCTGGGTGGCTCAGTCAGTTGTGTCTGACTTTGGCTTAGGTCATGATTTTATGATTGGTGAGTTTGAGCTCCGCATCAGGCTCTGTCTTGTCAGCCTGGAGCCTGGAGTCTGCTTCATATTGTGTCTCCCTCTGTCTGTTCCTCACTGCTCATGCTCTCCCTCTCTCTCTCTTTCAAAAATAAATAAACATTAAAAAAAAATAAAAAATAAACATAGAACTACCAGATCTAAATTTATGTAATCTGAGTTCTTAGAAGATAACAGAAAAGTAAAAAAAAAAAAACACACAAAAACAAAAACAAACAAACAAACAAAAAACAGAAAAAGAGAAACAAAGGGAAAAAAAGGGAAAAAAGTATTAGAAGAAAAAAAAAGTTGGAGAGTCCTCAAATTTGGCAAGAATCATAAACCTACAGATTCAAGAACCTAAATAAAACCCAAACAGGATAATCTAAAAGAAAAGAAAAAATATCCATGTCATACACATTACAATTAAACACTTGAGGGGTGCCTAGATGGCACAATTGATTAAGTGTCCAACTCTTGATTTCAGTTCAGGTCATGATCTCACAGTTTGTGAGATCAAGCCCCATTTTGAGCTCTGCACCAAAAGTGTGGAGCCTACTTGGGATTCTCTCTCCCTCTCTCCTCTCCCCCATTTGCACACACTCTCTCGCTTTCTCAAAAAACGAATAGATAAATAAACTCTTGAAAACTAAAGACAAAAACCTTCTTGAAAGCAGCATTAAAAAAACAGAGTAAAAATAGTTCAAATGATAGTGGATTTCTCATTTAAATCAGGGAGGCCAAAAGAAAGTGAAACAATTTAAGTGATAAAATAACTGACCCTTATCTTACATTTAGTGAAAATATTCTTTGAGAATGGTGGAAAATTCAATATATTCTCAGGTTAACAAAAATATGAGACTGTGTCACCAGCATACCTACTCTACAAGGATGGCCAAAGTTCTCTAAACAGAAACTATGAAAGAAAAAATCTTGGAATATCAGCAAGGAAAGTAGAACATGGGAAGAAAAAGTATGGGTAAAGACAATAGGGTTTCCTTCTCCTCATGAGTTTTCTAAATTATATATTATTGTTGAAGTAAAAGTTATAACCCTATCTACTACAGTTTTAAACGTATACAGACAAAATATTTAAGATTATGATATTATCAATACAAGAAAGAAAAGGGTTATAAAAGTAAGATATGTGTGTGTGTGTGTATCATGAACATACATACATTCATACACAAAGTAAAACCTTGATTTGTGAATAACTTGCTCTGTGAATGTTCTGTAAGACAAGCAAACATTCCTAATGAAGTTTAACCTGATAAACAAGCGATGTCTTGCAATACGAGTAGTGCATGTTGCCAAATGTTACACGATAACAAATGAACCAATGGTTCTTCTTTCTCTCCCTGTCTTTCTCTTTCTTTCTCTCTCCGTGCAGGATTGTAGATGATTGTCAATGCAATGTCACATTTCTTCAAAATCCTCAAAAGGAGTTAAAAGCAAATGTCATTGGATAGATTCCTTGTTCAAGTTGAACAAAAAGAAGATTCCACTGAGCCAATAGATAGCACTGATTCCATTAGTGATAGTGAAAGTCATCCTACACAATAACGCTGCTCTCTCTGGTCTCCCTCACACCGACCACAAAGGTTTTCAGAGGTAAGTGCAGGTTAATTTGTTCATTTTTTCATATTTTATACTTTCTTTATATTACATTATTATAATCATTCTTATATGAATATTTTGGGGCTGTGGAACAAATCTAAGTTTCAGTCATTTCTAATGGGGAAATTCGCTTTGATATACATGTGCTTTGGATTACAAACATGTTTCCAGAACGAATAATGTTCGCAAACCAAGGTTTTACTGTATTCAATACAAATACTAGTGAAGAAGCAAACTGGATTACTCATACATTGTTGGTAGGAATGTAAAATGCTAGTCACATTGGAAATTTTCTTGCAGTTTCTTAAAAAGGTAAACATACAACTACCATATGATCCAGGAACCACACTCTTGGGGATTTAAGCTAGAGGAATGAAGACTTTTGTCGACACAAAAGCTTATACATGAATGTTTAGAGCAGCTATATTAATAATAGTAAAAAACAACAACAACAACAACTAGAAACAACACAGATGTCCTTTATGGTGAATGATGAGGCAAACTTTGTACATCCATACTATGGAATCCCACTCAGTAATATAAAGCAATTACTGATACATGCAACAACCTGAGTGAATCTCTAGAGAAATATGTTGAGAGAAAAAGCCAATACCAAAGGTACATACTATATTATTCCATTTATATAACATTCTTGAAATGACAAGAGAGTTAAGGAGGGGGTGTGATGACAGAGAAATGAGTGTGACTGTAAAAGGGAATCATGAGGGATCCTTGTGGTGGCAGAAGTGTTCTGTATCTTGATTGTCAATGTCAATATACTGGAAATCATATTATACCATAGTTTTCCAAAAGAAAAATTAGAACTTCTCTGAAAGAAATAAAATTATTAGAAAAGAACCAAATAGAAATTATAGAATAGATATTATACTATAGTCTGCAATGTGTTTCCAATGGGGAGAACTGGGTAAAGCATACATTGAATGCCTCTTTTCATTCCTTACAACTACCTGTAAATCTATGATTATCTCTAAATAAAAATTCTAATTCAGAATAATCTGTCAAACTCCTTTACAGAAAGGTTGTCCATTTTACATCCTAATCAACAATATCAAGAGATCCAAATTCTCTGTATTCTCACCAGTATTTGGTATTGTAGCATTTTAAAACTTGAGCTATTCTAATAGGTGTGCTTTAGTGCCTATAAACCTTTTGGTGCTGTATTTAACCTTCAAATACAAGACAAATTGGGATAATGAAGAGTTTTTCTTATATATAAATAAAGTCCTAGTTCCCTTTTGGAGGGGTTGCTTTCTGCCCTGAAAACTGATATATTGCTTTTATTATGCTCTGAGAGTTCACAAATCATCATGTTTTCCCTCCTGTACTCGGCTTTCTGGAAGCTAGTATAAGGATTTTACTCCTGTAAGAGACTAACATAGCCGAGCTTTATGCTACCCATCTGGCATAAAGAGGAGGAAGGAACAATCCTGGGGGAGATGCTAGTGGAAAATAAGTTAGGAGCATTGACAAGTGGGGACAGATTTGAACTTAATTCTACCCTAGTCCTGCATGGAAAGTCCATAGATTGGATAATCTAGTCCAAACAAAGGTTGTAACTTCAGGTCATGGCTCATTCTAGGTCAATAATGAAGTCCACGGGAAATCTGATCTAGGAGGAATGGGTAGTCACAAGGCTTAGAAAGCACAGAAGAGAAGTGATCAGAAGGATGCAAATGGCAACATTCTGAGTTTTAAAGTGAGACAAAGAGCACCAGAGCAGAATATAGTGTAATCCCATGAGAGAGAGTTGGCAAGAACATTACCAGTAACAGATCTAAAGACAGGCTTTCCTGCAGAATCCCATAGCCTGAAGGGGAAGAAAGAACACGAGAGGATAAAAATAAGCCAGGAAGCCAAGAGACCTAGACAGGAGAGACCCGTTCATTTTTAAATTCACCCATTTTTGGAGTCTAGGGTATTAGATTCACTGACATTCTCCCTTCTGTTTATTTCCAGAAGAGGGAAGTACATCCAAAAGATAGTAGGACATCAATTTTAAACAGCAAGAGATGGCCTAAGGTTGGAGTGTATATCCCCAATTTTTATAGTCAACTACAGTTATTATACCTGATGAATATGTTTTGGTTTAATCATCTTTTTGCAAACATGCATTACTTAGTAAACACTACTGTTTTCATTATACCTATATATTTATAGTGTAAAATTGCTTACCTTCTTTTGGAAGTAGGCAGATGCATATAATAATAAATAAGCCAAGTTAAACAAATAATATTGAATTCAGGAAAAGAAGCAAGCTACATGTTTGGTGTATAAGAGGGTTTACTAAGAAGTGAATTTGACTGCATTTACGTATTTGGACAAAATGAAAATTTTTGATCACTGTAACAAAGTGATACTTGAGGATACTCCATTTCCTAATCTCTTTCCATGTGGAGATCAGGAAGAGAACAGATGTTTCAAAATTATGGCCACTGGTTTTACATCCCAAATCCCAAGACATTAAAAAAGGAAGTTTTCTGCCAAAATATCTATCTAATCATTATACCTTTCCCTCATCCAAAGGCATAGGCTCTATCCAGGATGTCCAGATGGCAATAGAGCAATGTTTGTGTCTTGTTAAAATCAGTAAATTGTCAATTATGGCTAAGGACTGCTAGAGTTAAAAAAATAAAAGAGATCATGCCTCACATTATGGTTTATTTACTTGCTTGATCTAGACTTGCAATTCTCATCAGAATAATTTCTTGGGCATTTTATGTTTCTCATCCCAATTATTTCAGCTTTTAAAACTAACTGCAAAGTTCATTCTTTGTACATGATATGAGGAATGCAGTTTAAATTGTAGGAGAAAGGATACAGCACTAGACATTATACTTCAAGGTATACTTTTAGTATTATATGACAGCTTTTGATTTGTCATTTTCAGATAACCTACATGAAGTGTTTTATGTGTTCAACATGGTGTTGCTTCCTCTCCAATACAGTATTTATAGGTGAAGCCTATGCAAACTGAGACAATAATAATACCATCAAGATTTAAATTGTTTCTTAGCTATTAGGAACCAAACAAAAAGTTTACCATCCCAAATGAACAATGAAAATATCTGGAGAAATTCTGTACTCCACTAACAATGAAAATACAGTTTCCCTCCCAGCCCCAAAATCTAACATAGGAATAAAGATCACTTTGTTAAAATTCAAAAGTCTATGAAAACATAAAATATTAGGATTATAAAAGGTTTTTCAACAATTATTCCAAATTATTTACCCAACTGTTAGAGCAGTTTCTAGTCCACAATCATAAGACAACTTATGACTGAACTAAAATGTCTTGAAGGTCAAGACATTTAGAAAGAACAATTTGAAAATGGCACTTTTCTAATCAGGTTACAGCTCCAAAAATAAATCTAATAAAATGCTTTTAAATATTATCATCTTAGATTATAAACAACCACTCATATATAATTTATATAAAATTATAATAGACAGAGATGTTCCTTGGCCTGTATGCAATATTACAAATTCATGAGATACCTACTTTGCAAGATTCCCAGGGTCTAGATGTTAATCTATCTGGACAATATCTTAATAAGCACAAATTACCATAAAGCAATAAAACTTTATTTGAATCTGACAGTCCATCTGTTAAAGTTCCTGGTATTTCAATGAATGAAAATAAATCAACCTTTATTTCATGGAAATAGTTTCTAAGGTTCCTTGTAGGTTGATAAGGTCAAATTCTAAAGTTTAATCATAAGAGAAGGAATAAGAGGTAAAGAGAAATTATAACTAAATGTATTTTATTAGTTTGTTTGCTGTTATATAAAAAATAGAAGTAAATGACTCTGTGCAATTAGTGCTAAAATAAGTGTTGGCATTCACCAGAAATCAATACAACCTAAAAGTGGTGGTGACATTGGTTGGACCTACTTTGATGCACATAGATCTACTAGAGGATGCTAAAATACATATAACAGTATTTTTTAAAAAATCATTTCAGAAGAATGGTGTTTGTGACAGTTAAACATAGGATAAATTTTATTACCTAAATAAAAAAAAAGTTAGATGATGATCATTCACAGAATGAGTTGTGACATTTAAAACTGTCCTACTTTTCCCTGTGGTTATCCTACTGGATCCCTGAGGTAAGGCTGTATATCCTATATCAGTCCTTAGATGACTAGGGGAGGCAGCCACAGAATGTTGTTTGCATCTGAATATTCTAAAGGTCAGTTTTTAATCTCATTTTCAATTCTTACATATCGATGTATATGTGTGTGGGGGGGGTCAGTGCGTGTGTGTGTGTGTGTGTGTGAGTATGTGGACATTAAGCATAGTTATCTATTTCCAAGCAACAAAGTTTGATTAGCAAACAATTCTTTCTGCCTAGCATCTACCAAACTCATGACTTTCTTGTAACATGTCAAAAGTTCCTTTAACAATCCTAACAATCTCTTGATTTTTTAGTCTCTAGGGAGGGCTCTTAAATGCAGGTAGCAAAGACTTCTCTCTTGCTTGAAAAATCTTTGGCTGGGCAAAAAGCACAGGTAGAATATTAAATATAAAGAACTAAGCAGTAGAGCTTGAATACTTAAACACATAAATGCACATGCTATTAAAATATTTTCATATTCAGAAAGTCAAAACAAAGAGAAATGTGAATAGGTAAAGGAAATTAAAAAAAGCTCCAAGTTGTAGCATTAGGTGCATCCTTGAGCCCTGTTCAACACCAGAGTGACAGAGAAAAGGATTGGTAGCACCCATTACTGTTTTCACGTGATGACACAAGTAACACCTTCAAGAATCTCAGTACTTCCCAAAGGCATCTACAAATTATGCACAACTCATATGTTTGGAAATCACCCTGGTCAACTTATAACATGGAGAATTCAGTGTAAAAACTTGGAGGTCATTCCTAAGCCCATTTAATGTATAAAACTAAAGAAAAAACTTGCCAAAATTATAGTTATAAAATATACAAATAGTATAAGCCTTGAAAATTTTAGAAATAATAATATAAGGTAAAAAACAGAGAGAGAGAAACAAGTACACAAGTGTAAATATAAGTGCACTAGCTTCATCTTCTCCCACTGCTGACCATTTTAGAGGTTATTTATTCTACAGGATAGGATTTATATAGATAATATATTAAAATTACCAGATTCTATTTAGTATTTATTTATATAAAATGCAATTCTTTGTCTAATTATATTTATATATTTTATTCATTTAGAGAAAAACAAGCTGTTCAAACATTTCAGGTATATTCCTTAAGAAAAATAAATTCAAAAAAACACAAGTATTATACTTAATAGTGTTCAGGGAGATAGCAGGCAATTACACCTCCTTTTGATAAATATTCCTAGATGGTAGTTTATTGGTCTCAAATATAAATACTAAAATTTGCCTTTACTTCTAAAGTTCATACCATCTGTTTGAGGGTAGATCTTTCTCAGTCATAACAATTAGTAAATCTATCATTTAGGAATAGATATAAGGTATTAGAGCATCAACAATATTACTAGTATATTTTATGGCATTAAATTGACTTTATGTTTTTGTGAAACTGTGTGTCATAAAAGAAGGAAGCTTGAAAAAATTATCAAGTAGCCCTAAATTCTGATTACAGAATCATAGACTTTGTTGTCTGTCCTATGTAAATACACACACACATACACACACTTCAGTATGTAATACAACATTGTATTTTGAGAGTAAAAAGACAGAGGCAGCTCTTTTAGTAATTAGACTTGGTTCAGATGTTAGATTTAAATTTACATTATAAATTAAAAATGATTATTATAGCTGCAGCAGGATTTAAAGAAGTAAAAAAAAACTGAGACATGTAATATTTCATTTTGCTTCATGTATTTTTAGCCATTGTTGTTTGATGAGTATGTATTTACATTTACCATAGCTATATCTTCCTGATGGACTCATCTTTCTGTAATTAAGTAATGTCTCTGTTTCAAATAATATTCTTTGCTCTCAATTCTGCTATATCTAATATTAATATCAACAACTACTTTTTAAAAATTAATGTTTTCATGGTATATCTTTTTGTATCCTTTTACCTTCAACCCACCTATGTCACTATATTTAAAGTGAATTTCTTGCAGGCAGCATATTATTGGATCATGTTTTTTATTCGCTTTCCCAAAATCTGTTTTTATTTGTTGTATTAGATGACATACATTTTCAGCAGCTTTATGAATCACATGATACAAATGGCTCATTTAAAGTGTACAATTCAATGGTTTCTGTATATCCATAGGCTTATTAAATCACTGTCATAATCAATTTTTGAACACTTACATCATTTCCCAAAGAAACTCATACCAATTAGTATTCACTCTCTTTTCTTCCACCCCCACCTCAACTCCAACTATCCCAACATAACCACAGTCCTAGGAAACCAGTAGTTTGCTTTCTGCATCTATAGATTTGTCTATTTTGAAACATTTCATAGAAATGGAATTTTATAATGTATAGTCCTTTATGGCTAGCTTTTTTTCACCCAGTGTAAGGTTTCCAAAGTTCATACATGTTTTAAGATTCAGCAATTCCTTCCTTTTTATGGATGAATATAATTTTCCATTTTCTGAATATGATACAGTTTTTATCCTTTCGTCAGTTGATGAACATTTAAATTGTTTCCATTTGGGGCACTATTATGAATAATGTGCAATGAACGTTCATGTACAAGTTATTGTATAAATGTATGTCTTTTTACCTCTTCAGTATATACCTAGGAGTAGAAATGCTGGATCAAAAGGTAAATTCAATGTTTTGCAATTTGAGAACCTGCCATACCAATTTGCAAAGTGGGTGCACCATCTTAAATTCCAACCAGCAACATATGAAGGTTCCAATTTCTCCATATCCTAAGCAACTATTGTTATTCTCTATTTTTTGATAATAGTTATCCATCCTAGTGGGTGAGAGGTAGTATCTTATTATGGGTTTGATTTACATTTTTCTGTTGGCTAATGACTTTCACCATCTTTTCATATACTTAATGGTGATTTGTGTAGCTTCACTGGAGAAATGTATATTCACAACACGTAACCAATCTGAAATTGTATTGCTGTTTCATTATTGAGTTGTAAGAGTACTATACATAATTTGGATACAGATCAGATAGTGATTTGCATTACTCTCATACAACACCCAGTGCTCATCACAAGTGCTCATCTTAGTACCCATCACCTATCTAGCCCATCTCCAACCCAATTCTTCTGTTGACTGATTAATAGTGTGTTCGCTATCATTAAGAGTATTGTGGGTCTTTCTCTTCTCTTCCCCAACTTTCCTATATGTTCATCTGTTTTATTTCTTAAATTCTATATACAAGTGAAATCATGGTATTTGGCTTTCTCTGATTAACTTATTTTGCTTAGCATAATACATTCTAGCTCTGTCTCCATCTTACCCATGTCAAGATTTCATTCTTTTTGATGGTTGAGTAATATTACTATCATATATACACATATCAATTCTTTATCCATTCATCAGTCAATAAGTATTTAAGCTCTCTCTATAGTTTGGCTATTATTGAACTTTGCTAAATTTATGTATCAAGGTTTTGGTGAAGTTCTTTGGGTTTTCTCCATAGACTATCATGTCATCTGTGATAGTGAAAGACTGACTTCTTTCTTGTTGATTTAGATTCCTTTTATTTCTTTTTGTTGCCTGATTGCTGAGGCTAGGACCTGAAGTACTACATTATATAGTAATGGTGAGAGTGGAAACCTTTGTTTTGTTTCTGACCATAGGAGAAAGGCTCTCAGTCTTTCCCCATTGAAGCTAATATTAGCTGTGGGCCTTTTGTATATGGCCTTTATGATGTTGAGATATCTTCTATCAATCCATACTTTGTTGAGGGTTTTTGTTTAGAATGATTCAGTATTTCGTCAAATGTTTTTTTGTTGGTTTTTTTTTTTTTGCATCTATTGACAGGATCTTATGGTTCTTATCCTTTTTTAAAAAATGTGTATCACATTGATTGATTTGTGAATACTGAACCACCCCTGCAGCCCAGGGATAAATCCAACTTGATCATGGTGAAAAAAAGTGTTTTAATGTACTGTTGATTTTGATTTGCTAATATCTTGTTGAGAATTTTTACATCCATGTTCATCAGGGATATTGGCCTGTAATTCTCCTTTTAAATGGGTATTTGTCTGGTTTTGGAATCAAGGTAATTATGGTTTTGTAGAATGAGTTTGTGTATTTTCCTTCATTTCTATTTTTTTAAACAGTTTTAGGAGAACAGGTATTAACTCTTCTTTAAATGTCTGGTAGAATTCTTCCAGGAAGCCATCTGGCCCAAGACTCTCGCTTGTTCAGAGATTTGAGATTCTGATTCATTTTCTTTGCTGGTTATAGGTCTGTTCAAATTTTCAATTTCTTCCTGTCAATTTTGATAGTGTGTGAGTTTGGAGGAATCTGCCCATTTCTTCCAGATTTCCCAGGTTGTTGGCATATAATTTTTCATAGTATTCTCTTATAATTGTATTTCTGTGGTGTTGCTTGTGATCTCTCCTCTTTAATTTGTGATTTTATCTGTTTGGGTTCTTTCTCTTTTCTTTTTGATAAGTCTTTTTTGTTTATTCTTTCAAAGAACAGTTCTTAGTGTCAGGGTGTTTAGATCTGAAAATATGCATGCTATGATCGCAATCATTTTGTACCTGTTGAGGGCTGATTTGTGACTCAGTATGTGATCTATTCTGGAGAATGTTCCATGTGCACTCAAAAAGAATGTGTATTTTAGGATGAAATGTTCTGAATAGATCTGTTAAGTCCACATGGTCCATTCAAAGCCACTGTCTCCTTGTTGATTTTCTGCTTAGATGATCTGTCCATTGCAGTAAGTGGGGTGCTAAAGTCCCTGCTATTATTGTATTATTATTAATGAGTTTCTTTATGTTTGTTATTGATTTTTATATTTGTGTGCTTCCACATTGGTGGCATTAATATTTATAACTGTTAGATCTTCTTGAGGGATAAGTCCCTTAGTTATGATATAACTTCTTCATCTCTTGTTATAGTTTGTGTTTCAAAATCTAGTTTCTCTGATATAAGTATGGCTACTCTGGCTTTCTTTTGACGTCTATTAGCATGATAGATGATTCTCCATCCCCTCACTTTCAATCTGCACGTGTCTTTAGGCCTAAAATGAGTTCCTTATAAGAAGTATAGAAATGGATCTTGTTTCTTTATCCATTCTGATACCCTATGTCTTTTGATTGAAGCATTTAGTCTATTTACATTCGAAGTGATTATGACTTTTGTGTCATTGTGTGACCTGCAGCATTGGTGCTTCTGGTGATGTCTTGCATTCCTTTGTAGTTTTTGTTGCTTTGGTCTTTTCTTTTTTTCTTCAAAGAGTCCCCATTAAAACTCCTTGCAGGGTTAGTATAGTAGTCACTAACTCCTTCAGTTTTTCTTTGTCTGGGAAACTATCTCTCCTATTCTGAATGACAGTCTTGCTGGATATAGTATTATTGGCTGTATATTTTTCCTATCGAGCATATTGAATATTTCCCAGGACTTCCTTCTGGCCTGCCAAGTTTCTGTGGACTGGTCTGCTGCCTACGTTATGTATCTACTTTTTGTCCCCAGCTGCTTTCAGAATTATTTATCTTTGTATTTTGCAAATTTCACTATGATATGTCATGGTGTTGACCTGTTTTTGTTGATTTTGAGGGGAGTTCTCTGTGTCTTTTGGACTTGAATGCCTGTTTCCTTTCCAGATTAGGGAAGTTCTCAGCTATAGTTTGTTCAAATAAAACTTCTGCCCCCTTATCCCCACTCTTCTTTTGGGTCTCCTATTGTTTCACTTGATGGAATTGTAAGTTCCCTAAATCTCCCTTCGTGATCTAATAATTTTCTTTCCCTCTTCAGCTTCATTATTTTCCATAGTTTTATCTTCTATATCACCTATTTTCTCCTCTGCTTGTTCAATCCTCATTGTCACTATATCCAATTTGTTTTCCATCTCAGTTACAGTATTTTTTTTTTATTTCAGTCTGACTGGTTTTTAGGCTTTTATCTCAGTAGTAAGGGTTTCTCTGGTGTGTTCTATGCTTTCCTCAAGTCTAGCTAGTTTAGATGTATTGCTTATATCTGTTTTGAGCAAGTCCCTGGCTATGATTTCTTATTGAACTTCTTTTGGGGAGAATTTCTCCATCTTGTCATTTTGGCAAAGTTTTTCCCTTTTGCATATTTTGAAATCTTATGTTACATGTACCTGAGAGTTATACTATATTAAAAAGGGGTTATATTAAAAAGGAGCACCTGGGTGGCTCAGTCAGTTAAGCATCCAAATTCAGCTCAGGTCATGATCTCATAGTTTGTGAGTTCAAGCCTCACATCAGGTTCTGTGCGGACAGCTCAGCGCCTAGAGCCTGTTTCAGATTCTGTGTCTACCTCGCTCTCTGTCTCTCTCTCTCTCTCAAAAATAAACATTAAAAAATATGTTTTAAAAAGAGGAGTCATACACTGACCAAGGCCTGGGACTTCAGGAAGTGTTTCTGAAGTATGCTGTGTGCACTCTACTATTGTATTTTGGATGCTCTTTCCCACTGGCCAATCTTCTGCAGAGCTTCTTCTTGCTTGAAGTGGAGACTGTGTAGACCTTAAACTAGGTGTGCTTTGATTTCTTTGTGAAAATAAGACTGCTACCTGCCATGAGGCCTCTCCTTCCAACTACAGAGACCCTTCCACTAGTCCTCAAATAGATTTCCCAGATGTTCCAAGTGACCTCACCTCACCACAGCTGTGTTTGAAGGAGGAGGAAAGCCCATGGCTCCCTTACTTCTCCATCATTTTAACTCTTCCTTGTACCTGCCATGCTGTCTCCCTCTAACCATGGAGATCCTTCTGCCAGTCTTCAGATCCATTTCATGGGTAGTCCAAGTGATCTCACCTCATTATGGCTGTGTTTGAGGGATGACAAAAGCCCAGGGTCTTCCTACTTTTCTACCTCCTTAAATCTTCCTCAAAGCAAAAGTTTTAAACTTTGATGAAGTCCAGTGTATTTATCTTTCTTTCATTGCTTATGCTTTTGGTGTCACATCTACAAATCATTGCCTAACATAAGTTCAGAGATTTTATACCTATAATTTCTTCTGAGTTTTATAATTTTCATTCTTACATTTAAGATCCACGATTCATTTGGAGTTAACTTTTTTGTATGGGTTAAGGAAGAAGTTTTATCTTTATTCTTCTGCATGGGGATACCCAACTGTCCCAATACCATAGTTTGAAGATTATGCTTTCCCCATTGGATAGCCTTGGCACTCTCACTGCAAATCATTTGGCCATCAATGTAAGAGTTTATTTCTGAACTAGCAATTTTATTTCACTGGTCTTTGTGTTTATCCCTATACCAGTACCACACCATATCATATCTCTGTAGTAAATTTTGACAGTGGAAAGTATATGTCCTCCAACTTTGTTCTTCCTTTACAGGATTGTTTTGGCTATTCTGGGTCCCTTGCATTTCCATAGACTATTTACATGGAATGTACTTTATCGATATTAGGACTTAAGTCTGTCATTTGGCATTTTATAACTTGCTTTCTGTTGTCTGTTTTCTTTGATCATTTTTAAAGTTTTTATATGGATTCATATATAGTGTTTTCTTTTGGAGCATATTGCTTTGTATAGTTTTATTAGTGTTTACTTTATATATGTGATGTAATATTAGATCACATATTAGACTTATCACAGCCTAATAATATCAGAAATTGGTGAAGTATGGGAAGGAATCAACTTCCTGACCCTGAAACTATGGGGGAGGGGTGGGATTGCTTTTCTGATGGTATTGGGCAGATGTCAGTTTTTGTTGTCATTGTTAGGCCATTCTTTTCTTAGTCCTTTAGCTAAGGGAAACAGGATTTTCTTAGAGTTTTATGGGTCTTTGCCTGTTGATGGTCCTTGATCGGAAACTTCTGCAGTGCCCCATACAAGAAATGTGAGAGACAATAAGGAAATCCCAGGAACTCACCACTGTGTAGTTCCTCCCATTCCTCAAGTCCCTAGGCAGCGCACCTTCTTGCTTGATCTTTCAGAGACGTCTTATGTTGTGTTTTATCTAGGGGGTTTTAGTTCTAAGGAGAAGGACTTGGCAGGAATGGGGCTACTCCACCTTGGTGGAACTGAAAGTAATATTTCATTTAGTATTGGGAATCCTCATTTGTGTCATTTGAACTCCATTCATAAACTCTGATGTATCCTCCAATAATACCTGAGGAGAGTTAGACTATTTGGGTGAAGATACCAAATTATTCCCTTTGCTGCTGATATGCAAGCAAAAACATTCATTTATATTTATCTAAAAGTAATTGTAAACATTTGAAAATAATTATATGGTTAAGTCACTTCAATTAGTTAAAACAGTTGGATGAGAACACAACAGAACATTTCAAGTAACAGCTGAGTAGAAGATTTTAATCTCATTACAACTGATGTCAGCGTTCTACCTGAGGCAAAACTAATTGCAGCAGCTTCTATCCACAGTCTCAACTCATCACACACTCATAGTGAATAACCATACAAGAGAAAATATGCTAATAAAGGGATATGGAGCACACAGTTTACATTTGGGCCTTTGTATTTGTGTAGTAAGCTAGCACATTTTGTAGGTAGAGCCTTGTGTATGTAACAGAAGGTGTCCATGGTATTTCCAAGTCCTGTCCCTGATGCCAACATTTGTGATGAAATGCTGGTTACATGTGCTTTTAGTAACAAGTGGACTATGTGTTTTTGGGTGGGATGAACCTAATATAGCATTTTAGTTCTACCATGTGTGAGCTACCTAACCCCTCAGAATCTGTTTCCTTGTCTATAACACATAGGCTCCTAAAGCTTTTAATTCTCCAAAAGGATTAAATGTAAGTATATAAAGTGCTTTTCACAATACCTTGGCTCACAGAAAATGTTATTTGACACCTTGATTTTTCACTGACAAAACAGTTAACCTACAGATCACATATCTCTGGGCCATGAATTGCAACTCGATAATACAGAATACCAACCAAAGAACATTAGGGATTCCTATACCCATTTTTCCCCCCTAAGAACAATCTTTGATTTCAAAATGCACACATGTATTTAATTTTAATAAATAATAAAATTCTAACTGTCCTGATAAACTTTCTCTATAAGCCATCAAATTCTGAGTATATTTTTCTAAAGATATATTCAAAGACAAATCTCAAGAACTTCTATTTTAATTCTGTACTGTTTTTTTCCTGAGAGGGTTAAAAGGAATTTTTATATCATATGGAGAAAAACTGAAGATCCTCCTCACATACACCCCTTACAGATAAGCAACAGAATCTCATTAATTAAATACTCACTCATCCCCTCATCTCTCCCTTTTTCCCAGTGCTCTCAGTAAATAAAGGTTAATTCTAGGTTAAGTGGAGTTTCTGATGATGAAACTGCTGTTATAAATTCTACCTCTTTAGTCTACAGGGACATGGAATACTTCAAATAATAAGTCCAGTTTGTCCAATTGAATATCCTCTGAAAGAGTAACCCATTCTCTAGGTTGTAATCTTGGCTTACTATTGAGGGGTTGTACAGCTCTGGCAAATTATTAAGTTGCTTGGACTTCAGCTTCCCAGCTAAGTGCCAGTAACAGCATAGAACCATGCATTCAACAAGCATTTTCTCATCTAGCCTGACCACATCTTCCAGTGTCAAGGGAAATGTCAGCAGCCATTCTAGTCCTCATCTAATGGCAGAGAAATGAATGTTCTGAGAATCTTGGTGTTTCTCAAAGGGAATTATTCACAGGCAGCCTCCAAGATAGAAGAAACACTGCCTTTAAGGGCTAAAGAGAAAAAACAGAAAAGTATAGGGACATGGGGAGGAGGATTAAATACTCAAAATAATAGCAGTTGGCAAATGAAAAAAAAAATGAGTAAAGAGTAAAACAGCTGTATAGGACATGGGGAAATGAGACATTCAAGAAAGTTGAGTTCTATGGACAGCTAATTCTTATTCCTGGCCCTCTAAGGCCAGGAATTTCAATATTGAATAATCACTTAAACTGTGACAGATGGAAAATCATGTTTCAAAATTTTGAAATGATTCAGATAATGGAAGAATTAAGGTTAGCAACAAAGTTTCCCAATATCTTACTTCAAATTGGGCTAGGTACTGATTCATATACTACCAACTTTGGTGGATATTAGCCAGCTGCCCATGCCCTAGGACTCTAAATTCTGGTTCAGTAGGTTTGGAGTATGTATTTTCAGCAAGCCTCCCTGAGGATGCTAAAGCCCAACAAATTTTGAAATTCCCTATACTATACCATTCCCTATATTATACCATAAGGTCTTTTTTTTTTTTTTCCATGTGCACTTTACTCTTCTTATAACCAAATCTACATGGGGAGGGGGGGTAAGGTATGGTTGTCTAATATTTTCATGAGAAAGAAGTGCCTTCTCCATGTTCCTTATCTACACTCTTCCAATCAGAGGATATGAATAAACTAAGTTTTACTTATTATAAATGTTAAAATATATAAGCCAGTCAGCATAAGAGTTAGAGAACTCAAAGTGTCACTGAAATTTAAATGAATGAGAAATTGAGTAATTTTTGAGAAAATAATATAGGAGTTATTGCATCATTCCAAGGTCAGATGAAATAAAAAATAAAACCCAGATGTTCTAATACTAGGCTAGGCATATTAGTCATGATTTCTAACCTCCCTAATGAGAAGCCCTTGTCATTTTAAGGTAAAAGATAAAAAGCATATACTTGTATCTATAAAAAAAATAGAGGAATTAAACATTTTTTATTAAATGTAACATTCATTCAGTGTCAATCTTAATTCAATGCAGCAACTCAAAAATAAAGTATAAAAATAACATTTCAGCTTTAAAATAACTCCCTACTAATATCCATCCATATATAGTCAAAATATAGAAGAATGTTTATATACATACAAAAGAATGTAAAATTATTGCCAACTTTATAGGCAACTTTACAGTTAGTAATTGCATAATAATTGAGGAAAAGCTTCAAAGCCCTATTTATTAAAATTTAAATGAGAGAATATTAAGCTACCTTTTTTATTTTTGATAATTCCAATTTTTACACAATAAATATAAACTCTAGTCTCATATATTATTTCACAAAATAATCCAGGTGCATAGTCATGTTTCAAATGGTAATCCACCTCAAAATTTATGTAAGGAAGCTATTCCCTTTTAGTTCAGGCATCTCTGCAATGGATAATAATTGTGATGGCAGAATGGATCACCCCCTCAATCTGTATCCCACTCATCTGTTATATTTATATACAATTGTCTATTGTCCACTTAATGTCTCTCTTTTCTTCAGGATAACTGCTGTGTCAGAAATTACGAGGTGTGAAGAGAACTGTGTTTAACCTATGTTCTATTTCTGATTTTATTACAAAAAAAAAAGGAACACATTGTCATGACATTCATGTACTATGACAGAAGCAAGACTTATTTTTTCAACCATACATAATTTAGTATCATTATTTAAATCAATATTTAAGAACGAATAAAAGCATTACTGAAGCACAAGTTGATTTAATTTACACTAAATTCTAAAACTACACAGTGCATTAAAGAACTATTCCACTATCTTATTTTATAAGAGGCTTTGGACAAATCAAATCTTAATTTTCATGTTTCCAACAACAGTCTACAAAATGAAATTACACAGCACAGAACTGCAAAGAAAGAGCATTCTATTACAGGTATGGAGACCTCATATTACATAAGTTAATCCTTCACAGGTAATAGCAATTACACAGAGTGAAAAGGGAATAAAAATATACTTTTTTCCTCCAACTTGAGTATCTCCTGCTTAAGAAGACAGGAGATGAAAGTTAATATGAGCAGTTCAAAAAAGAACATAATTAGTTACAGGTCTTCAGTTGGAACTAAGAGATGAGGAAGCCATGGCATCATTATTGTTCAAAATAAAACTCTAGGTACTACTGATAGGATATGGGGGTCTCAGTCAACACCTTCCACCTCACTTAGTCATTTGTCTTTATTTCCAATTACCACATAAGTCCTAATTCACCATGGGATATCAGTTTCCTCCAATCTTCCCACCAGCAAGGATTCCTATGCATTACATATGATGTTTTATTTTAGTTATATATTCAAGCACTATTCCCCCACTTACTCAGCAAAAAATAACTAAGAGCTTTATTTGTGCTAAGCAAGGTACAAAGTGCTAAGGACCTAGAAAGATGAGTAAGTTGCATTCCTGCCCTCAATAAGTTTACAGTTTTAAGATTGTAGAATACCGTGTGAATCCATGTCATTAAAAAAAAAAAAAAAAGTGTTCATTATTGATAGGGACAATTTGGCCTGCCACCTTAGAACAGTCATCTTTCTCCTGTTTCCCAATGGTAAGACTCTTCAACTATCTTTATGCTACCTTTGTATCTCTATGGATAGTCTCAAAAACACCAAAATGGCCAAAGATGTCTTTGTGGGGAGCATTCCTCCTTACCAGATGATGAAAGAATGAACAAATGATGGTTCTGGATAAGTGTAATGGTTTTCAACTTATTCCCTTTATCAACTTTCTTTGCTATTTTTTCCCTTAGAAAGAGATCTGAAAGATTATCTGGAAACTTGTTTTAGCAAAAGTTTTCTCTAAGTAAAAGCTTACTTTGTCCAAAATATAGTGCAGGTGAAAGTAAAGAAGAGGGTAAAGAGAGACAAAGGAAATCATAGAACAGATCTGGCAAAACATATATTCTCAGCAATATTAAGTTCTTTACCAACAGTTATACAGCAGAAAATGATAAGGATATTTACAATAATCTTTTCACTACATTATTTTCTATTCTACTTAATTTATCATTGATCAAATATTTATTGATTACCTATTATGATCATTTTAATGTTTGTTTATTTGGGGGGGGGGAAGGGGCAGAGAGAGAGACAGAATCTCATGAACCATGAGATTATGACCTGAGCTGAAATCAAGAGTTGGCCACTCAACTGACTGAGCCACCCAGGCACCCCAATCAGACACTGTTTGAGACTATGGGGTCACAGTGATTCTTTAAGAATATCTTATGATGTGACCTGGGACAACTGTGATGGCTAAAAAGTATGAGCTATTTTTTCATGGTACTTCTTTTAGCTACAACCATCTGGTAAGAAGAGAAATTGTCAACCAACAGTGTCCTTAAAGGAAGGCTGGTGAGACCACTAAGCCTCCTTTTTGGGAGGGATGGAATTCTATATATGGCAATGGCTGATGGTGGAATGCCCAGTATTCTACATTTTTGTGCTGTTGATCCAACTTCTAATACCTGTCTTTCTGCCAGAGGCCTTTTTCTGGCCACTATGCCTATAGACAGCTATAAGTGCCGAAAAATTAATGTCCTCCAACTCTCTCATCCTCAAGTAAAATAACTCTGAGGTACTGTTTCCCGGAGTTTCCTACTGGAAATAACCTCTACTTGCTCCAAGTTAGCTTGTACACCCTTCTCCCCCCAACCTTTTTTTTTTTTTTTTAACTGTATTCACTCTCTGTTTTAATACCCTCACTTCCCTGTTTGTGTTTCCTGGAATCAGCTCCCAAAGAACTGCTTACATTTTAATCTGTAACTCTTTGACTTCTTCTATACAAAGAAACCCAAACGCTAAAAAAAAAAAAAAAAGAAAGAAAGAAAGAAAGAAAAAATCAAGATAGATACCAGCAATCTGAATATAAAACAGTTTATCATCAAAGGTTAGAGATAGAGAGGCAAAATGATCATGGGGAAACCATTCATTCAGGAAATAAAAAGCAAAATATTTTTTGAATTCTGATTCTAAAAATGTGAAGATATAGTCCTTGACTTGAAGAAATCAAGTTCTAGTTGGAAAGGCTGATACAAGTGTAAAGACAATCTCCAAACATGGCCACTGATTACTTCTCCCATGGTTGTACACACCCTCCCTTGCAATGGGACTTTGCTCCTCCTTTCATCAAGAGATGGGATCTATTTCCCTCACTGTACAGCTGTCTTGGTCCTGTGATTTGCTTTAAACAACTAAATGCAGCAGAAGTGATATCTGGGACTTCTAGTGTAGCTCTAAAGAGAACTGGCAGCTTTGACTTCCCTCCACCTCTTCCTTCTTGGAGCCTAGACATCATGCTAGAAGTTCAGACTAGACTACAGAATGATTAGAGCTTCATGGAGGAGATTCTGGAGGGACAGAAGCCATTGTGGATGTTCCAGACCCAAACAATATCCCAGGTGAATGCAACCACATGAATGAACTTAGGTATACCATCAACAAAGAAAATGCCCCTAGCTAAGGCCAATTAACTCAGAGTCATGAGAAATAATAAATTGTGTTAAGCCACCAAATATTGGGGTGGTTTGTTAAACAGCAACCAATTATGATACACCTTAATAAGTCTACTGGAGTGAAGTACAAAGTTCAAAGGAGGACAAAGAAAAGGTAGTTATTGGGTGAACACATATTATGAGATATTACCACACAGGGAATAATCAAAGATATATTAAAATGTGATTGCTGCTATAAATTCATATTTTTTCTAGCAACAATGGCTATTATTTGTAATGATTAGAGAATATCCAAGTTATGAGTAGTATGATTGTGACACTGTGGACAATAAAAGTTGAAAGTAAAAAGCTATATGTTTGGACTGGTTGAAGGCCAGGTGTTGGGATCAAAAGAAAAGAAAGTCATCCAGGAAGGGGGAGGAGTTGAGAAAAAAGGCAAGAGGCCAAGTGGGAATGACAGGCAGAAGAGAGCAGTGGGAACTGTGGATATTAAGATACCATCTCTTCCTTGTTTTCTCACTCCACTGTTCTACAACTTGCTTCCTAAAAAGGTATAGTGGTTATTGATGCTTTTTTTTTCTTTGAACAGTCAAAATATTAAGAGAATGAAGGGTAGCAAAATGTCACCCATCTTCTAATCACTGTGGAAAAGTAGACAGGTAAAACAATTGCTTCTTTTTTCTCCCAGAGGACTCTTCATTCTATTTAGGCAAACCATGTGTGAGTCAACAACATGCTTATTGCTATAACTATGTCATATCTACTGAAATGCTTAACAGTTGATACCATCAACAAAGGTTGTAGAAATTAGTTGCCATCTGTGACAGATTTATAGCATGTTTAAAGAGGGTTTCAATGGCTCCTAATTTTTATAATGTGGATGCACAGCATTTCTTGCTTCAAAAATTAATAGGGGGATTTATTCTCCTGTATTTATTCAAATATAGTGACATTTAATATATTAATTCTGTTAGTAATTTGGTCCCATTTTCAAAGTTTAAAAAATAAAGTATATTTATGAATTTAAAAGGAGTACTGGTTAGAGTTTATCTTTTTGTCTTGTTACTGCAAGCAACCAGTCAATGCAATTCCACCTTTGTTAAGTGTCTACAACATGGCTGAAATAATGTATGTATACGTTTATACAACTATCTCTACACCCATATATGTAAATAATTGTTTATGGCTTGAACACTTTCTGAGATTTGTTAAAGAAGACACCTCCAGTGCTTCCCAAAGATAATAGTTACTTGAATATACACAATTCTAGAAGAGGTGCCTTATCTCTCTTGTCCACACCTTCAAATTAATAGTGTTTTCCTAACAACTATCACAATTTCTCAAAAGTGAACTTTAACAAACATAGCATTTATAGGTTATGAAATGCACTATCTTAATGTTCATAAAAGTTATTGCTTACACCCTGCTTGATTGCTTAATTGCTATGATTCAGTTATGAACAAAACAAAATGCAAAAAGCAGATCTCACTTGTTCTCCTGCCCAGAAACCACATCCCATAATTAAATTGGAAGATGGTGGGATATCTCCTCAAACAATGCAAGGGAGTGGTGGAACTGCTCCTTCCTGCTCATTAGCTTTGGGTTAAGTTGAATCATAGCTATTAAGGGATCCTGCAGGCTGGAATGACTAGATCACCTCAGAGCAAGGTTGCTGGCTAAGAAATGCACACTGCTCTAGGAGGTGAGGTCAGTGAATTAAACACTGCACTTTCAGATCCAAGGAGCCATCACTAATGCACAAAACCTACCCAGGGCCCAGACAAAAGACCTATACAGAGGAAATTTGTGCCCAATAAAATGACTCATTGGCCAAGGCCAGAATAATTCTAAGACTGACAGGCTTTTCCCTACATTTAATCATCTGCATTTGTATTTCATTTCTCAAAGAAAGGCATACAGTGCCCCCCTTTCATCAAATAGTCTCATGATCATCATATGGATAGATACTATCAGTACTCAGTCCATATGACCTCACCTTGACCATTTCAGACATGACAGACTGACTTCTGTCAACACCTGAATCCTTGACCGAAGAGTTTCTCTATCTGCAAAAAACTATTCTGTCTATGAATGAATGTGGTAGGCTGCAAATGCCAAGGAATTAATACCTCCTGAGAGCAGTCCTCTACTAATCGCTGGCAAGAAATGATGCAAATACCTCATCCCCTTTATCTCTCAGGTGAGATAACCCCTAGGTATACATTTTAAACTGTCTCTCAGTACTCCCTAGCATCATTAAGTTCCAGTTGTCCACCATTTTACTGGCTTTCTTCCTTCTTGGTCTTTTTTTTTTCCCCCCACTTTACTACTAGTGTTCCTTCAGATGCTTCCTACATATATTACTAATAGTGAAATTTTTGTGTCAGGTTTGGTTCTCTAGAAACCCAGATTAAAATTATTATCATCATCAACATCAAGACAACAGAAACAATAGCCCTCGCCACATGCTGGGCTACTACTATATGGGCTTGAGACTTTCAATCATTATTCCATTAAAATATTGATATCTATGACAGGCAGCTATACTGCCCATATCTCACAGCTGACAAAAGAGAGGCATGGAGGTTTCTACAAATTGATGAGAGCTAGATCGAGTTAATAAATGAAGACTAGAAGGCAAGAGCTGTTTGATTCCACACTCATTTTTCTCATTCTGTACTCTACTGTCACCTTTAAAAACAAAACTCGCGGGACACGTGAGTGGCTCAGTCGGTTAAGCGTCCGACTTTGGCTCAGGTCATGAATCACATCTTTTGTGGGTTCAAGCCCAGCGTTGGGCTCTGTGCTGACAGCTAGCTCAGCGCCTGGAGCCTGCTTCCGATTCTGTGTCTCCCTCTCTCTCTGACCCTCCCCTGTTCACGCTGTCTCTCTCACTCTCGTTCTCTCTCAGGAGAAAAAAAAAAAAAAAAAACCTCACATACTGAGCCCCTCTGTACTTTGTAAGAAAATATTAGAAGGAAATAATTTCAACTACTTAGTAATAAACACCCAACAGTATATTTGCCAACCTAATAATACTTTAAAAAAAGTCATCAGAACATGGATAGTATTTTAATTCATTTGGAACATTCTTTCATTAAATATTTAATTGTGTCTCCTTTTTGCCACAATAGCATTTTATAGGCGCATGAGGACTCCTCAAGGGCAGGGACTGTGTCTGCATTCTCAACAACTAGCCTAATAGGCATTCAGTGAATGTTAGTTGAAGTGATTAACTGGAGTTCTAGTAAATTCTAATGATAGAGGAAGGGTTGGGAGAAAAATTGGTTTTAATAAGACTCCAACTGGATGCACAAAAGACTGATTTTCCCTGGTAGGAAAGACACATTTTATCAAATGAGGAGAAATGAGATCCATGGTCTTCCTGATGATGTTATCTATACAGAGAATTATCTGTGCTCCAAACACATCTGACATTGCAGTGTAAGGGGTGTCTTAATATACTAACTGATCATCTTGAAAACAATAAATAAATTGAATTTAGAGTGATCAGTAAGGAGAACTCTGGAGTTTAGAACTCTAGTGTTACAGTATGGATCTACTCCACGTCAAATTAGAAATATTGCTCTGCTAAAGAACAGGTAGTGAGTTTCTTTTCCAAAAGGAAGAAAGAAGCTTTACTTGATGATTTTGTAGCCAAGCTCTGCCCATTAACAATCCAAATGTTTTCTCTAATAGCATGTATTCTTTCATCAAATTGTAAAGCCTACTTCTTTGGATTGGGTAGCTCAACTATTGCCTACAACACATTGCCACTTTAAATATTTATAATTAAGTTACTTTTAATAGTCATACAACCTCCTACTTATAATGGTGAAATGGAAATTTCTATATATGTAAGAAATAATCTGTGTAAGACAAATCTTTTAATTATGCCAATATGCTAATTACCTCTTGAAAAATGTGTATGAATTAAACATTCAAATACTGACTTCATCTTACAAAGTGCAGAGTGAAACTATAATCAGTTAAAAATAATTTATAGCACAATGTATATGTTGAATCATTATGTTGTACACCTGAAACTAATTAAACATTGTCAACTATACTCAAAGAAAAAGCTTTTAACTAAAAAAACCCAATAATAATAATAATCATAATCATAATAAATAATAAATTAAACTCCACATATAAGAGTTTAAAAGATCTGGAACTTAAGGGGTCCAGAGAATATTATTTGAGATGTATTGACTATATGAAAATAGATATAGGAAAAACTAAAAAAAATGAGCAAAAAGGACAATTTTCTACAAAATAAAACTATTTCACAATTACATTTCCAGATCACGCCTGAGTTTTTTTTTTAATATGAAACTCTTTTCAAAGTAATCCTAAAGGAGCAGAATAAAAAATTTACAGTAATCTCCTGTTTAATTAATTCATTATATAAAATTTTACATTTAATTTGAAAAAATGCAAACAGCAGAAACAGTATCCAAATTAGTCATATTCAGTAGCAGTTGAGATTTCCTCAAAATTTTATTATGAAATTTTTCAATCCTATGGAAAATTGAAAAAGTTGCAGAATGAATCCCATATATTCACCATCTAGATTCCACTGTTACCATTTTACTCTCCTTGGTCATGTATCTATGTACCCATCCCTCCCTCTACCCATTCATTAATCTAACTGTTTTGGGTGCATTTAAAAATAATTTTCAGACATCCTAAAAATTCTCTTTAAATATTTCTGAGTGCACATGTTTAAATATAGTTCATTGTTTGCTGGTACAGCCCCTCTGGAAAACAGTGTGAAGGTTCCTCAGGAAACTAACAATAGAACTCCCCTATGACCCAGCAATAGCACTGCTAGGAATTTACCCAAGGGATACAGAAATGCTGATGCATAGGAGCACATGTACCCCAATGTTCATAGCAGCACTCTCCACAATAGCTAAAACATGGAAAGAGCCTAAGTGTCCATCAACAGATGAATGGATCAAGAAGATGTGGTTTATCTATACCATGGAATACTACATGGCAATGAGAAACAATGAAATCTGGCCATGTGTAGCAACATGGATGGACCTTGAGGGTGTTATGCTGAGCGAAATAAGTCAGGCAGAGAAGGACAAATATCATATGTTTGCATGTATAGGAGGATTAGGAGGAACTTGACGGAGGAACAAGGGGGAGAAGAAGGGCGGAAATGGTGGGGGAAAGGGAGAGAGGCAAACCATGAGAGACTCTTGAATGCTGACAAAAACTGAGGACTGATGGATGGGGGGTGGAGGGGGGGATGGGAATGGAGGAGGACACTTGTGGGGATGAGCACTGAGTGTTATGTGGAAACTAATTTGACAATAAACTATTTGTAAATAAATAAATAAATAAATATAGTTCAATGTTTGCTTTAATTTTATAAAATGCCATGAAATGCAAAATCTTAAGTGCTCAGTCACTCAGCTTTGACACATGTAAACATTTGTGAACATCTGAACCCCTTTCAAGATACAGAACACTGAGCTACAGATTATTTTAAGGAAAATAATAAATACTTGGTATCAGCATTCTTTTCTTTTCTTTAAAACAATCCAAAATATATAGAATGCTTAAAGTAAAATGAAGATACTTGTTTTTCTTTAACCTCAATAAATTTTTTTCAACTCCATTTCAGCAACTAAATAAAAAGCAGCATAGGGAGTGATGCCTAAAGGCTTAGTCTGGGTTAGAGTATGAATGTTAAGCCAAATGCCAAGAGTGCCAACATTGGTAAGATAAATGCAGCAGTAAGGTGAAGAAACGACAAAAGGGAGTGGTGGAGACTGTGGTTAACACTTTTAAGATTTGGCTCCAGACAATGGCTGCCATGCAAGCATGTAAGCCCAGCATCATCACATCTTTAGATAATTCAAAAAAGGTTGGAAATCCAGATTTTCACATGCAATATATTAAATTTCTAAAACCTTAACATTAAATTAAAAATCTTTAAAATGTTATGTGGTTCAATCAAAATGAATCTATAAGCCCCTCAATTTGCCTTCTCTTATTTGGAGTGTCACACTATTTCATGACTGTTTCAGTTCCCTGAAGTAGTATATATTTATTAAAATCAAATCAATGGGTGAATCTCAGAATCATAAGACTTAAAGGATCTATTTATCAATATATTTTAAAAGTTTAAGATTTGAGCAGTTAGATACACCAGATCCCATTATAACAAATATCATAGGATTAAGAGAAACAAAAAGCATATAGTAATACAGTTTCTTTCTCCCCAGGAAATAACCATATACAGTCTCAAAATATCTGGGGCAGATTATACCGGGAGTTTTACAGATGCCACTCACTCTCAATTCTTCATTTGTTCATTTATTCATTCATATGATAAATGTATATAGTATATACATTATAGTATATAGTATATACATGTACCAGGCACTGTCCTATGTTGGTAGAGATAATATTAAGTAAAATAAAGACCCAGGCTTCAGGGAATTGAGTTCAGGGGAGACAGACAATAAATGTATAATATGCCTTGTGACTGTGAGTGACAGGAGAAAAGCAGAGCAGGATAGGAGTGAGAGGATTATAGAAGGTGGTCAGAGAAGATGTCCCTGGCAAGATGACATCTGAACAGAGATGAAAGCAAGTGAGAGAGAGAACCCAAAGAATATCCTGGGGGAGGAAGGACCCATGCAGAAAGAACATGCCAGACTAAATAGAAAGACTCATATCCATCTTGCAAAAGTATGTCAATAAATGCAAACTAATATACATGTGCTTCCCTTTAAGTATATCTATTCTCACATGAAGTATATACAAAATATATCCAAATTGAGAAAATAATACATTATTTGGAATTTTAAAATATAACATTCTATCAAGCATTTATCATGAGCTTATTATTCAGAGAGATCAACTCTGTAATTAAGATATAATATGATTTACGATTTTTGATGCACACTTTTTTTGGAATGTATTTGTTACATGAAGATATATACTCCCTATCAACAAAATTCATAAGCACTATATATTGTGATGTAGAGTAAGAAAGGCCTAATTATGGGCAGTTGGCAGATCATTTTTATACATGAAAATGAAATCTGGGGCGCCTGGGTGGCTCAGTCGGTTAAGCGTCCAACTTCGGCTCAGGTCATGATCTCACGGTCTGTGGGTTCCAGCTCTGCGTCAGGTTCTGTGCTGACAGCTAGCTCAGAGCCTGTAGCCTGTCTTTGGTTTCTGTGACTCCCTCTCTCTCTCTGACCCTCCCCTGCTCATGCTGTCTCTCTCTCTCTCAAAAATAAATAAAACATTAAAAAAAGAAAAGAAAATGAAATCTAGATGAAGAATGAAAATGTGAGTTTATTATGTAGTCTTCAGAAATCATGCCTGATTTTCTTTCCCAGAGTTCTTTTGAATGAAGAGTATGATCGTGAAAATTAGAGAGCCTCTCTGTTGCCAACCCCGTTAAGGTACTCATGGCAGGTGGTGCTAACATAACTTGACACAGGATTTTCTTGCTCAAGAGCTCAAAACAGGGAAAAGGGAGCATGGCAACAACTTCACCTGACCCAGCAACATCTCTCTCTTTTGTCACCCATCATGCCAGTTTCAGAAAAGTCGGTATAACATTTCAATCAGAAACTGGCAGAATTTGCCTTTTTCAAACCTGTCAAGACCGAAGGTAATTGTGCTCCCAAGGCCATTCCACTTGAAGGAAATATATGGAAATTAGAAATATACCACATTCTACAAGAAACTGCCAGTTTCTGAGTGCCTTTGTGAACTCCCTTTCTTTTCTGTTAAATATAAAAATAGAAAGGGAAGGGCAGGAGAAGGGAAGGTTGGAAGCACACAGTAAAATATGTTCAGCTGTCTGCAAAGTTACCACACTGAAGCTTCTACTTCTTCTTGCCTTGACATAAACACTTCATAGTCTCCAATTATATTAATTGCTCATGTGGTAAAATACCATCTGGGTAATAAACATAACCAAGTTCACAGACATGATTAATTCGAAAATGTCCTGAATGCAAACAAGGGCAGTATAAAGATGCTGTCCCATTATTTTTGGTTCCAGAATTTTATTTTTACTAAATTGGAACTCTTGAATATCTACACTAGGCTCAGCTAAATATTAAAACTATGACTGTGTCATTGCTTAAAGACATTACCATAACATCTTCTATTTTAAAATATATATAAATATATTTACATACTTACAGATAACTGGATCTAAATTACAGTTCTCTGTGAGTTATCAAAAGCTACCAGGCCCCTTTAAAAAGAATGGCAAAACAATCCAAATGATGAAATGAACATCCCCAAGATGCTCACGTGTGAAGTACATTCACTTAGCATCCAGAAACTAGCAACAACTGCCTTTATGTCTAATGCTTTCCTCCCAACCTACCTTTTATTCCATTAACCAGCAGACAAATGTGAGTCACCTCCTTACCACAATTTATTATCTCTGTATTTGGGGACAGGAGCAAGACCCAAGCTCCCAATTTCTCTAAAAGAAAACTAAGCAGCCTGTCAATACACCAGTGGCATTACTTTCCAGTTCCCATGGTGGCTTATAAAAAACAGTACACTTATGGTATATATCTTAAATGTGTCTTATTATTTTAAAAAATGTTATTCACTAGAGAAATTTAGATATAATATTTTTTGAGGAAATACTTGATAAAATATCTTAGTGGCATGAGTGATGATATATTTTTCTGTATAATAATGCACTGAATTCTTAAGAATACCCACTGCTACTTAATCAAGGCTTTTATATTGCCCACCTTTCATAAATGATGGAATCAAATCATTTTCATACAAGTTCTCCCTTATTCCCCTACCACTCTCTCTTTCCCCACCACCAGCCCACTTTGCTACCTCATTTATTTCCTCTGGGAAAGCAGGAGTTAAGGGAGGATGGCAGAAGAAGATATTTATAAAGTTCTCTGTATGATTATCTAAACTTAATTAGGCAAGCTAAAAGAGGTGTCACCCTGTATATGTGTGTACTTTCCTCTACAAAACAAAACAAAACCTCCTGTTATGTTCATTTCTCCTCCTAACTAAAAGAGAAAAATGGAATTTTTCAAAGGGACAATGACTTTGGCTCAAAATATTACACACAACGAAGCTGAAATTACTGTGAACAGTCACAGGAGCAGGTCAGAAAAATATCTTTATTTCAAATATTGCCACATTTTGTGTGACTTAGGGTACAGTGACTAAATTTCTATACCATTTGTTAATTATTTCATCACTTTATCCATTAGTTAGGCAGTCATACATCAAATATTTACTGAGTACTTAATAAGTGCCAGAAAGTTCTAGGCATTAGGGATACAGTAGTGAAACAAGATATGCAAAGTCCTAATCCCGTAAAACTTAAATTTGGAGGGGGAGATGGGGCCAGAGAGACAGATAATAAACATGAAAGCAGATAATTAACATGAGGAGTTAGCTTCTGAGCTGACAACTGAATGATAACAGGAGGCCAGCTAGATAAAGATGCAGGAGGAAAGGGTATCCCAGGCAGAGCAAGTGGGAAATAATCACAAACTGAGGAGGGTAACAGCACAGTACGTACTTGGAATAGAAAGCAGGCCAATGTGGTTAGAGCAGAGTCACAGTTGAGAGGTGGGAAAGGAAGTCACAGTAGAGAGGTGAGGGCTAGAGGATAGGAAAGAACAGGTTTACTGAGAGCTGGGTTCTTGTAGGTATGGATAAGCAGTATGGATTTTGCTCTAAGTGAAAGAGGATTCCAGTAGAGGGTTTTAAGTAAGGTGCTAGTGTGATTTGATTTATGCATTTTAATTATTATTTTGGATGCTACATGGAGAATGAACAATTCAGAGGCCATTTTACACAGGATCCTCAGTAAAACTGAGCCCCAGTTACCCATACCTTCATTCTAGTCATTAAAATAGCATTTTGGGGGGTCTTTGCTCTCCTTTCCCTCATTCTTATTTTCCAAAATTAACAAACAAATATCATATACAAGTCATTTCTTTTGGAGAAATCCAAACGAGGACTCTAAATAATGCCCCCAAATAGCCCAATACACAGGTGTGCTCCCTTCCACACTGGAGCAGGATTTTCTAACAATCATCCCAATGATCAACTCCAGAGTGGAATGAAAGTAGAAAGAATATGGGGCGCCTGGGTAGCTCAGTTGGTTAGATGTCCTACTTTGGCTCAGGTCATGATCTCATGGCCTGTGGGTTCGAATCCCACACTGGGCTCTGTGCTGACAGCTCAGAGCCTGGAGCCTATTTCAGATTCTGTGTCTCCCTCTCTCTCTACCCCTCCCCAGCTCGTGCTCTGTCTCTTTCTGTCTCAAAAATAAATAAATGTTAAAAAGAAAAAAGAAAGTAGAAAGAATATGGGGGGTGGGTGAGGGAGAAAATGTAGCCTGGGTAGGAGGAACTCTAAGTTAACATTGTGGTCAAGCACCCTGAGCCTTTCTGAATGATCCACAGTCACAGACACTTCCATAACAAAGATGTACAAAATGTCTGTGATATTTATGTGATTCAAAATTTTGACAGAATTCAGTTAAAAACTGAACATGTTGAGACAGGCACTGGCATGAAGCCCCAACCTAGTCAGATGTACCTCTTGATTGACCACAGATGGGCACCAAGTCATTTTGCCAATTTGGATGTTCCCAATAAGGTTTCACAAATACATCTGTTCTCCAACAATATCTGCCTTCAGTCAAGAGTGTAACAAATATAAGAAATGTGACTTAATTCACTCATTCACACACACACACACACACACACACACAATATACACAAGGCTACTAGTCACATTTATTTAACTTTAGTAAATTACTAAAGTAATTTAGTTACTTCAGCCCCAGTTACTTTCGTTCTTGTTCAAAGCTTAAAATATCCATCATCATCACTATACTATTTTACTACTAAAGAACTTGTATTTTAATACTTATTACTTACCATTTTAATACTTATCTATAAAGACAAAGTTTCCTGGAGTGCTTGGGTGGCTCAGTTGGTTAAGCGTCCAACTTTAACTCACATCATGATCTCACCGTGTAAGAGTTCGAGCCCCATTTTGGGCTATGTGCTGACAGGTCAGAGCCTGGAGTTTGCTTCATTCTCTCTCTCTCTCTCCCTCCCTTCCTCCCTCCTTCCCTCTCTCTCCCTCTCTTTCTCTCTCTGTCTCTCTCTCCACCCCCTCTCTCTCCCCCTCAAAAAAATAAACATTAAAAAAATATAAACTTACCTAATGACTAAACTGCCAGCTGTTTCACATGTTTTCTACATCCTTAATTCTCATATGCTATTCTTTATTCTTCCTCAAATATAAAATGAAACAAAGTTTAATTCTGTTCATGCTCTAAATTTGTCTTCATTCTTCTGTACCCAATGAAGTTATCCATTTGAAACATGAAAGTTTAAAAGTATCAGCTAGTTAGGGGTGCCTGGGTGGCTCAGTCTGTTGAGCTTCTGACTTCAGCTCAGGTCATTATCTCAGGGTTTTCCAGCTCTGTACTGACAGCTCAGAGCCTGGAGTATGCTTCGGATTCTGTGTCTCCTCTCTCTGCCCCTCCCCTGCTCACACTCTGTCTCTGTCTCTCTGTCTCTGTCTCTCTCAAACATAAATATACATCAAAAAATTTAAAAGTATTAGTTAAATTCCAACAATGTTAGTGGGTAGTGCATTTTTATGAAATGAAAATGTTAACATAGAAATATTTTATATTAAACAATAATCACCAAAACTCCGTGTTGCACATGTACATGCTGTTAAGTATTATGGCAAAGTGCTTTTCTATGAGATCTCAATGAAACTATAGGTGATTTCTCCCAATGACAAATAGTTCAAAAATTTTACGTCTAAGAGTTGCCATGTCCCAGTTTACATTGTGCGTAGCCATGATGTGTTTCTCTCCAAATATCAAGAAGGTTATTTCTATAAGATTTAAACTATTTCATATGAAATAAAACATATGTTTTAATAGGTAAACACAACTCCATAAACAAAGGTAATTATATTAGTTATAACATTAATACTTTCTATCTACAAAGATATATATGCTTAAAGAATTTATGAAACCTCCCACAATTTCAATGCTAGAATACCTTCTTAGGATTCAGTATGACAAGTTAATTTCCTTGTGCTTAAGCCTATTGGTACAAATTATTTGAGTACTACCTGGCCATCCAATCCAAGGAATGTGAGGGTTTTGGTAAAGTCATGGCAGCTAAGGGAGGATTCTGGGGGAGACTTCAGTGGCTTGCTTCTTCTTCATTATTTATTCAAGACTTTGAGGACCATTAAGCCACAGCTTCAGGGCACCTAGGTATCTCAGTCAGTGTCCAACTTCAGGCCATGATCTCCCAGTTTGTGGGTTTGAGCCTTGTGCCGGGCTCTGTGCTGACAGTGTAAAGTCGAGCCTGCTTTGGATTCTGTGCCTCCCTCTCACTCTGCCCCTCCCCCACTTGCATGTTTTCTCCCTCTTTCTCTCTCTCTCAAAAATAAACGTTAAAAAAATTAAGCCACACCTTCCCAGATATCTAATCAAATAAATGCCCAAGTCTTTGAGAGGACTCCTTGTAAAAAAGGAAGGTAACCCTTATAATTATGCCTGATTCAAGAGTGACCTAATCTTAAATTCTGAAGGGACCCTGGAGGTTCCTTTAATGCTCCATACCAATGTAATAGTACTCTGATATGAAATATTTCACTCACTGTTTAAATATTTCTCACTAAGGAGTACTCACTACCTCTCAAAGGGGTATAATTCTATTTTTTTTTCAATCTGAAACAAATACAAATCATAGAAAGGCTTCTATGAGGGAAAAATTCCAACTAAAAACACTGTCACAAATTTTTCTTGCAAAGAAATTACTTGTTGTAGTAAAAGAGATACATAACAGAAAAAGAGTTCTGAAACAATATTCTTTGGAGTTAAAGGTAAAAGAGAATTTCATAATATGACCAGGTGTTTAGATACAAGGGATAAATGCAACTTTGGTATTTTCATCCCATTCTATTCTCTTTTTCTTTTTCCAAGATCAAATGGATCACCAGCTGGTCCCTGGTAAAGTAAAAAGCAATCATTTAATTTATTTTCTTATAAAACTGTGAGTCTTAATAATCAAGAAATTATTTTATAAATATATAATCATATGTCATATGACGACATGCTCTTCCACATTAAATACAACTTCACACTTTTCTGTCCCTCACGCAAAACAAAAATATAGCAAGACACTGCAAGCTCAGAGCACATCTCAGTAATCTCTGCTATGAAAGCCTGATTCTGATACATCAACCAGACCCAAAACTTCAAGTCCACATCAATAATCTGGTACTCTGAGCACTATATGCAGTAAATTTAAGCAGAGATGAAGTAGCTGACATTCCAAAAAAAATACCAATGGCATATACTTGAGCATCAGGTGTCCAGGTCACCACATATGATGCATTCACTCTCTTAACCAAGAGGAAAGAATTTAGAAAACAACAACAACAAAAACAACCTACCAATGAAAACCAATGTGTCCAAATACTAAATGACTATAAATGATCTCAGTCATGCAGTACTTGCACATATATAATACTAAATAATAGCTCTTAAAATTGCACAAATTTTACACTGAATTTTTTTTATTATAGAAGGGTGTTTTGTACACCCTTTTCAAAGCCATGCTTCTTAGCAACCATGGATCGTAAAATCATGATATGCACTACAGTTGTCTTTTAGAATAAGCAAAGGTTAGGCCCTTAGCAGGTACTAAGTGAATGTCCATTCAATAAATGAATGAGCACAAACAGAAACCATCATACAGTAAAGAAAAAACCAAAATCTCATTGGAATGTGTCTACACAGTAAACACGGAGTAGTGAGAGATACTTTTAATGAGAATTGAGGCATGGCTTTTATACAGCCAGCTTTAGAAGAAGAAATCTGGAGTGTAAATATACAACTTTCCACAGGACTTGTTATTCTTTAGAGGCTTAAGTAAGCTCCTCAAGCTTTCCCCCACACAGCTGGCCCCTTGTGAGTTGGTTTCTCTGTGTCTAGTGCTTATGGCCATAGCTGGGGCAAGTCATTAAACTTCTCTGAGTTATTCAGCTTACCATTTACTGTCAGGATGAGAGCTTTTGGTAAACTATAAAACCATAGGAAAAACAAATAAATAAATGTATAAAATGCATTACCTCCATTATCAATACTACCATTAATAAAAATATATGCTGTATTAGTGTCCAATGGCTGCTGTAACAAATTAACACAAACTTGGTGGCTTAAAACACTAGAGATTTATTCTGTCACAGTTCTAGAGGCCAGGAGTCTGAAATCAAGATGTCAACAGGGCTGTGTTCCCTCAGAAGTCTCTGGGGAAAAAATCCTTCCTTGCTTCATTCAGCTTTTGGTGACTCCAAGGCTTTCTATCTGTGGCTTGGAGCTGCGTGACTCCAGCCTCTGTTTCCATCTTTAAATGGTCATCTTCTCCTCCCTGTATACCTGTGTTTCAAATCTCTCTCTGACGTTAAGCCCTCCTTAACCTAGGATGATTTCATCTTGAGATCCTTAATTAAATTTGCAAAGACACTTTCTTCAAACAAGATAACCTTCACAAGTTCCAGAGGAATACCCTTTTTGAGGGCACAACATTCAACTACACTTTCCCATCCCTCCTGCTCTCACTTTTTCTACCGTCAAAGTACAAACAGAAAATAAAATGATTTCCAGAGCTTTTCACATGTTTTTAGCTAATTGCTTTGTATTCTTGGATAAATAAACAGAGAAGAACAAAAAAGCATGTGAGGAAATACTTTGCCAGCCAAGTGCATGTGATGACTAATATTATTAGCAACCTTTTGCAACTGGGATACATAAGTTTGTTTCCCTAGAATGTTATATTTGTAGCAGTTAAATGAAGCATAGCCTGCTTATTTGAACAATGATTCTCTTACTTTGGATTCAATAATTCATTGACATTCTGTTGTGTATGGGATGAGAAAATTGAACACACATTGAAAAACTGAAGATAAATTATATTGCAGTGCACTTAATCAGCTGGGAAGGTGGAAGGATAGTAACATCAAAATGTATTCAGCTAATAACTAGAGCTAATATTTTTAATGTAAGGTTTCAACTCTTACACTGCTCTGAGTAGGTATCAAAACAAATCCTACAGGTGAGAACATCTATTTTTAGAGTTATTAAAATCAGTTCTCTTTTGCCAGTGTATCTGAGTATAAGCAGTGTGCAGGGGAACAATTTGCTATAATGCGTATTTTAATCACACAGTTTTAGAAATGACCCCTTTTGAGACCTATATAAAAAATATGGAAGTGCCTCCTTCTCCTTTTTTGAGAAAACAATTCCCAATAGTTTTTCAGGCTCTCTGATATCTCTGCTCTTTGTACTGTTGGACATAAAGGAATGTGGTAGTTTCTACTGATCCTCAGCCCAAATCCCTTGAGCTCATCATTTCCCAGAGATTTCTAATTTCCAGTATCTGTGTCTTTTCCTGAGAGCTTCCCCATAAACTGCAAAAAGTGACATCACAAGGGGCCTGGGATATTAATATGCCCTCCTGATGTTCTCAAAAGATGACTAACAAAACTTGGGGTACAAATACTCCTGCTCCTTTACTCCTCATTTGGGATGACTCACAATCTAATTCTATACCTTTCCCCAAAATGTCCTTATGGCATTAAACTTCTGTCACTTGCAGCTGTGACTGGTTTGATAATGTACCCCTTAGGCTGCCTTCCCTTCCTTGTTCTCCTGTATCGCCTTCCATTCTTCTCTATATTCTCAATAAACTACTTGCACTCATCTCTTTTAGAGTCTATTTCTAAGGCAACTCAACCTAAAACAGAGAACAAGAAATTCTATTACCCTTCAAAAAAAATAAAAAAAAAAACTTCTTTGCTTTAAAATGACCTCGGGGCACCTGGGTGGCTCAGTCAGTTAAGCATCCCACTTGGTTTTGGCTCAGGTTATGATTTCACAGTTCATGAATTGAGTCCTGTGTTTGGTGTCTTGCTTTCAGCTACCTGAGATTCTTTCTCCCTCTCTCTCTTCGCCTCTCCCCGACTCATGCCCACTTTCTCTCTTTCTCAAAATAAATAAACTTTAAAATAAATAAATAAACTAAAATTACCTCAAAGGCGAATCTTTCTGAAACTATTGCCATACACTAAATATGCATGTACAGACATTCAAAATAAGAACTCCTAACTGTATAGGATGGAGGCAGGTACTGCTCATTAACAAGAAGACACGTTTTAGCCCCTTTTTCCCTCACTGGAATCCCAATCTCATTGAAATGTTGAGTGGCTACATGCCTCTGGGCAACTCAACTCCTCAAGAGGTCCAGGGAGCAAACTTTCAGTCTGACCAGTCATGTTCATCTAATTCCCATTTTCACTGACTACTCAGGAATGGGCAGGAGATGTACTGCTAGTTGATACAACCATCCCAGGGGAAGTTATAAAGCTTCTGAGAATGCTTACGCCCATGTTCAAAGAGGACATAAAGAAGAGCCTTTCTCTCCCAAGCCTTTACATGCTGTGAAAAGAGGTCTAGAAATTGTGGTAGCCATATCATGAGCATGAAGTGACAAGCCTGAAGACAAATGTCAACATGCTAAGGGTGGCAGGACAGAAAAATTAGAAGGAGAATTGGATCTTTCATGGATTTATACAAATGAATTAACTAATCTTGGAACAGTCATATCTATAGAGTTGTGATGTGAGATAACACATCTTACTGTTTATTCCTTTGGATCTTCTATTACTTACAGCCTAAAATGAAAACAATGCTTTTTCAGTGTGAAAAATGCTTTCAGATGGAGTATCTCAGCTCTCCAGATAAGGGTAGCCCAGCTAATAGTTCCTGTATTGGTGGTCTCTTAGTCACAACTGCACTGTGTGTTCTTTCCTGGGCAATCACTGAAAATGGGAGGTGAATAAACATAACAGGTTATAACTAATAAAGGTTTACCCTCCAGGATCTAGTTATACATGGCAGAAAAAGGCAAAGGAGAAAAAGTTACTGAAAAAAACAGTACTTAATCTGTACTACAGTTATTAGTATATAAGACCCATTCTCAAATATACCTCATGGGTTTGGTATAGAGGTTAAAGGAGACAATAGACATATAGGATTAACCATATTGCTCTGTCATATTGCTCTCTAAATGCTGGTAATCCCTTTTACTGGATCAGATAAGATGGCCCGATCTACCCTGAGCAATGGTTAACAACTGTTTTCTGGGCAATAGAAGATCAACTGACTCTTGAAATAATCTACCAGTGAGGCGAATAGGTTTTAGAACGAAAAAAAATAAAAAAAAGATATCTCAAGAAGAAGAGTCATCTTAACAAAGACAAAGGGGAAAGAAAAGGCAGGAGATTAGAGGAGGAATATTTGGACTTCAGGTTTCTAACAGTAATAGATAGACGGTGGTGAGCAAAGAGGCCAATACAGGTAGGCAGGAGCTAGATCACAAACTGTATATGCCATGTTAAGAAGTATAGACTTTATTTTCTAGGGGCACCAGGAATTTTTAAAGTTTAGACTTTATTTCACATTAAGGCTAATCAGATTATATGATAGTTTATATCATACTGATGGCTACTAAGGATAGAATGGAAAAAGGCAAAACTAGAGAGTCTCTTCTATTTCTCTTGAATCAAGTCCCTTCTTCCAAACCAGGCTGCTTATTTTACTCAGCCTCTTGAAGACAATTATTTAAATAGCCCTTTTTCCCTAAACGAAAATGATTGGAATAACTGCCCCTTAAATGGCCATGGAAAATAAGGCTAATAGTAGAGGCACTCATTTCATTCAGAATAGTGTGTCATCAAACTTCACAGGCTCAATTGAACCACATGTGAAACACATTAGGACATTTGGGGATGTGTCTAACAGGTCATTAAGAAATAGTTTTCCAAACATGTACTCTTTCTTAGCTATTTTAATGTAAATCACAGAAAATGAAACTGCTGAAACTCATGATTTCATAAAGCACAGTGTGAGTCATTGTCCCCAGAGCATTCTTTCTATAGAAATGGTATGTTAGCATATTTTCCTATAATGTTACTGTAATCCATTGATGTATATTTTATTTGTAGTTTTCAAGTTGTTCACTAGAAACCTGGTTTTTTGATGCCTGTGTAATCAGGGTTGGTTGTAAGCATATTCTGGAAAACTAGCTGATGTAAGGAGTGTTGTCAATGTCTTTGAAGGGTGGAACACAAAACTGCAATCTGAAAAGAAATCTAAATCAAACTTGAAAGATTTCTATGAAGAGAAAATTCCAGCCAAAACCACTAACAATAGTTGACAGCTTAATTTGAAACATATAGACAAGACAAGATGACTCTCTTGATTTACTATTTTTTTAAGAAAAAAAAGTAAAAGTGTGAATTGGCAGAATATGAAATAAATTCTGAAAGATAACCCTGGATCTTAATAGAGTCAGTATTACTCTCAAAATAGTTAGATCTTTTGCAATGGCAGAATGTGTGTAATATTTACCTATTCTATTTTAACTGAGAAATAAAAAAGAAATATAACATGAAAGAGAACCAGAATTTAGAGATGGTGTGAAAAATAGATTTCTATGCAATTTAAGTATCACAAGAATCACAACTGTGTTGAGAGACATGAAAAATATTGATGTCAAAATCATTCCAGTGACTCTCATTGAAACTTTATTGCACTCTAACCTATGCAAGATACTCAATTATAGCCATCATGATAGTAGAAAGGATTTTTGTTCTTTTCTAATCAGCATCCTCACATCAGTCTTACTCCGAGCCCTGTTGTTAGAAATCAATTTCATGGTAAATATTTTGCTCCCCTAAGCCCTCTAAACCCCTCCAAACTCAGGGAGATAATCATAAAAGATTTAAAGCATGGATTCAATACTCACTGGCTCCACTGAATGGAAAATCAGAAGGAAGAGGGGGAGAACATAACACGCAACATGAAATTAATGTGAATATATGCTTTATTTGACATCTTCATTTACCACTCTTTAGAATTGCAAATGATCTAAAAAGTTATTCTAAGTGTTTTAACATTCAACTGTTTTAATCAGTATGCCTAAATGCCAGTAAAAATGCAGAATAAGGTACAGCACCTCGCAAAATTGTTCATAACCTAAAAGAGGCATACCAATATAGTAGAATATGACTGAACACAGGCAACTACATGGCATGTGGAAAGATATCAATTATAGAGTCTAACAAGCTTGGGCATGAAGCTGAGCTTTACTATTTACCATTGTGTAAATTACCATTATCATTTTTTTATGTTTATTTATTTTTGAGAGGGAGGAGGGGCAGAGAGAGAGGGAGACAGAATCCAAAGCAGGCTCCAGGCTTCAGGCTGTTAGCAAAGAGCTCAATGTGGGGCTCGAACTCACAAACTGTGAGATCATGACCTAAGCTGAAGTCAGATGCTTACCACCTGAGCCACCCTGGTGCCCCAGTAAATTACTATTATCATTAAAGCACCTCACTTTTCTTCTCTGTGCTTCACTTTCCTCATCTGCAACATGAAAATAAAACTTGCATCACAGTGTGGTTAGGGAAAATAATGATAATGTACTGACGCACAATACCTGCTATATGGTAGATGCTTACTTAATAAACATTAATGCTCACCATCATTAACATTGCTAACTCTCAACATCTTGGAACTGTGTTTAAATGACAACCAGAAAAAAGTGTAGATAAACCTAATTATAAACAGACTATATCTCTGAATTTCATCTAAACAAACTTGGAGAGTTAGGCTCAGATTTTTTTAATAGAAACATTAATACAGTTGGTGAACAGGTTGACAAATAAGAACAAAAATGTCTATTGAAACAGGAATTTAACTGGGGTACTTACTACTAGTAGCATTCTAGAACAAAATTATGAGTTATAAACAAGTTCTAATGAGAAAATCCTTTCAGAATTCTAAACTGAAATGCCAAAACCACATCTTCTCCAACCATTCTTGATATGGAAAAAAAGGAAAATTGTGGCTGTTTCCAATCCCTAAAACTCTCATTCATTAAAAAGAGAGAGAGAGAATAAGGTTCTCCAAGCTTTCATCTCTAACATGCTAAGTTAGTTCTTGCAAGGTAAAAACAATCCAGAGTGTATGAGGCAAGTGAAAAAGCAGAAGGGTCTCTGCTATAAGCAGCACTATGGAAGCCACCCAAGACCATGAAAAGGGCTGGGGAAGCTAATGAGAACAAGGACTTGAGAAGCATCAGTAAAGGAAATGAAATATAAGCAGGGGAGGGGCAACTCAGTGGCTCAGTTGGTTGAGCTTCCAACTTCAGCTCAGGTCATGATCTTGCTGCTCACGGGTTAAAGCCCACATTGGGCTCTGTGCTGGCAGCTGGGTACCTGGATCCTGCTTCAGATTCTGTGTCTCCCTCTCTCCCCACCTCTTCCTCTCCCTCTCCCTCTCCCTCTCTCTCACAAAAGTAAATAAGCATTTAAAAATGTCAAAAAGAAAAGAAAGAAGAGCAGGGGAGGGTATTCTAAATACAACCTCCCTATTCCCCTGAATGGGATCCTTGAGGTAATCAAGGGAGCAGTGAGAGAGAGGCTAATGAAGGCAGGGGCCAAGAACATGACTGTAAAAGGTTTTGACATGTACCTACATGGTATGCAGCCTTCCTTCATCCTATCCTTCCCTCTCCCTGCTCGATCACTCCTACTAGCCACCACTAGTCCACACTTGGCACTGGGACAAAGTGAGAATGAAATTCCAATTTACTACAATAAATTGGAAGAGAAAGCCTCCATTTGTCCAGTCAACTGGTTTTTGTTCACGAGAAAGCTTAGGGCATCTCTATAGCCCTAACCAACTTCTGAGGCTAACAGAGAAGGTGGCTAAGAATATGAACAAATTGAAATGGTAGGTGAATTTAGACCACTAAGTTATATTAGAAAGGACATTCATAGGTCAGAAAAGATGAAACCTTAAGGTGACAGACTGAGAGGAGTTCTGAAATGATTTCACCATATTTGGTGAAATAAGTTCCAACAGGAGATTTCTGCCATAACCAGAGTGACTATATGTCCTGGTTTATGACTTCTGATCCAATGTGATTATAAATCCCAATCCCAAACACTTTTAAAGTGTTATGTTTTTAATAATAAATTATATAATCAATCTAACCAGAACCTATAAAGCATGTTCCATCAATCTTAGAGAACTAAGGATATTTTAGAGTTCACGATTTTATTTGCATTTTGTCAAAAATGATGTCCAGATCACCAAACCTTTTACAATGAGATAGGCCTTTGCGAACTGGAGAAAGATCAAAGTGCAATTGCTTGAGGCAAAAGGAGACCATTAAATCTAGACTCCGAACTCTTGTGAGTACACAAACACATGTAGACACATAAGTGCTCACATACAGTGTCAGCAGACCCAGAATTGGATCTTGTTACAGAATTGGGATGCATGCAGAAAGCATAAGCTAGTAAATTTCTAGAAGAGAACTTGATGTATGACATCTGTCAACGGACTAGTTAGGATCTTTGCTATTTTATAAAATGTAGCTGGAAGACAATATTTATTTACCTATGGAAAACAGATACTGAAATTAATGTTCATGATTGGCTTAACCCTAGATGCTCCTGGTAAGGTCTAATAGGGGCCCAGCAACCATGAGAAAAGAAGAGACAAGAAAATATTAGGAGAACATGGAGTCCCCTGTTTTTTTTGGGTGGAGGCTCAGTGATTATAGACAGTCCAAGAGAGGCAGCACATATATTACATCAACATGGAAATATATACTGGATGCCTCTAATTCTCAATCTATGGGTCAAGCCATGGGCACCAAGACACAGAAAATATAATTGCAGGAGTACTGATTACCTTGAGCAGAGTAGAGATGGACAATTCTTTTACAAGTGGAGTAGAGAATGACAATTCCCCTTAAGGGAGTTATCTGCCCCCCAGTCCACAGCACTTTGAGGACTCAGGCAGGCCAGAGAGGCTATTACTTGTGGCGAGCGTGTGGAGAATACAGTGATAACACCAGGCTCTCTTTGCCTGCTGATAACTGGAAGGCAAAGCAAGCCATCTATGTGTGAGGCCACAAAGGGCTCTTCTGTGTGAGAGAGTCAAAAGAGTTGTAGCTATCCTTCTACCCCTTTTTCTGGTGCAGGAAAATAGTAGCTTTTTTTCTTCTTCTTCTTCAGGAAGCTGATCTATGAAAACAGGAACACAGATGAAGATCTTCTATGCTACTTCTAAAAGCAAACAAATCATCAGATTTAAATCAGAGATGAATAAAAGAAACATTCAGTCTTGGCAGTATAAATGGTCTGACCATATTATAGATATTTGCTTCATTTATTCATCCAATAAATGCTAACTGAATTACCCAGCAATGTTCTAGAAGACAGGGAAACATTTATAAATGAAAAAGACTGAAACCCCTGACCTCAATGAGCTTATACTCTAGAGTTAGGACCTTATATTATAATGCTTGTTGTTGAGACTAGATCCATGAGAATGGGATTTTTTATTGCCTTTATCCACAAAATGGACCAGAAGACCTCCTTAATCCCATCTAAGGAAATTAATGACTGGTAACCTGGGCCTAAGCCCAGAGAGAAAAGACAAAATAGGTAGGGGACAGGAGCAGAGAGTTTAAAAAAAACACAAAGCCTGTTGGGGAGAGAATGAATTAGCAGTTTCACAAATAAAACGTGGCAATGCCTGTGTAGTACAGACCACAGGCCCACTGAGAAGCTAAAGGGACAACACCCCCAAATTAGAGGTGTCTCACACAACATATCTGTGTAGACTGCAATAGGCTTCTCAAATCCAGAGTTAAGAATTTCCCTCTGGATTTACTGCTATGACTGAGTAATCTATAAGAAGTCTCTTCATCCTTACATCTGATTTTGGCTTTGGTTTTAGTTTGTTTGGTTTTTTTTGAGGGTGAAAGTATTTTGTGGTTTTTGTTTGTTTTATTTTCAGAAATAGACCATATTGCCTAAGTCTTCCAGTATTGAGGACACATTAGGTGAGTTATTTGGATAGCTATTTACATTATTTACCAACTACAGTGGTATTTTAAAAAGAATAGTAGGAGCCTGAACTGTGGATTTTTCTGTGCTTTTCTACTCTGTGGTTTTCAAATATGTCATACATAAGAGCATTTCACCCAACAGATGACTATGTAAAAAAGACAGCAGCAGAGTTGTTGTGTTTGAAACTAGAGCAGAGGGGCCAGAGGCTTCCATGCCCTCTCATCACAGTGGCCTGTAAAGGGCTTCATTAAGCTCCTGCAGATGCGTCAAACACAAACTGAAAATCCCGGCCCACCTACATAGGCAGGATGTGCTGCCTCCTATCCACACAATCCATCTGACAGCATTGCCCTGCACTAGTGAAAAGGGATGTGTCAAAAGGTATAAGCCATTTCAGTGTAAACAAAGAGAACCTTGATTTAAAGATTTCCCATGGAATAACAAGCTGACAGAATATAAGAACTGGAAAGAACCATGGATAGGAAAATGACAACCAGAGCCATACTGACCACAAGAATGAATTAGCAAAGGAAAACAAAAAGCAAACATAGAAAGAATTATTACTAAGGGTATTGTGAACAGGCTGATTATTCTTACCACCAGTTAGATTATATCCCTATACCCAATAAGCATTACATCCAACAAGCATTTGTGAAGTGCTTACTATGTGCCAGGCATGTTGCTAGGCATTAAGAATACAGAGAAAAGTAATATGCAGTCATCACTGTCAAAATGGCCACTCTTCCACGGGAGGCAGACCCATAGGTATAAGGATATAAAGAGAAACTCATTTAAATATATACACGAAGTACTTAATATAGCACCAGGTATATGGCAATCTGGCATAAATGTTAGCTATTATTAACAGCTTCATTCACTGTTTCTATTCATTGGCTCCCTCCAAAAAAGATAAATTTTTAAGGAAAGAAGACTTTGGTAAGTGCCTGTGAAGTGCTGTTATAAGCATATTAGTCTTATCTCCCCCACTTGCTGAATGTTTCACAAGGGCAAGAGCCAGGCTTTGTATTTTTATATGAATGGCCACTATTTTCCTGACTTTCTTCTTGACCAAAACCTCCTCTAAAAATTAGAGGAGAAAAACAATATAATTATATCAAGATACACCTAAAAGTCACTTGATAATATTCATTAGTCACCTTAAATAAAACTGTTTAATGTAGGGATAACAAGATTCAACTTAACAACTATCAAAATTCAACAGTAAACACCAAATACAGTGAAATAATGAAGCCATTTCCATTTAAATAAAGAAATAGGACTCCTGTTTTGCAAATATTGTTTCAACATCGCCCTTGAAGTTCCAGCTAATGAAATAAGATTCCCAAATTAGGTGACTGATAAGAATATTGGGAAGAAAAAAGGCAAAATGTCTTCATTCCAAATTTAAGAAACAAGTAGAGTAATAAGAGAATTCAATATGGTAGCTGGATTCAAATAAACATACAAAACAATCAATAGCAATTCACTAGAATAACCACCAATTACTAGAGGACATGAAAAAAAAATAATTCTATTCACCAAAGCAATATAAACTACAAAATCTGTAAGAGTAAATTCACCATAAAGACACAATATCTCCATTATGGAAACTTTAAAAATCATAAAAAATATAAGAATAGAATTGAAAAACAGTTACAATATCAATGTTTTGTGGGGACTGTTGTAAACTGGCAAATAATTTTAAAATTCATAAGAATTTTGGTTTTTATTTACTTTCAGAAATAGACCATACTGTCTTAGTCTTCCAATGTTACCAACACATTAGGTGAGTTATTTACATGGCTATTTGCATTATTTACTGACTAGAGTGGTATTTTAAAAAGAATAGTAGGAGCTCAATTTTGTTTTGCAAAGAAGGAATACTGAAAGAGTACTTTCCTCTTCAGATATTATAATATCTATAAAGATGTCATAATCAATACAGTATGATATAGCTACTTGAATATACAAAATATTAGTAAAAAAAGAAGAGAGTCCAGAAAATATGTAACCAGAGGATGCAATACATCAATGCATTTCAAATCAGTGGAGAAGGGATCCTTTACTCATTAAACAGTGCTGATAGTTGGCATCTGTGTGGAAAAAATAAAACTAAACTCCTATCTCACACTATATAAAAATAAATAAAATTATAATTAAAAATACTAAATGTCAAAAAATAGAAAATTGAATATTTTAAGAACTCTGAAGTGATGAATATTTCTGAAGCAAAACAGAATACTCAGATGTGTAAAAGGTTTATAAAAGTTGCACTTTGGGGCGCCTGGGTGGCTTAGTCGGTTAAGCGTCCGACTTTCGCTTGGGTCATGATCTCGCGCTTCGTGGGTTCGAGCCCCACGTCGGGCTCTGTGCTGACTGCCAGCTCAGAGCCTGGAGCCTGTTTCAGAGTATCTCCCTCTCTCTCTGACCCTCCCCTGCTCACGCTGTCTCTCTCTCTCTCCTAGAAATAAATAAAAATATTTAAAAAAAAGTTGCACTTTGATTTCTAATGTAATGATTGAAATGTAAATTTCAGTTTTTCAAAATTAGTTCTATAATTAAATGGATTCTATTTTTATACTATATTGTAGACTATTTCCTTTGATCTTTAAAATTAATTCTACATGATAAGCAACAAGATTATTTTCTTTTTCAGATCATCTGTTGAATTTGGTAGAATTTTTAAAAATGTTTATTAATTTATTTTGAGAGAAAGAGAGTACAAGGGGGGAGAGAAAGAGAGAGAGGGAGAGAGAATCCCAAGCAGATTCTGTGCTGCAGTCCAGAGCCTGACATGAGGCTGGATCCCACAAACCTTGAGATCATGACCTGAGTCGAAATCAAGAGTCAGCCACCCAGGCACCCCAACTTTGGGAGAATTTTGATTTTGTTTTCTTTTTAGTTCCAAAATACTTTGATGCTCTTCTTAAAGATCTCCTGCATCTTCTGCTCATTTCAGGAGAGCACGTCTTCTTTTTGATGAAATTGTCCTCCAGTTTTTTCATTATTTCTAATTCAATGAGAGCCTATTCTACCACTTATCTAATTGTTGCTCTTCGTCTAGAATATTCTTAGATGAATTGTGAATATCCTTTCCCCTTCTTGCCTGGATGCTTTACTTAGCAAATATATTTGCTAGACAGACACTATTTCTCAAGTAGTGCAAAATGTACCATGGAAGTCCCAACCATAGCTCTTCTAGGTTTTGTGGAAGTATTGAAGGCATCCATTCTAAAACCTAGATCTTTTAGTAGAGTAGACAATTCCAATTCATACGATCTTGGTATCATTCAATACACTAAAACAGCCTTCTTCCAGTATTACTGGAGACAACAGGATTAGGGGACCCCAGCAAGATTTCAGATTTCATCACCTGTATTAGTGAAGATAACATTAGCTGCCATAAAACTTTGGTGGTTTTACACAAGAGAAGTTTATCTTCTGCTCATGCAGCAGTCCAAGGTAATTATTTCTTGCTGGTGGATGGCCTTCTTCTATGTGGTGATGCACAGACCCACATCCCTTTGATCTTGTGGCTCTGACATTCCCTGTGTTCTCAGGGGCTTCTACATCCAGCCAGCAGACAGGGAAAGACAACTGAAAGAAGTCACACCTGCTTCCTAACAGCCATTGCCTGGAAATGACACATATAATTTTCTTTCACATTCCACTTATGAAAACTAGACACAAGCCTCACTTGGATGCAATGGAGACTTGAAAATGTCTGGCTGCAGAGCTGCTTCTTGGCAATAATTCTCTATTATTATGGGGTACTCATATTTCAGTGGACTATTAGATGTCTGTCATATTCTAGCCCATAGAGAGATTCAAGCCTTCTCCTCTGCCCCTAGTTCTAAGTATCTCACAATATAATGAGGTAAAAAACTTACTCCAGTTTTGATTCAGTAATTGATGAAAAAGCAGGAAGTCACTTTACGACAAGGACAGTAAGGAAGATATCCCTTCTAGCATTTTGGAAAGAATAAAGGCCATAATATTAAGGGTTAGATGAGACAGCCATGGACAAGAATGTTCTTAAGTTAAAATAAAAAATAGCATAGTATTATCAGGAGTATTTCATTAAGTAAAAGAGGAAGAAAAAATTTAAAAGCATCTCTTTATCCTATAAGAACTAGAGAAATATAATGGTGGCTTGTAGAGGAACATTAAGAAATACAGAATTTGAGACACAAAATAAATAACCATTCTATATGAGAGAGTCATGAAAACTCTTTTTTAATATGATCGCATTCAATTAGGAACAATCTAGACATACCAATCCAAATACACACAAGTATCTAGTATTTAGAAAGTTGGGGAGTTTTGTAGTTTTATTTTAATGTATTCTTACCTCTGTAGCAATTATCTGCAATTTCTTTATTCTTCTTGGCGATTTCATTTAAAGAAGCTACTAAAATAAGCCCCACTGGCAACTTGTAAATTTACTGTAAACTTTAAAACTTTTAATCAGTGTGTCAGAACCTTAAGTAGTTTAACACAAGTATATTTCCTTAACCTAATGTGTTCAATTCATTAATTTTGAGTCTCAGAGAAAAAAAGTGGAAGAGATTAAAGAAGAAAAAATGCAAGGTGTGTTTTAGGTTGTGTGTGTGTGTATGTGTGTGTGTGTGTTTCTATTAACAAAACTAATTACTATATACAGTATTTAAAATCCTATCAATTAGGACCTGTTTAAACTTTTGCCATGAATCCTAAAGTACTTTGTCAAAACAGGCATTTGCTCAGAGAATTTATGATTTCATATAGTAACTAAAAAGTCCCTAGGATAACTTTAAAGAAACAGAAAAAAGAGAATATCCTTGCAAAGGGATGATGTTTCTCATTCATGTCAAATTATGAAAAGCTTACAGTCAACAAATAAAAAGACCTCACAAGGACTCCACACAGCATTTATCACAACCTCACTCATCAGACCCAGACCCACTTCAAAACCTTCCAACTAAAAGAAACCCAGCATGAGAAGTTTGCCAAGTCTCCTTGCCAAGTTGGCAGAGCCCTAAAAGTTTGAATGGGCTTCTCGATGTGTAAGATAAAAAGCAGGCATTTGGAGTCTGTGAAGTTCTCTGGGTACAATCAGACCTTAGGTGAAATTCCATCAACCACCGCCATTTGCACACCATGTCAAGTAAGCAGATGGCACAACAAATTAGGGCTCTGGCTACATAAACAGTTTTACTTTTGCCCCTCAAAGATGATCTTTTTTCAGCTTTGATCTTTCACCTCTGGCTACTCTGTCCTGCAAGGCATGGGAGGGCAAACTTGGTCTCAGATGAGAACCGCTCCTCTCAAGAAAGTATAGGTGTGCCTGTGAAAGAGACAACAACACACTCAAGTGACTGAAATTCCTCCCTGTCCACTGCTTTATCCACCAGGAAACATTACTTCTGAGCTATTTGCTAGCTTCTGGGCAGCAAGGCCTCTGTTCATTTTCAAATGAGTAAGCAATTAGAATTTTTCTTGACTGACTTTAATTTCCCCTGCCTCTGCTCTCCTCTAACCAGTATTTCTTTCATTCATTCAGTCTAACATGGGCCTAATGCCTCCTACACTCTACAGCTCCATCCTTGTCCACACCTCACCCAGCTATACTGTTATCCACATACTGCATCTTCTCCTTCCCTAACAGTGGGAGCTCCAGGACTCTAAGAACTCAATATTCCTTCTGGTCGAATGACAGATGCAGAATGCTTCTTCATGGAATGGGAAACAAAGGACAACTCACTTGTTAGGGGATTTTTACAAATCACTTTCAAGGCTCCCCTTGAGCTTAATTTTTCTTTCAATATATCCTCCTTTTGGAAAAGAAAATCTGCCTGTTTGCTCTAATATCATAGATAAGTAGCCTTCATAGACACCCTTCCTTCTGCCTATGTGTTTGAAATTCATTTTTGCCTCTTCAATCTACCCTACTCCTGACCTCCCTGGGAATTCCTGCCAGCTAAAACAGACTGTTATCTCTCTGTCTTATTAACTCTCCATCTCATTTCAAATACAACTCATTTTCCTCCTCCAGACTGTATACCTTAAGTAATAAATAGGTTGAAAGGAATTAACTCTTTATTGAATTGTGTAGTACAGTCCTACAGAGCAAGTTAGGACAGAGGTGCTGTCGTAAGCTCCGTGCAGAATAAAATTTTATTGTACCTCGTAATTGTTAAAGTATAGTGTCCTAGAGGAGATGACTAAATCAAACTTGCAACAATATATACAACATTTTTCAGCATCAGCAACTTTGTATAATTTATGTGGAGATTCTTATACTACAAAATCTAAGAAATATTGGAGAACCACTTGGTTTATGAAAAATCGTGCTTTTCCCTGAACCACACCCCACAGACATCATGTTTATATATTCTAAGTGTACTTTGAAATTATTAAATTTTATGAGGGGAAATGTTTCCAAAACATTTCAGATTATCTCCAATAAAGGTATCTAAAGCCATTTTCAGGATACAAAATATCCAGGAAAAAACATAGATATTAACTAGACTCANGTTCTTTCATTCCATCTTACCAAACATCTCAAAGGATGGTGGGGAACACAGCAATCATGTAGGTAATATGAAATAGTCTTCTGAATTACAAAAAAAGGTTTCCTAACCTGCAGTTCTGAAACTGGCCACACAGTCTTGCCATATCACCCATCTCCTGCATCTGCCTTTCCCCAGTACTTATCATGCCACATCAGGTTATTAAAAACTCACCACATGAGCTTCAGTTTCCCTATGAAATTCATATAAAAATAACATACGATTAGTATATTGAACATAATGTTTTTAAATTGAGTTCCATTTTATGAAAAACCTCTCCTTTAAGAAGACTTTATGTATGGGATAGGGAAACTAAACAAATTCTTTATGCACTCCTGAAAATAAAACCTGTGATACAGACCGGAGTGTCAGGTGAATATACAGAGGTTACTCCATTTTTATATCTCTTCTCCTCCTTCATCTTCCATAAACACAATCCAATTATGAGTTCTCCTGAAACAGGCTAAAACTCGCTCCAAAGTCATTACATCATTCCATCATTTTCATCAAAATCTTGTATGTGATCCAAATTATTCCCATTTAATGACACTAAAATATTCAAAGAGAGAACTAAAAACTGGCAACTTTTCCACCTTCAATTCCTCCTAGAAAAGAGGTAAGTAAAGACACTAAAATAAGTAATAAATGTTCTCTTTAACTTGGCAATTTGTGTGATAAACATAAATTTTCATGTGTTTCTCTCTTTATTAATTTCAAAATATTTACATCTGTTTTTACCAAGGAATCACACAATATATTTTGAATGCCCAAAAGGCATTTCTCTTTTTAATATAGCTTTTTATTGGCATTAGGCTTAGAACTAAAGAAATACTGCTTTTCATCTAACCACATGTCCTGATTATACATAATCTCTGAGCAAGTTCGAAAGGCTGCCTTATATCTAGAAAAGTTAGTCACCACTCCTAAGATAGTTTAAAGCATGAGACTCTCTCAGGAAATTAATCTGTACCCTAAAACAAATAATTTTTTAGCTAGAAGTGGATTTTTCCTCACATTTTTAAATGGCCATTTTGCCAATAAAGATTTTTAGAAAGGAATATAATTATATATAATAAATATATCAAGTTGAAGTAAAATCTATGGCTTTAAAGACTGAACATCTAAACATAATTATATTAACTTTACTCTGTTTTTTTTAGATCATATGATTTAAACTATGTATAAATACCTGACTGATAGAAGTTGTTATGAATAAGAACCTTATTGCAGAATCTTAAAAACAACACATTAATATTAAATAGTAACAACGGCCAATATTTGTTTAGTACTTATCTTGTGCCAGAGACTATTCTCAGCATTTAACTTGTATGGACTCATTTAATCCTCGCAAAATCTGAGAGATAGAAATTATACTCAGCCTCATTATAAATGAGGAACAGAGGCAAAGAAAAGCTTAAGTAACTTCCCCAATATCAAACAGGTAGTACGAAATAAGGCCTGGAAGCAAACAAGGCAGTCTGGGTTCAGAAAACACTCTTTAAACTACTACATAATATACACAGAATAATTATTGTTCATCATATAGTTACTCTTTTAGACACATAGCCTCTAACATATTGTAAGCTTCTAATGGGAAAGAACCTTATTTTATTCATCTCCTTATATGCAGGCACTAGAATGTAATCAGTATATAATCAGTTAACATATACATTCTAATTTGTTCCCTGCTCTACTAAATAATTTTGGATACACATTCTAGTTAATGGTTTTATTGTCCTAACTTTAAACTTTTAAATGTATGTAGTGAACAAACAGTGCAATAACTTTAATGAAACCAAAATAAAGAGAAGGAAAAAAAAATATTTACAAAGATTCCACTACCCTAACAGATCAAATCTCTTATTTTTCTATATTCACTTATGGTTCTTTCTTTTTGTATGATTTGCTTTATGGTATTGAAATCACAATGCATGGTGAGTACTTTCACACTCTTTTATTTTATCACTAGATGTAGGATTTTCCATAGTCTCAAATTATCATTTTTATTTTTTTAGAGAGAGAGAGCAAGCAGAGGAGAAGGGCAGTGGGTGAGAGAGACAAAGAGAATCTCTGCTAAGAGTGGAGCCTGATGGGGGGCTCAATCCCACAACCCTGGGATCATGACCTGAGCCAAAACCAAGAGTTGGGCACTCAACTGACTTAGCCACCCAGGCGCCCCTGAAAATTATAAATTTAAATGAGTGCATATAATTCCATTGAGTAGAAGCACATCATTTTACTTAACTAATCCCCTACAATTGGTTAAGTTGTTTCCATTTTGTAGTCTTAAATATAATACCATATAAAAAAAATGGATTGATGCATGGATGGATGGCTACAAAGACAGAGATGTGATAAGACAAGTATCGTCAAATATCAGTGATAGATCTGGGTGGTGGACATATGACAGTTCACTGTGAAGTTCTTTCCACTTTCCTGTGTATAATTCAAAACGTTAACTTTGCTCTAATGTGTCTTCATTCCATATTCTCTAGTTTGTACCTTCATCATCCTATGTGATCCATTTATGTATGTTATAAACCAATCTTGTATCTTTTAAAGTTAATAAAGGAAATGAAAAATATATATATTTATAGTCTTTTATATCAATCCATATATTTACCATGTCTACTGCTTCTCTTTTTTTTTTTTTTTGTGGTTTCATTTTACTATTTTTTTTNGGACTAGTATTTCTGTTAAGTATTTCTTGTAAGAAAGGTCTGTGGTCTTTGTCTATCTGGGAATGAATTTATTTCACCTGTGTTTCCTAAGAGTTTTTGTGGGTACTGGATTCTTGATTGGAAGGGATTTTTTGGTTTTTGGGGGGATATTTGGCACTTTGAAAACGTTATTCCATTGCTCTCTAACCTCCATTGTATCAGCAGATTAGTTAACCATTAGTCATATTGATGGTCCCTTGCACATGATGAGTTATTTCTCTCTTGCTAATTTCCTAATTTTCTCTTTGACTTTTTCTTTCAACAGTTTTTTCTGTTGTGTAGATCTCTTTGTACTTATCTTACCAATGGTTCTTGTAGTTTCCTAGATGTGTTGATTAATGTTCTCATCAAGTTTGATAAGATTTTGGCCACTGTTTCTTAAAATATTTATCCTTTTCCTTTTTCTATTCTCTTTCTAGGACTCCCATTACACATATATTGGTATGTTTGTTCTTGTCCCTCAGCTCTAAGGCTCTGTTCATTTTTCTTCATTCTTGTTTTTCTTTCTGTTCTTTAGGTTAGATAATTTCAATTGATCTATTTTCAGGTTCAATGATTTTTTTTTTTCATACATCTTTAATCTGCTATTAGATTTCAGGGCTCTCTCAGGACACTTTCATTTCAGTATTACACTCTTCAAATCTAGAATGTGATCATTTCTATTTCATTATTGAGAATCTCTATTTGTTGATCCACTGTTATCATACTTTCCTGTAATTATTTGAACATGTGCCCTTTAGTTCCTTGAATATACAGTTGACCTTTAAGAACACAGTGGTTAGGGTGCTGACCCACCACACAATCAATGATCTGTGTATAACTTTTAACTCACTCAAAATTTAACTGCCAATATCCTACTGTTGACCAGAAGTCTTACTGATAAAATAGTAAATTAACACATATTTTGTATGTTATATGTATTATATATTGTATTCTTACAATAAAGTAAGCTAGAGAAAAGAAGGTTTTTTTGTTTTGTTTTGTTTTGTTTTTTATTTTTAGATCGAGAGAGAGAGAGAGACCACACAAGCAGGGGAGAGGGACAGAGACAGTGAGAGAGAGGATTTTAAACAGCTTCCATGAGGAGAGCACAGCCTAATCCCATGACCCTGGAATCATGACCTGAGCCAAAATCAAGAGTTGGACACTAAGCTAACTGAGCTACTCAAGTGCCTTAAGAAAAGATGATGTTAATAAGAAAATCATAAAAAAATACATTTATAGTACTGTACTATATTTATAAATAAAAGAATCTATGTAAAAGTGGACCCTCCCACTTTGAACCCATGTTATTCAAGAGTAAACTGTATTATAATAGCCCTCCTGAATTATTTTTCACTAAACTGAACATCTGGGAACACTCAGTGAGTTTCTATTGACTGTCTTTTGGTTGCTGTGGTAAAATACATATAACAAAATTTATTATATTATACATAAGTGCACAGTTCAGTGTCATGAATTGCATTCACGTTGTTATTAGAACCATCACAATCACCAATCTCCGGAACATTTCACCTTCCCAAACTGAAACGTTGTACCCATTAAACAATAACTCCTCATTCCCCTGGACCCCTGGTAATCACCATTTTACTTTTTGACTGTATATTTCTTCTTGAGTATCTGTCAGTTTCCCATTTTTTTCATGTCTCACTTTTTTTTTTTTTTTTTTTTTACTGGAGATTTTGGATAATATATAGTAGCAACTCTAGAATTGGGTTATTTTCTATTTGAAGGTTATTGTTGCTGGTTTAATAACTTACCTGGCCTAAATCTGTGAAATGTGTTTTTCTCATGATATTTTTATCTTATATATTTGTTTAGGTTTTTAAATTCCTGTTTTTACTTTTAATTCTAGCTTGCTAAAGTTTGCCCTGTTTCATTGTAGCCTAGTTGTCAGCCAATGATTGGATGGTCATTTTGCGCAAATAACATTTAGTGAATTATGCTTACTAGGCTTCCATTCTCTGCTGATAGATCTTTGTGTGGGTAAGAGAGCACAAAGTTCAGACTGTTTTCAAGTCTTCTCTGGCTTTTATATTCTGCTGGGCTTTGTGTGTCCTCTATGCACATAGAGGATATAGCCTCAGAATTGGCTCAGAGTATAGGAAAATCTTGGAGCCTCCTTGGTCTCCACTGCACATGTGTTTAGCCTTAGCCAGAAGTGTGCTTGTTCCAACCACAACCGTAACCACAACTTTAGGCTTTGACCTTTCACCTGGCCAAGATCTTGATTCCACTAACAGTTCTGCTGTGCATGATCACCACATCCAAGTCAAGGAGTCTCTTCTGACCACAGCAACATACATAGCCTGCCCCTCCTGCAGAACTTCCACACCAAGCAAAATAGGAAGAAGAGATGAGAGCAAGAATGTAGAGATTTCCACTATTCTTTTCTGAAGTTCAACAGTTTTTGAAGCATAAATTCTTCTCAGCTTGTTGTATTACATGGTTTGATTTCCAGAGATCTGAAATGGTTGTGAGGTGTTTTTATCCAGGTTTACATTTGCTTTTGGCAGGCGGGTGCTAGCAGGAGAAGATTTTCCAACTTCCTCACTTTAATATAGCTTGAAGTCTGTTTTTAAATCACTTTCTTACAGAGAAGAAATTCTCAGAGTGTGGTCCTCAGATAGGCATGTCAGCATCAATGGGGAACTTGTTAGAAATGTAAATTCTTAGGCTCCACCTCAGACCTACTAAACCAGAAACTCTGGATATAGGGCTCAGTAATAAGAGTTTTAACAAGCCCTTCAGGCAATTCTGAATGCCTTTAAACACTAAAGTTTAAAACCCTAATTTAGAGCATATTTAATAATAATAATTGTTGTTGGAGTTCTCTATTTCAAGGGAAAATAACCATATATAAGACCCTTTTAAGTGTTTCATCTAAGTCATCTTGTATGATTTGACAAAGGATTTATGAAACACTAGCCTATCCTTTGCACTCTTGGGTCCAAAATATTGGCATGAGTACTTTTTTTAGACCAAAAAATAGTGTGGCAAAAAAAGTACTACACAGGATTTAAGAGCACCAACCTGAATGTTATCTAGATGTACTACCATGCTACATTCCAACTTATGGGAGCTGAGATTTAGTACCATTGCCTCTTCAAAAATGTATGCCCAATATGACAGTTTTTCTTCACTAAAAAGACTTGACTGTATCAAGATAATGAAGACATATTTTTGCACAACTGGTACATATATTCCTAAAAGTTACATTATTTATAGACCTTCATTTTAAAGGCACAAGGTCATTCTTCTTCCAACCAAAAGTATCCTTATAGTAATCTTTTGTAATTAGTGGTCCCTATAGCTACATGAATACATGTTTAAAAAATGCTTACTGAGGGGCGCCTGGGTGGCTCAGTCTGTTAAGCGTCCGACTTCGGCTCAGGTCATGATCTCACAGTTTGTGGGTTTGAGCCCCGCGTCAGGCTCTGTGCTAACAGCTAGCTCAGAGCCTGAAGCCTGCTTCAAATTCTGCGTCTCCCTCTCTCTCTGACCCTCCCCTGCCCATGTTGTGTCTCTCTCTCTTAGAAACAAATAAAACATACAAAAAAAATTAAAAAAAAATAAACAATGCTTACTGAAAAAAACTTCAGAATATCTGTATCATATAATGTATTTATGCAAAGTTTTGAGGTAAAACATTATTACCTATTGTTTATAGATACATGTGTATATAGAACTATGACAAACAGAAAGATATACATGAAATGCATGATAATGACTGCCTGTGTGTGGAGGCAAAATAAAACTGGGAAGATAAGTCAAAGAGGTTTTAGTTTTATAATGTTTTCTTTTATTTAAAAATATGATAAAATCCTCACAGATTCTGAGTATTAGAAATACTATTTTCTCAGGATGAAGTATAGGGAAGAACTCTTGAGTTAAAGAATGAACAATGCAGCTTACTTGAACTGAGGGACAGTTCTCAGACAGAAGGCACAGATAGGCCTAGTAACTACTGATTCTTCTGTTTCTAGAGAATAACTCTGAGGGTTCAAAGATATTTCCAGAAAATGAGAGTTAGACATAGAGATAAGACATGGAAATTCAAGTATAAAATTTGTAATCCAGATAAATCAAAAGAGAAGAGTTTGGGAGACACATAAATTTATGGCTATGTCTTTATACCTATAATTAATTTCAGATTAATTTAAATTCATGAATTTATGGTGTAATGATGAAAAGATGGGGATGTTGAGTCAGAGAGACTCCATAAAATATTGGATCTGCCAATATGTTCTCAACTTAACGTCTCTGAACTTTCAATCTTTAATCTGTAAAGTGAGAGTAAGAGTACCTATCACCCTAGGATTACCGATAGGATTAAAGGAGATAATCCAAGTCTCAATGTTAGTACAGGGCCTAGCACACAGCCAGTACCCCTTAAAGGTTAGTTATTAGTATCATCCCTTTATTCATCTGCACAACAATTAGTTGGTCAGTGCCTAGTATATGTCAGACACTATTCACATTTCTGAAGATAGAGCAAATGAACAGGACAAACACAGCCCATGATATTATAGAACCTATAATTTATCAGGAATGAGGAGCAGTTACCTAAGAAAACACTAACTTTGATGGAGACACTGTATAAAGGGTTGTAGTCCTAATGTATTCAGGCCATGCAGAGGGGTCTGCTGGAGGATCTAAAGGATGAGTAGGAGTTTATTAGGCAAATAGAGTAGGGTACTTGGACTATTAGACAGGTAGAATTATTTCTGGTTTAGCAAAACTCAACTAGTGAATGCCATTTTTTATAATTATAGTAGAAATGAAACTTGGAGATTTACAAATGACTTTGTGGACTGTGTCCTGCAAAGCTGACCCTGCAGGTATGGACATCATACATACCACATTTATGAATCTCATGCCCTTGGGTGTGCTCAACCTACAGGAAGTTGTAAACATTGGCATATTTCATTTTGCAGAAGGTTTTGTGCCCCTTGCAGCTATTTATGATATTTTTTGCCAGAAATAATGCTGTAGCAGAAGCAGAGGAAGTATTTTAGCTATAAGCTCCTGACCCATTACCTCTTGCTTACCATTTCTGAGAGAATGCTCTGATGCTATGCATTTTTCCATCCTCCTGCTTCTTCCTCCAAATTTTTCACAGTTAAATCCATTGACACTCACAAAAGTCTTATTCATCCTGCTCCCAAAGCCATGTTTAGAGATTCAGATACTTAAGCAGCTTTAAACTTTCATAAGCTAGAGTTTGACTTAGGTCACCTTTTCAGACATGGAATCTGGATACTGATCTCAGCTCTGACCCCTGGGCTCTAGATTGTTGCCCAGTTCTCTGCAAATGCCATTCAGATCCAGGATGAGAGGCCCCCATAAGGATACTGGGTCATCTCTGCAGGCCTCCAAGTTTCACAACATTCCCCACCCTCCACCCTTATGTGTCCAATAAGCTTCTGTTAGATTCCTTCTTCCTTCCTTCCACTCCCAGGTCTGGTTGCCTTGCTGGACATACACATTAAATGCACCATCAATTCTGTTTTGTGGAATCCCTTGCTCCTCCCCAGTGTCACATAATTGCCTGAAAGGGGATATAATGCTATTTCTTGTTTCTCTTTCAGTGTTTTGAGAGATAACCTCACCATATATCCTGTTAAATGATGTGTTTACCTCACCTTTTCTTGGCCCGCTAATGTTGCATGAAGCTGAAATATTTCATACTCTAGGATATAATAATTTCTGATTCTGAGCATTTAAGTGCTTCAAAGAAAGGTTCCATACAGCCACCACTACACAGTATGAAATGAGCTGCTGTTAGAATAATCTTTTGTCTATATTTACATGTAAAATCTTTGTGCTTATTTGGAGTGAACTAAAGCACAATTACGTATATTATCCCCCCCCCAACAAAAAACAAAAACACAAAAACAAAACAAAACAAAATTCTCGTTTACCACACACAGGTATTTGGATTTCTGTTACCCAACAATTCAAGTTACTCCTCTCTATTTGGATATAACTTCACCATATATTGCAATTATCCAGCACCTTTCATCTCTCACTTTTAGACTATAATAATGACAACTACAGTAATAACCACTTTGTTTTTGAAAAGCACTTTACAATGAGCAACTAGTTATTCCACCTCTGTAAAATAGTTACATATTATAACCATCTTTTCAGAGAAGGAAACTAGGACTCAAAATAATGAATTTGTCCTAACTCATAAAAAACAAAAAACAACAGCAAAAACAATTACTGACTTTTGGCCTAAGACAGAGCTGTAGCATATATGGAAACCAATTTGACAATAAACTATTTGTTTAAAAAAAAAAAAAGGCAATTCATTCAAAGTCTGGCCAAATATCTCATTGCTTCCACTGATTTTTTGATACACTGAAAAAGTAAGAAAATATTCTCAAATAAAAATGTTTAAATGAGAAAAAAAATAAGACAGAGCTGTAGCAATAAGTGATCATGTAAAGTAAAAGGACTTTCTGAGTGGAGCAAATTTCCTGTGTCTGTGACTGGTCTCTTAGGACCTCCTTATATTTGCTGCCATTCATAAGTGGCCAGGTTCATTACTCCCTATATCCCATTGCATACTTCCAGTTTGGAGTCAAATAAAGGCAGCTGCAAAGAATGGAATAGGATGGGGTACCTGAGTGGCTCAGTTGTTTGAGCATCCAACTTTGGTTCAGGTCATAATCTCACGGTTTGGGAGTTCCAGCCCTGTGTCAGGCTCCGTGCTGGAGCCTAGAGCCTGCTTCAGATTCTGTGTCTTCCTCTCTCCCTGCTCCTGCCCTGCTCACACTCTGTCTCTCCCTCTCTCAAAAAATAAACATTTAAAAAAAAGAATGGAATAGGATTCTTAATAGTGCTAAAATTAAAAAGATTATTATGTGCCTTTCGAAGAAATTGCCCCACCTTGCATTATTGTGGAGCTACAAAAGATACAGTAAAGAAAACTATTCTCCCTCATAAACTGAAGGAATATAATCTAGTGATCTTATAACACAGGAGACATGACCTGCAGTATTCACTTGGATTTTTATTTCCTACTGTGCACTTAGAGGTCACATTCAGTTTTCTTGGGGACAAGGAATGGATATTTAAAACAGGAGCTCAAAAGACTTTTCCTTTGTATACTTTTGAAAAGAGTTTTAATACAAGTGGATCAGCTGCACAGGTACTATATGACTGCTACTGTATGATTAGGTAGATATTTAGACATATCCTGGTAGCTATGTAAAGTACTTCCTAACACTAAAGCTTTTGTTTCTGGATATTAAGTTTCTGCATCTAAGAATTTGGATCCCATTTAGTTAGCCAAATAGAGGCTATGAGGGCTCTTGAGGTTTGTAAAAATTATTTTGCAATTATTTATTCTTATCTTTGAGTATGATTTACCTATCTAAACATTTTTTTGACAGAATAACAACAGAAGTATAAAAGTCACACAAAGTGCTTACCTTTATAGGGCACATGAGTGACTCAGTCTGTTAAGCGTCTGACTCTTGATTTCAGTTCAGGTTATGATCTCATGGTTTTTTGCAGTGGGCTCTACACTGACAACACGGAGCCTGCTTTAGATTATCTCTCTCCCTCTCACTCTGTCTCACCCCTGTGCATGTGTGGCACTCCCTCTCTCTCTCTCTCTCTCTCAAAATAAGCAAACTTAAAAAAAAAAAAACTTAAGAAGTATTTGCTAATTATGAAACTACATTTTAAAAAGCAATCCCCCATAATCAAAAACAAAATTAAAACAAGTGAACTTAAGTATCCAGTTAAAAACATAAATACACAGAAAGACTATCTTCTAGACATGCATATTGAGATCAGATATGCAAAAGGAATCCATATATTAAAAGAAACTTAAAAGGTATAACAACTAAGCAGATAAAAGTCTTATTTATATCCCAATTTAAGAAAAAAATACAATTATAAGATAGTAGGAATAATATGAATACTGATTGGACATTTGATGATATTAAGGAATTTTTAAGTATAAAATTTTTATAAAGATGTTAAAATAAAAATGAAGGAAAGATACATTGCCTGCGTATTAAAAGTACATATCAAAATGTTTACAGACAGCATATGATTCTTGGATTGCTTCAAAATAAGCTAGGTTTTTGAGTGGATGGAAGTATAGATGAAACAAGATTAGCTATGAATTGCAGACAGTTGAAGCTACATGATGAGAAACATGGAGTTACCGCATTACTACTATATCTACATGTGTACATGTGTAAAATTTCCTATATGAAAACCTTTAAAAAATAATAATACAATATACTTGCCATAACAATGTTTTTTGAGGTGTTGAAGGTGTATTCAAATTCCTTCTTCCTCAAATTTACATTTTGGTAGTTTTCAGCAAGTATCTACAATTTTTTTTTTCAGTATTTATCTGAAAATGTCTTTATGTTTGCCTCAGTACTTGATGAGAGTTTTTGTAAGTAAAGGATTTCAAGCTGATATTAATTGTTCCCAGATGTTGCTTTTTTGCCTTTTAGCATCTACTGTTGCTGATAATTTAGCTGTCAGTCTAATAGTTGTTTCTTTGTAGAAAATTCTTTCTGGTGTCATTTAAGTTTTCACCTTTATATTTTATGTTCTACAGCTTCACTATAATGTGTCCATTTCTCGATTTAATTTAATTTTTTATCACTAAAAATCAGTATGTGCATTCTATGGGATAACTTATTTCTGTAGCAATTGTGAAAAAGTATCAGCTATTATCTCTTCTAATATTGTATTTCAAGCTTTTACTTTCTGGAATTCCCACTGTATACATACTGGATATATTCCCTCTGTCTTCTATCTCTTTCATAAAATTTACCATCTATTTATATCTCCATGATGCATTCTGGTAATACTTATAATGCTATCTTCTAAGTCACTAATTCTCTCTTCAGTTATGTCTAAGATTTTATAAAATCTATTATTAGAGTTTTTAATTTCACATTTTTAACTCCTAGAATTTCAATTTGTTTCTTTTTTACATCTGCCTTTCTTTGACCATAGTGTTTTATCATTATCTTAGAGTTTAGATTCTCCTTGTTATAACTTAAATCATGTTAAACATATTTATTGGTATTTTCTAATAGTCATCTGGCTACCTTTGTAACTTGAGACTTTAGTCTTGATGTTCATTGTGATTCTTGCATACGCGGTGTGTATTTTGTAATGATTCCTCACTTTTTTTCATAAATGGCTATCTTTTAAAAGAGTTTTAGATTTGTGGAGAAATTGAGTAGATAATACAGAGAGTTTCCATGTACTTCACTCCAAGTTTCCCCTATGATTGATATCTTAAATGAGTATGATGCATTTCTTACAATTAATAAACCAATATTGACATACTAAGTTCCATAGTTTATTCATATTTCCATAGTTTTACCTAATGTTTTCTTCTGTTCTAGGATACCCTCCAGAATACCACATTACAGTGAATTGACATGTCTCCTTACATTCCTCTCAGTTTTGAGTTTCTCAGGTTTTCCTAGTTTTGCTGACCTTTATAGTTTTGAGGCATACTGATCAAGTATATTATAGGATGCCCTTCTAGTAAAATGTGTCTGATATTGTATTCATGATTAGATTAGAGTTACAGATTTTTGAGAGGAAAAAGTTACATCCTATCAGCATGATTTATCACTGTGGATGTTACTTTGATTATGTGGGTGAAGTAGCCTTTATCAGGTTCTTCTGCTATAAAATTCCTCATGTGTTTTATAATTTCTGATAATTAGATAATGTTGGTAGGTTTTGTTTGTTTGTTTGTTTGTTTTTTGTTTTTTTTCTTTTCTGAGACTACCCTGTGGCCTAGGTTTTGGGAACTTACTTCCAGAGTGATTTTAATTGCCTTCACTAGTAACCTCCAGGACCAAGTTTTATGTTATTTGCTCATGTATGGGACTCTCAGACATAAGTAATGTGGACTTAAGTACCAACACAACAAAATTACAGGTTTGGAATACTTAATTTTTAGGGGAGTCTTCCGTATAGCTTTCTTGAGCTAAAGGGGAATGTATTTCAAGTCCACCCTTCCACTGAGAGTGTAACAATTTGAGGATCTTGGCTTTAGAGGAGAATCTAAGCTTTAACCTCCTACTTTATACAACACTGTCTTGCATCCTCAAATGAGAACTAGAGTCATACTTCCTGGTATCTAATCCTCCATCACCACCTGCACTACACAAAGGCACCTAAAATATGTAATTTATATCATAGTTTTGATTCACTTTGTTTTTTCAGCACACTTTTACTTATGGCATCCATGGATTTCCATTTCTTTCTTGCAAGCTGACTGGTATACTTAATTTTTATTTCATTTTATCCATAATTTAGGGATTTTTATTGAATAAAGGTTTTTTATTTCCTCAGTGTATCATATGTTTCGAATCTAAAATCCTTCTGTCAATCTTGTTGGGTCTCTCCTCCTTCTATAACACATATGTGAAAAATTGCTTCCCATGTTATCTGATCTGGAATGATATCACTATTTTATTTTAAAAAATTCTACATATCAATGGTTTATTAATAGGGAGAGGAGCTATCACAATGAATCACAATAGTTCTTTACATAACTCAATGAAAGGTTTAAAAAAGATGTATCATTTTACCTCAAGTGAAATTAAGATTTTAAAATTAACTGAACTTCAACCCTGAAAACTTAGAAGTAAATGTTTTTACTTTACAAAGTCTCCTTGACTTATGAAGGGGTTACATTCTGATAAGCCTATTATAGGTTGAAAATGTCCTGGGGCGCTCAGTTGGTTAAGCATCCAACTTCGGCTCAGGTCATGATCTCACGGTTCGTGGGTTCGAGGCCTGCATCAGGCTCTGTGCTGACAGCTAGCTCAGAGCCTGGAGAATGCTTCAGACTCTTTGTCTCCCTCTCTTTCTGACCCTCCCCTGCTCACGCTGCATCTCTCTCTCTTTCTCTCAAAAAAAAAAAAAAAAAAAGAAAAAAAGAAAATGTCCTGTCAAAAATGCATTTAATATACCCAACCCACTGAACATCATAGGTTAGTTTAGCCTGCTTTAAACGTGCTCAGAACATCAGTCTACAGTTGGGACAAAATCATCCAACACAAAGTCTATTTTATAATAAAGACCTGAATACTTCATGTAATATACTGTATGCTATACTGAAAGTGAAAAAACAGAATGGCTGTGTGAGTACAGAATGGTTGATGCATTACAGTTGTTCGCCCTCATGATCATATGAACAACTGGGAGCTGTAGTTCTCTGCTGCGGCCTAGCATCACAAGAGTATCATCCCACATATCACTAGCCAGGGAAAAGATCAAAACTCAAAATCCAAAGTGTGATTCTTATTGAGTGTGTATAGCTTACACACTTTCAGAAACTCAGAAAATTATGTCAAATTGTTAAGTCAGGAACCATCTGTATTTTTCTTCTAAAGGAGGAACAAAAAAACTGCACAAAGTCTTTATGGAACACTCACAAACTAATGAAATGAGGAATATGTCATAGAAAGTAATCAATTATCTTGAATAAAACAAAACTATGAACCTTAAAAGTGATTATTTATTTTAATTAATCATAAAGAAAAGGTTATGGTGTCAATGCTCACCTTTCTATTTCTAAGTAACATCATTTTCATATATTAATATTTTAAATTAGAACTACATTACAAAATCAATTCATTGTTTTCAATGAGAAATCTAATCAAATAAAATATTAAGAGATTACAGCCCATAATTCTCACTGCTCATTGCTTTTCAAGCATGAGTTTCAACAACTAAGCCAACGTTCTTAGAAACTTTTCCTAAGGTGTGTCCTTGATCCTATTTCTAAATGAATGTCAAATCTCATTAATTGGCACTTTAGCACTTTAAAATTTTGCCAATGGACTTGACCAAAAAGAATCAATAATGAAAATAATATTTCTGATTGAAAGATATAACTGGTAAAATATCTGCAATGTGACAAAATATGAATGCAACAATAGCCTTCCCCTCTTTCCAAGGAATCCAGGGAATGAAAATTTTGTGTCTTTCATTTCTACATCTACACAAATAAATATGGTTCTCTTTATCCCCCAAGATTCAAAGCATATAATCATGGTTTTTTAAAAAAATTATGAAACCATGGCTATATAAACGTTTTAGAAGTAAAAGTAAATACAATGCTTAAAATAATTACTGCATTTTGTATAGGATCTTCAGGTTGCCTGTTATAAGTATTTTTAGAAGTTTTGTTTCTTTTTTTCATTTAGAGATCATCTAAAGTAAAGAAATTATCTTTCCAGAGCAAGCTGATCAAAAGTGAAATAAGGATAAGAGTAATATCTCAAAGTTTATTTTTATAAAGTATCTACTCCACAGCAGAAGCTGCTAGGGTTATAAAGATGAGTAAAAAAAAGTCTCTATTTTCAAGAAGTTTATTCCCTAATTGGAAAATGTATCCTTCCAGGTTCTATCAGCTATGGCTGGAATGAGAAGGAGAATCTACATCAGGCAGCCCCTTCAAAAGGGTTTTTAGATGGTGCAGTTTCACTTAGAAGGGGGAGTAGGTATACAGTCAATATGAAAAATAACTTTAAGATCTGGCTTTGGAGTAAAGACATTATGGTGATCAAAGTCTGAGGTGGAATAAACTGAGTATGTCCTTGGAATGGCTATTACAATAGGAAAATTGAAGCAGAGATATGACATGGACTTCAGTCCTCTGTCCTTCCTCCCCCAGGAAGCATCTGGAAGGCTTAGTGATGAATGGTAGACAAGACTAGGCAATCAAGGCTGGGCCAAACTTCTAAGAATAGAACTAGACAAGTTCATGTGGAATGAGGAAATTGTATACTAGAAATCCAACTGATGCGGGCAGCTGCAGAGCTGGTTCCTAGACTGAGATGCATGCAGGTGAGGTAATCAGAGGAGAAGGGACCATAGGGAGCAAACCTCCACCTTGTTCAGGTTGTTCTGGTGGAGGTTTGCTGCCAATACCACTAGGACCAGAGTTATGTTCTGCAGTTCTAACACCACTTGCTCCATTTTAAGTGACATGAGTCAGAGTAAACTGTTTAACCAAAGTCTGGATACTATGAATGAAGAATAGTAAGGAGGCTGACTAAAGTAGATTTAGATATCTATATAATATCTAAATCACACAGTAGGAAATACATCTGAGTGGGTCATTTCCTTCCTCTCCTGGTAAAAGATTGTTCTAGTGTCACCTCCTCTGCAAAGGCTTTCCTAACCACTGTAAGATGTTGACTTTTCTGCATCTTTTCTGCTTCATTTTTCCTGTATTTAGAACCTTTCTAGGGGCACCTGGATGGTTCAATCGGTTGAGTGTCTGACTTCAGGTCACGTCATGATCTTGCAGTTTGTGAGTTCAAGTCCCACACCAGGCTTGCTACTGTCAGTGCAGAGCCTGCTTCAGATCTTCTGAGCCCCTTTTCCATTTGCATTCTCTCAAAACATTAAATAAGAATAAAACATTAAAATAAAACATTAAAAAAGAACTTTTCTAGTTAAGACATTAATGTGTAAATAAAAGCTTCTGCCTCTAATTGCACCTAGTCATAAGAATTTTTGCTACCTCAATGTCAAAACTAGTATACAAGAGGCAATCAGAACATGCTGTTGACTGAGAAAGAGTAAAAAGAAAAGAAAAGGAAGTAAAGAAACAATGAGAAAGGAAAGGGAGGAGGGCGGGAAGAAGGGAAGGAGAGGACAAAGGTAGATTGGTTCAGTATGGAACTGAAGGTTGTCTGGCCTGGACCCTGTATCCCCCATCCCCACCCTTCCTCACATCTGGGCCCCCTGATCCCTCTAGCAGGTTTAACTGCCCGCAGTGCCTAGGATCAATCCTTCTAGATGCAGTCAAGATGTAAGCCTGTTTTCCATGGTTTAGTATCGCATCTCTTCCTGTAGCTCTCCTAAGACTGTGTGTGTCCCTGACTGACCAATAAGGCCAGGGTTCCTGAGTCTCTCTTGCCATCCCACTCTCTCATGACTGAGAGAACACTGCAACTCGCCAGGTTCATGGTTGGGACTTCTCCACCTGCCAATCATGGGCCATGGGCTTACTCCCTGCCAGATATGCTTGATGGCCTCTCCTCAGGGGCAACCCCAACAACCTATCTGCTTTCACTGGCCTTGGCCCCTTACTGCTGACTATTATCCTAGATTCCTCCCAGCATACCCAAGGTCTGATAAGATCTCAAGATTCAATAAGAGTGAAACACAGAATCACTGTGGGGATTTTGAGCAATAGAGTGACATATGCCAGGGGAAACCACTTCAGTGTGTGGAGAGAAGGTGAGAAGGCATTCCACTCTGCTTGTAAATGTTTACAAAGTAACTTATGAAAACACCCTGACTTAAACATACTCAAAAAGCCCTTTAAAAATGTTGCTTTTCATGTTAGGAATTCTTGGTAGCAATTCAGACTTTTTTTGTGAAAAGACTTTTTCAGGATGTCTGTTCTGCTTTTTAAAGAAGGAATCTGATTACTGAAACACTTGAAAGAACCTGGGAAATTATGATTCTTCAGATAATTTCTGCGAAATAGGGACCATGATTAGTCACAGGGAAAGGGTTCTATTTATTGCCAAATCAATAATTAATAGTGACACACAGTAGTTACTGAACTAGTATTTTTGAATGAATAAATAAATGAAAGAATATGTGCACATCTGTGTGTCTGTATGTAGAAAAAGGTGATGGGTGGGTGAGGATACACTGATGTTATCTGTTGCACAACAAATAGTTCTGTGAATTCACGGTTTTTGAAGCATATATTTTGACACCTTACATAAACTTCATTAACATATAAATGCACATTAATAACAAAAAGCATTAGGGATTCTCTCTGCAAGTAGAACTGTCCAAACAAGAAATAAGAGACTTCAGAGGAGCAGTTGCTAACCTCAGGCCACTGAATCTTGTTCATCTTTAGGTCCACTTTAAGGGACACAAAGACAGCAAGAAGCCTTTGGAAATGGTTAAGGTGATAATATATGCTATGTTCTCATACCGGAAACATGGCTATCTCATATGTTCCATCTGGGCCTGAGTGTTTATTTAGTGGTACCTGCTTACACTTAGAGTTTTTACCTGACAGAGAATCACCTCAAGGATAAGGTAGAAAATTATAGTATAGATACAAATATGATGTGTGTGTGTGTGTGTGTGTGTAATTAAAACAGCAGTCCAATAAGGTATGTGTATAAAAAGCCAACCATAAATTGCTATTCTGTGAAGAAATGTCACTTTACAAGTCTAACATTATGTCTCAGGCTTCAGCACTAAGGAGTTTGACAGACTGGAAAAGGCAGCAAATCCCATAAATAATATCCTATTTGATTTCTAGCAGCAGGTACGGGTCTTATGTTAATTATTGTGACAATAAGACGGTAAAGACATTATCTAAAGTAAGAGATTCTAAATTTCATTCTGGTCTATTATGTAATGATCCGAAAGAAATTGAGAAATTAGCTCTTTAATTCTGATTTTCATTTCTAATTCTGTTTCTTCACACAATTTGAGGCTGGCCACAAAGATTGCATTTTTTTAATTTTATATTCCAAAAGTACATCAAATGACTTTGTACATGTAAAACATTCTTATTACAGATGAGTGAACAGGTATTTAAAATGAAATGTATTCTAAGACTGAAACTCAAATACACAAAAAAAGTATATAAATTTGGGTATCAATCCAAATAATTTAAGACAGTGCCATTGTGTGTACTTTTAAATTATCAACTGAGATTGAGACATGCGAAAATAAGCCAAGGAAAGCATCATCATATCCCAGATGCATGTCTTCCCGTCTTCTCATTCATTTTTCCTGGTGTAAACACAAGTACCTACCCATGCACAGAAATGGCAAATCTGAAGAGTAAATATATATTAAAAATCACAGAGCAAAAGCAAAGAGCTCTAGAGTAGGAATCAAGAACGCTACCTTGTCATTCAACCTTTGTCCTGTATAAGCTGTATAACATTAAAGAAGTCACCAAATTGCCCTAAGTCTCATTTCCTATGCCATTAATTTAATTAATGATGATGATGATGATGATGATGATGATGATGATGATGATGATAATAATAAAATAACACTGATCTCATTTGAACTCTGTGGTGGAGATAGTTGCTACATATTTACCATACATTTTCCTTTTCCTGGAAACTGTGGAAGATTCCATTCTTCTCAGCCTTCCTTATAGTTAAATTAGGGATCATTTGCCTGAATTCTGACCAATGAAATATAAACAGAAGTGCTATAAGCCATTCCCAAACTAATCTGTAAATATATCTCATAAGATCCTCCAACTCTCTCCTCCAGACCTGTGACATTATCAGTAGCCACACATTACACAGTGGAGCTACAAGATAAGAAAGACACCTGAATCTGTATCTCCTATGCACGTCCTATGTATAAGAGAGCATGAGTAGGCGAGCCAACAATCCTACTCAGCCTATAATGTGAGTAAGAAATAAAACTCATTTTATTAAGCCTTTATGATTTTTAGGTTTATTGGCTATCATATATAATATGGCCTATCCTTACTAAAAAGATGACTAAGTGAGAAAATAAAATTTACTTGTATATATCAATGTACTCTATAGCTATACAGGGTAGTATTGGTAGCAATGATGGAAAACTTGTAAAAAAGTTAATAAAAATTCTAAAGTTTTTTTGACATTATACCATTTACCATACATAAAGGCTTCCTGAAAGGTAGAATCCAGTCACCACAGACCAGCCACACACTTATGTAATAAATTAGTATGTGTTTCTACCTTTAGCATACCTAAGAAACAGAGACAAAGATGACCCATTTTACCAAGCATTTCAACTGAAATGGTAGGTAGTGGTGACTTCATCACATGCATTCATTATAATGAACTACAGTGACACTAAGTTCCTAGAAAGAGTGACCTCTGTCCAAAGATAAAAATTCACACCAATGTGAAGTGATTCACTTTCAAATCAGAACTGAAAAGATGTGACCATTATTTTTAATCTCCTTTAGGAAACTTCCTTTCTTAGTTCTCAGAAAAAAACAACAAAATGCTAGGATTTTAAAGATAGTACAATTTTATATACACTGATTTTGTCTAAATTTCAAGTACTATTTACATACAATTTGGGGGAAGCTTTCCTGAAGGCCTGAAGAAATGGTAACATTTTTATACCATTTCTATTATCAATAATGCCATTATTATTTATGTAGCATCAAATTTTCTTGATCAAATTGTTTAGTCTATCAAAGAGTTATTCCCTTTCAAGGCTTTTGAAGAGATATTAATTCAAGTCAATAAAAGGAATCTTTTATTAAATCCAAGAAAATTATATCAATTATATTGTTCCTTATTGGATGATTATTGAGTATTAGTTTACAAATATCACTGACAGGATTTAAAATATTTGTCATAGAATCAGAAGACCAAAATTCAGTTCAAAGAAGGCTAAAAATATTCCTTAGGTTTAATTTTTAAATGCAGCTTTCCAAACATCAGACATGTACTTTAGAGTAATCTTGACATCTCTAGAAGCGCATAAATAAATTTAAACCGATCAATGACCTACTTTAATGAAAGAAATTACAGCCATCTTAAAAACTTGTAATTTATCTTTATGATGATTCCAAGTCACTAATTTTGGAATTCAGAAATTAGGAATTATGGCAAAAACTGCATTTAGCAAAATCAACCATCTAAGAGAAAGACAGTGAAACACACACTTCAGGTAAATAGAAAACTGAGTTTATATATTCCTGAATTTCTTGACATTGCTAAAAATTCATAAAGTAACTTCTCACACAGGTTAGAAAAGCCATAATGAAACACAGGCCAAATCACTAGAGTGACTTGGCAAACGAAGTGTGTTTACATATATTGAAACAAAGTACTTTGACAAGGTTTCCTAAACAGTAGCCTGACTTCCCGTTATGGCAAGGACTACTTAGTTCCACTCTCCCATCCCTTCTTCGGGAACAGAATACTTATTTCAGAGATTCCATTTTTAGGTATTTACCTGAAGAAAATGAGAACACTAATTCCAAAAAACAAGCACCCTATGTTCATTGCAGCATTATTTACAATAGCGAAAACATGAAAACAACCTAAATATCCAGAAATAGATGAATGGATAAAATATGAGACATATGTATGTATGTATGTATGTGTGTGTCTAATTCAAACTGTTTTTCTATTATTTCTATTTCCAGGATTCTGTTTTTTAATCTACTGATTCCTACATAGGAACAATTATTAAGATTTTAGTTTCCAAATAAACTTTACCCAGAAACCTCCTGATGATGGCCAGGAAATTTTTGACAGCCTAAAGCTCTGTGCAATCCCATTTACTCCAACCATGTACATGAAAAGAGAGTGAGTGAAAGAAGGAGAATGAAGGAGAGAGAAAACAAACCTATTTATGTCCATATGGGTCTTAAATGAAAAGGACTCTATTTTATTGCATACTTTCTGCCCTACTGTATTCTATAGAGAGGCTAAGGAAGTTTTTATCTCTCAACCCAGAAATAAAATTAATAAACATCTCCAAGATTTTAGTATAAAAAATTCCCAGTACAGGAATCTCTCTCTTTTCATCTCAACTTGTTCTCACTCATTCTCCTAGTCTAAATAAGATAAAAGAAAAAGAAAAGTGCCAATACTAATATCTTTTTTTTATTTTTCAAGTGGCTGATATATTAAGCTCTCAGGCTACAAAGTCATAATGGTTTTTGTAAGCCACTATGAGGAAGGAAAATTAAAAATTAAAAAAAGAACCTAAAACCACAAATCTCAACATGTTTTAGAATTTACATTAAGGTGATTCCACCATCTATTACATGTGTTTTCATCTTAATAGCTTAGAGCCGTTACAACTATGCCAAAGGTAGAAATACAAAGTTTTATTGAGAAGAAAAACAATATTCCACATACCCTAGAGTTTTTTTTTAAATAACATTAGGCATTTATTTCTATTATAAGTTTTTTTCTAGAAGATTATCATTTTGTGGTTAATACTTAACAGCTAAATTAATTTTCTTTAAAGTATCATAGAACTTACTTAACAACTTGTGGTAGGTGTAGTAAAAATATATATTTTAAATTAAGTGATATTCAAGACTTACCACCTCCTCCTCCAAGAAGACTTGCATTTGCTGTTTAAAACAAAACAAACAAAAATCATTAAATAATATATAAAACATGTAACATGCCAGATAGTTTAAGAAAAGGCTGATCATGTGTCTTATTAATATGCACACACACTCACACTATGTACTTTCATTTAAACATAGCTTCTATTACTGTTTTACGATGGTATTAAAATTAAAATAATCCACCCTTTTATCTCTTAAAAAGACTATATTTATATGTACCCCATTCTAATAAAGTGAAGCACATGTTGTGATTTTATTTTCTGTTCAATATCTAAAATAACCTCTATGTTCTCTATTTTATCAAGTGGAGATAGAATATGTTATTTAGGCAATTCAATGATCTCAAAGAACAATGTAACATAAAAGAATAATGATAATTTTAAAAAATCATCATCAAATAAAGCTATCTTAAGACATTGTACAATAAGAACTCTTAAACATTAATATATTTATTACTTTTAGCTTAACTTATTATTTATAATCAATAGTTATTTAGCATTAACTATTTTATTTTATTGTTGTAAAACAATGTTTTGTCATTTCTTATCCAGTTATCCATTATTCTAGCATACATATTTATAGAACCCAAATAGTAAGCAAAGTATAAGATAATTCCATTTGAATTTCTTTCAAGTGGTCAAATTTTCATTAAGTACCATTCCAGGTTTCTGCTAAAGTATTAAACAACTTTATGCCTACATTTATCTAGTCATTATAATAGCCATAAAACAAAAGTCAATAGACACTGCACTGAGCTTTATTCCATAGAGTTCTTATGTATCATAGTCATTCTCATGGCATTATAAAAAAAGAAATTCTCCAGCAGTATAAAAAAAAAAAAAAAGGTTTGTGGTATCCAAAGTCTCTTTGTGTAGAAACTTGAGCTACACAAGATTAAACAAATCATTTAGGAAAGAGGAGTGGGAGTCTTTAACTTGAACTTTAGTGTGCTGTCTACACCATGCATTGTCATAATTAAGAGAAGCAAATACCCAAATGTTATGGATTCCATCAATAAGTAATGGATTTTTTTATGAACAAATGCCTATATTCACAGTTCCTTGAGGTTAAATATGTGATGGCTTGTTAATTTTTACAACAATAAAGAGAATATCATAAAAATGCAATGACACCATATGCCTTTGAGTTCTTTTTAATATGTCAATATTAGAGCATCACACCTTATTCCATATGATCCCAAGGACAGGGCCATCTAATTGCTACTCTTGCCTTCCTCTTGGTACTTTTTCCACAACATGGACTAAATAGCAATGTCATTAATCAACCATAAACACACACAAACACACACACTTTTGATGTCATAAAATCTCTGCCAGTCTGTCAGTTCAGGTCCTCAAATCCATCTGACTTCACAGTGAGAGTGTAAAGTATTTATATAGACGGTAGCCAGGACTCAATGTCCAGCACTAAACTTTGTAGCTGTTGAAGGGGTAGCTTGCTACAGAGGCATGAGGAAAGATGTGAATTCTATTTTGGTTCTCATACCCCTGTTGAATGGCAAAATTTTCATGATCAACCCATATCTCTTGGCTAATTCAAATATCTTCTAAAATCTTAGCTACACGCATTTATAAAACCACATGGCTGCTGATTGTTTATTTCTATATTTCACTGGAAACTACTTCTCTATCTTTAGGTTTCTCAGTTCCCTGAAATTCTGTTTTCCTCCAACATTCATATATTCATTCATAAAGAAAAAGGTATTTCCAAGAATAAACAACAATAATACATAGTAGCTTTTCACTCAAATTATCATGCCCAGGAGCACAATAACACAAGACAGCCTACTCTCACCCAATGCTTTGCTGAATAAAGGTAGAGGTTGCCTGTGCTGAGAACATAGCACAAAGTCCATATGTTTAACTAGGCACTTATCCAATAATTGTGAGGATGTGTGGGTGGGTGAGTAGCATAGGTGTAAGAACTGGAATCCCAGTCCTAAGAGAACCATCATGTCAATTTATGTCAGATATCTGTTCATGTCTAGAAAAGCATATCTGGTTACGTTTTAACAACAACATAGAACTACTATGCAAAACTATGGCATTCTACTAGTGTATCATCACTTTTAAAATAATTTTCTGTGCATTACTCTTCATGTAATAGAATCTTAATCAAGGCTGCTAAAACATATTCACAAATATATGTGTGTATACACACACACACGCATTCAAAGCAATTCTAATAATTATAATTTTGGTAATGATTTTTCTAAATAATTCATAAAACTTAAGCCTATTTTATCATTTCCATTCTCAAAGTTTTTAAATAAAATGTATCTTAGCAAAAATATCAAATAATTTTCTTCATTGTAAAGTGGCTTAAGTGAAGGAAATAAAAGTAAACCTTTATCATGGTTTCAAATATTACTTTACCTTCACAAAAGACCTTATAAATAACTGATGCTTAGCATTTATTGGTCAGGTAGATTAAAACTTTTTTTCCATTTTAAAGAGTTAAAATGACTTTTGCATGTCTGAATAGTCATTTAATTTCTGTTTAATTATCTTTAATAAATTGAGGTACATCCCGATTACATAGGAAACCCTTAAAAACACGGAATAGTTTGGACTGCATCTAAGAAGCTCTCAATACATGTTTTCTAATAATGAGATAATTGGTAAGTTTAGTACAATTTCTTTTTGGTATGTGGTATTGATTTATTGACGTCCATGCAAAGAGCAAACTGGTCCTTTTTCTTTCTAATAAAATCAAAGACCATTAAGAAACACTTCAAGTTTCTTTGGAAATATTAAATGACTAAGAATATATAAAATATGTTTCTATATTTCTGTCCCTATCAAGTCCTTTGCTAGAAGGAATTCTGGACATGTCTCTTGTTATTCCTAAAGTTTCAGAAAGAAGGAAAAGGAGTAAAGAAACAAAGAAAACTTCAAGTTTATGAGTATGATACACCACTGCTTCTGAAATAATATTTTAAAATATGTTCTCTGAGCATGCTTACTAATCAACACTATTTTTACTCATATTTTCCTAATAAAATACCTTTTCTATTACCAGAGACGTAGAGGGAAAAAATTAAGCTACAGTAATTGCCTCAAAAATCGATTAAATGAGAAATTAAAATGAGTCATTACACGTTAATGAATATTGCACTTTTTCATCCTCCTAAAATTACGACTCAAAGAGATGAACAGTTTCACTGTTTATAAAGTGGAAAAAAAAAAACCAACAACACTGAACATAAAATGGAAGAGAGGGTTACCTAATCTAATTTCAAAGTGGCAAGTATAAAGAATTTATTTGTAATATCCTAACCAAATGATTAATTTTTTAGAGTTTTTGCGAAATTACTTTCTTCTACTTGAACTCAGTTTTTTAAGAAAAACTTTAATGAAAATTTTTAATAAAAATTACCAAATTTCTATAGATATATTCATTTTTAAATTATCAAAACCAAAGGAAAAAATGAAGACAATCTAGGAATCCTTTTCTTGGGATAATTAGCCTAAATGAAAAATGATCATAGTACCTACCAACAGTATGATCATTTCATGTGTTTCTCAGAACATAAATGGAATATTATACTGCTTTCTTTCTAAAAAAAAAAAAAAAAATACCTTGAATGACTCTCTGTGTGTATATATGTCTGTGTATGCATGCATTTGTGTCTTTTCACAAATATAATGATAAATTGTGGATCAGATCATGAAAAATAAAATTACTATATAAGTAATTTTCCATTACCTTAAGTTCCTAAATGCAATGTGTGCCATAACATTATTAGAAATATAAGACAAAGCTATACTTTATCAAACATCCTAAATGACTTTTTCTCCTAATATCTCAAAATCCTTCTTTTAGCATAATAGAAAGAATACTGACCTGAGACCCAGGTAACCTGCTTTAATTTGCCTTAACTTCTAAATATCTCAGTGATTTGGGCATCATAGTCAACTACTTTATTTATTTTCTTCCATCAGGAAATTTAGAATCAATCAGGGATGGCAAACAAATTTCAAACAATTCTAATTCACTAATTAGAAAAGACTGTACCTCTTGATTTGAGAAAGATTTTGAAGCTAAATCTAGGCTTAGTTGGAGAGAGGACTATGATTGTTTAATAATATTGATGACAGTCAGAGTGGGATAGGGAGAACTGAAATGGCAGCAGACATGCCATGTATTGGGGATCTCTGCATCAGATAACTTCTCTTAGTTTTGACAGTTCTCTTAGATTTGAAAGTTTTGGATGCATTAAACTGTTACTCAGTAACATTTAAAAAACAAAAACAAAAACTGCTAACCTAACATGTGCCAGCCTTATACTTTAAGCATACTTAACAGTTCCTGCGGTTTGTGAGTCTGAAATACAGTAGCTACTGTTTATCCACAGGAGACACCTTCCAAGACCTCCAGGGGACCCCTGAAACCACAGATAGTACTGAAACCTGTGTATACTATGTTTTTTTTTTCCTTTTCCAATGTACATCTATGATAAAGTTTAATTTATAAAATGGACACTGTAAGAGATTAAGAATAACAATAATAAAACAATTATAAAAATGTATTGTAATAAATGTTATGTGAATGTGGTCTCTGACTCTCTCTGAGTATCTTGTGCTATACTCACCCTTCTTTTTCTGATGACGTGAAATGATCAAATGCCTACATGATGAGATAAAGTGAAGTGAATGATGTAGGCATCATGACATAATGTTAGGCTACTACAGACTTTCTGAAGATAGGTCAGAAGGAGGATCATTTGCTTCCAGATGGTGGTTGAACATGAGTAACTGAAACCACAGAAAGTGAAACACAGATGAGGAGGGACTACTGTAATCCAGTCTGTGAAATAATCCAGAATTGAGAGAGGTAATTTATGTTGACTGTGAGCCAAATTTGCCTGGTAAGTGTTTGTAGCAAGTTTTTATTCTTCTTGCCAAGTAATTTCCTATTACCTCTATAGTAATTATTTGTTTTCCACCCCATTTCTAGCCCCACCCAAGACTATCTGTCAAACAAGCAACAGTCTGGGAGACTAGTCTTGAAACACTGATTAAAACTATTTGTGCAGGGTTTCTATTTTCTTTTCATCATTATGAAGGATACTATAGTAGCTGTCATTCTAACAGGATCTTGACCACCCAGTGTAGTTTATTTATTCTGCTTTCTTATTACAATAGGGCACATGGGATGTCAGAAATGATTGTTGGCAAAAACTTCCCCAGGAACTCTACTTAAAACACTATGTCATTCACAACATGTTATCCTAAAAGATACAAAAGCCAAAATATCGCCCTGTAGAATGGCACATGTCATATTCCCTACACTTTGGAACTCAGAGTAGGAAGTGCTAAAAAATCTAAGATTAAAATCCCAAGCATTTGCATGACTCTAGAACTGCTTTATACAGGGAACAGCCATCCCAACTGACAGCTGTGGTAATACAATCTACACAGACAAATACAGCCATCAATTTGGCAACAACTCTCTGCTCATGCTTTCCTAGATTTATACCTTCTAAACAAAATCAACAGGATGACGGAGGTTTGGAGCAATGGCATGATTTCCTGCTTTGAAGCTGACAAAGAAAGAAAATTAAGCATAGGCTTAACCACCTTGCATGTAGAAACCAGGCATAAACACATGATTAATACTTTACAGTTCATACTTAACTGTAGAACTTAAAAGAACAATTGATTATTCTAGGATTTGCGTGTTTTGTATAAGCTGCAGCCCACTATGAAGCCAAAAACAAAATAAGAATTAAAAAACCTACTTGGGGGTATTAACAAATAAAACAAAACAGAATTATTCTTGTTGAAGTAGGAGAGAGAAGAAAGAGCTGCCTCTCTTTAGCCAATGTGGCTTCATCAGCTATCTTCTGTGCACCCAGTAACTTCAAGAAATACTGCAACATGGAAAGAAAACCACTTATTTTGTCCAATTCCTTCATCACACAAAAGTGGAAAGTTAAAGAGGATCAAAGATGCGAGGTAACTTGTCTAGGATCAGACCTAAGAAAGGAACCTATCGGGGCGCCTGGGTGGCTTAGTCGGTTGAGCGTCTGACTTTCGCTTAGGTCATGATCTCGCGGTTCGTGGGTTCGAGCCCCGCGTCGGGCTCTGTGCTGACTGCCAGCTCAGAGCCTGGAGCCTGTTTCCGAGTCTGTGTCTCCCTCTCTCTCTGACCCTCCCTTGCTCGCGCTGTCTCTCTCTCTCTCTCTCCTAGAAATAAATAAAAATATTAAAAAAAAAAAAAGAAAGGAACCTATCATACAACACTGCAAATTCCAAACTGAAAAAAACAAATGCATATACACACACACATAAATATATACTGAGGTTTACTCCACTATCTGCAAATTTAGCATTCCTATGAAACTTTTTGTAAGTTAAAATGACACAAAACAAAGAAAAAACTATCATTAACTTATACAGATTATTTTAGCACTCTCAGACCTAAAATTAACCTCTTTTAGCCTTTTATGATACCTTAGAACACATCTTGCTTATGGGTGCACAAAATAAGCTGAGATAAAGCACAGATGCTCACAAAGTTCAAAGCTATTGGAAGCTTAATGCGGAGGTGCTGAGTCTAGTTCTCAGGGAAGGAGCTTGGCGGTGCCACCCTCACTGCTCAGAGTACATAATGTCTCTCTAATGGCTTGCTGCAGAAAAGTGTTGAATACGGTTTTCATTTTTTTGATAAAAGCAAAATCCTCCTCAGATTTCTTTCACTTAGAGGAAATAGGCACCAATGTAGGTATTTTGTATACGTTAGGTGGTGTAATATGAACTTTTAAAAAGCAGGCAATACTTACATATGTGTGTGTGTACACACACATAAATACATATGTATATATACATACATATGTATATGTACACATACACATATTTTTCTCCTCAAAAATCACATCCAAAGATGGTAACAAAATATAATACGCTTGGAGTCTATTAAACATTATCCTACTGAAGATCATTGAATTTGATTATTAAAGGGTGAAATAAAGTATTGCCAGTTCCTACAGCTGCATAATGTAATGTAACTAGTGCAAAATGAGTGAAATCAGCACATGTTTTTATGTACCAGTCATCCTTCTTGACACTGTACTCCAAATCAGTTGTAATTTTGATGATGATAACATTGGCTCAGTTACAAAAATAGGATTACTTAAGTAACTCAATCTGCGGCTTTCCAAAGGGTGAAGAAGGGTGTCTAAATAGGGAAAAAATGAGTTCAAATGTGTATTAGCTTTGTGGTTATAATGATACAAGACACTTGAACAGCAGTTTTAACTTGTCTTTGACAAGAAAGGTTTTGAATACAAATCAACTCTCAATTTGAAAAATGGAAGATGTGCTTCTTTAAAGGGAATGGGATTCACCTTTAGCCTGATTAAAGCATAGGCTTGAACTTGCACCCTCATTTACACACTTCTTGGGAAGACTAATTTGTTTCAATGAAACCAGACAATTTCTTTTAAGAAAACAGTTTCACAGTTTCCTTATTTCATATTTCTTTTAATATTATGGAATCTTTACTTCCCTCCAATAACGAAATAGTATTGAGGTTTTTTTTTTTAAAAAAGGTTTATTTTTTATTATACTTTAATTTAAATAAGACAAAAGAATAATTCTCATAGTCAATAATGGGAAGATTGAAACAAAGAACCTCAAAAGTGAAGGATTTGGGGTTAAGGAAAATGCATAGGATTGCTACCCTGAGAACATTCCTTAGAAGCCATATTTGTTGGTACCAACAGCACTATGCACAATTCTTGGCACAGAGTACATACTGAATAAATATCTGTTAAATATATAATTTAGGAAATAACTGGAAGACAGAGGAATGAAAGAGAAGAAAGGGAAAGTCTTATTTGTGTGTCAGGTGAGAGAACTACAATAATAGGTAATGACTCTTTCACAATTTTACAGCCAAGTGAGGTTGTGCCAGGGGAAAGCCAAACAGATCAAGGTCCAATTCCAGACTCTATCATCATCTTTGAGAAAGTTCTTGAAACTCCAGCTAATTATCTAACCTCTTTTAGTGTCTGTTTCTTAATCAGTAATTTGGTAAAATAACAGTCATGGTACAGGCTTGCTGAGCAGAGTAAGGGTGATAACTATGTGAACCACTCCATGGCACCTGGCACTTACTGTGTTCAGTAAACATCAGCTCCTGCTACTTCTGGCACTGAGGCTAGAAGTCAATAATAATTATTTTTTAAAACCTCACTATTTAAAAGCATTCAGACAAATCTACACTTTGTGGGGGCCAGAGTAATGTTCATCTTAAAAAACTACAGACCTCTGCCCTCACTCTGAAATGTCTTGTGCTGTACGTACCTTCATCAGAGTTTGGGGAAGAAATGAGGATTAGGCACAGAGGAGTGTGAGGAACAATGCTATTTTTAAATTCTTTTTTTTTTTTTAATTCTGTCTTTAGGCTTAGGCCAATTAAAGAATAACTCTATTAGCCCAGAAAGAAAATGGATGTCAATATTTTGCATATTATGACAGATTTCTTCCTTCTGGGTTATTTTATTTTGTTCAAAAATATGTGGGATATTTATACCAGATAGCTTCTGTTTACTCCTTAAGACCCATTCTCTATCCTACACCCTGTTATCTGCCTACAGTGATCTATATAGAGAACATCAGTGGGTCCTCTTACCCTCTGGCTCTGGTGGGTTCAGTCAATGGGAGCCCTGGAAGGAGCTGGTGGGAGGAATATAAAAATCCATTCAGGGGTACCTGGGTAGCTCAGTCAGTTGAACATCCAACTCTTAATTTTTGCTCAGGTCATGATCTCATGACTTCATGGGCTCAAGTCCCACATTGGGCTCTGCCCTGGTAGCACAGAGCCTGCTTGGAATTCTCTTCCTCTCCCCCATTTGCTCTGTCTCTCTAAAAATGAATGTCTCAAAAATGTCTCTGTCTCTCTTCAAATAAATAAATAAACTTAAAAAGAATCCATTCTGGGGCACCTGGATGACTCAGTCCATTAAGCATCAGACTTGGGCTCAGGTAATGATCTCACACTTTGTGGGTTTGGGTTCAGCATCAGGCTCTGTGCTGAAGGCAGAGTCTGGAGCCTATTTCAGATTCTGTGTCTTCCTCTCTCTCTCTCTCTGTCTCTGCCCGGCTCTCACTGCCTCTCTCTCAAAAATAAGTAAACATTAAAAAAGTATTTTTAGAAAAACCCATTCCAAGTTTTTATTTCCCTGGTTTACGCCTATAAGCTTACATTAAATTGACTATATCCCTTGAATAAAGGTCACTGCTCTAATCAAGGTCATTTAGTTTATAACCTGACTTTCTCTTCTTTGGGGTTCTGATATGTTCCCTTCCACTCATCTCTTTGAGCTTTACATGGTTAACACCTGTGCTGTTGGTAACCATGGGTTACTGAACAATCCCTTGAGTTTCTTCTACACCATTCCTTGCTCTAACCCTTATACATATCCCCTTTATAAATAAGCTGTCCTTGAAGTATCTTAATTTGATTGTGCCATAGTTCCTATAGGGACCTTGATTGAACAGATATGGTTTACACAGACTGGTCAGAACTGGTGGCTCACCTAAATCTCACATCCCTTCCCAAACTAACTATCTTAGTTTATATCTCTTATGAGGGTAGCCCCTGTTCTTATGTTCTTATTTATGGAATAATATAATAGACTGTTTTCCTTATTAATTAAAAATATAAATATGTAAAAAATATGAACATAAACATATAAAATAATATGTATTCATTTGAACATGTGAATCAAGAATTTTATTAAACAAACTCAACTATTTTTATATCCTATTTCTTTTCACATTTTTCTCCATGTTCATACATATGTATATACAAATATATATATACACATACAAATATATATATATTTGTTCATACAAACATATATATATATATATATGTGTGTGTGTGTGTGTGTGTGTGTCTTCCTGAGATTGTTGTTTGAAATACAATGGATTCTATTATAAAAAATAACATGCAACACAATTTTCTAATTTACCAATACATCAAAGGTCTAACTAAAAAAATAATAATGTACTATAATTTTCTAAAATTTGAGTGAAATAGCTCCTATTATTTATGGGCCTTAGGTTGCTTCCAGTTTTCCCATTACAATGATCTAACAAAAATCCTTGTGTGTGTGTGCGTGTGTGTGTGTGTGTGTGTGTGTGTGTATTCCTAAATACTAGTACTTGTCCTTTAGAACAAATCTTCCCAAGTATTTACACTTAAAATAGCAGATGCATTTTTCAAATTTAAGAGTTTAACAAAATTATTAAAATTTGTATATTAAAATAATTCAAAATTAGCAAAAATGTAACATTCATCAGTATACCCTGGGAAGCACATATAATGTCTGCCAGTAAATAAGCTGATCAAAATGTTTTGACAAGTACATGAAGTTCACTGAACTGCTTCTGATTTAAATGTAAAATACATCAGTGAAAAGTTCTCACCTGAAAAGATATTCAGACTGAGTTTCTGACTGATTTCAAATATATAAATTTTAAAATGGTCTGTTTTTAATGTAAAAATAACAAAGCCATCTCAACTGCTGGTGAGTCTCTTTAACCATTTTCTTTTCATGTTTACTAGATACAAACCATGACAGGTCTTGAACTTCAAAGCTAACTAAAATTTTGGCTAGAAATGATTAGAGAGAGAAAGTTTCCACTACTTTCTAATTAAATTCCTTGCAAATTTAAAGTACACTTCAAAAGTTTGAAGAAACAGAAGTTCAGAAGATAGTAACTTATTGGAAACATATGGAAGAGAAATTTATCAAAAACACAAAGAGATGTAAGAATGCTTCATCTCAATGTGGATTTCAAGGCTAAGTAAAACTATTTCTTTTCTCTCTCAAACTACTATAGCATACGGAGATTTTCTGTATCAGTGTCAATTCTACTTATGTTAAAGAAAACTCAATAGAATATGTTTCTTTTTTTTATTTTTCCAGTCTAAACACAACATTTTAAAGCAACATTCCTCTTCCAGTTCATTAAAGTTTGTTATACAAGTAAAGTGTGCTGTCTCACTGAAGAGTTGACCTGGCTCTCCATCCTAACACAACACTTGGATCATCAAGCAGTTCTGACCTAAGTATTTGTAGCAAATTTGGCCTTGTGACATGGCCAACTTATGAAAATTTAAAATGAGCTCTTGTATGATTCATTTCTATCAGAAAGTCATGCTCTGAATCACCAAGCCAGTGGACAAGCTGACACATATTTTAGTAAGCTTATCAAGGTAAAAAATACATCCATTATCACAACCAAATAAAGGAATGCACAAATAAATCATGATGACAATTTTCTGAGCATCTATTATTTATTAGGTAATGTCTAATAGTTGATCTATATGGTATCCGTCATACTTAAAATAATCTTTTATATAAAGTAGGAATTTTTACTTTTCCTATAACAAATGAGGAAACTAAGCCTAAAGTGACACTAAATTGCTTTCCTCAAGTCAACCGCTAAGTGAATATTTCACCCAAGGTTTGACTGCTCTCATTAAACATCTAACCAATTATCCTTACAGTATGGCAAACTATCTCTTAAGGAATTCTTTTATTTCTTTCATATCATTTCAAAATAGATGCCTATCCAATGCTCATGTAAACCATGTATTCAAAAAACACTAATGGTAGTATTACTAGGTTTTAAATCTGCCTGGTGACCAGAATTGGATAGTATTTATATGCATCATACAATTTAAAATTATTAAAGTTTAAGAGTCTTTAGTTATACTTCCCTGTGTCATTTACTAACACTATTATAATAATTAGCAATTTAGATCTCATAAAATCAGAAATGCTTTGAATCATTAAACTTGATATTCTGGTAACATTGAAAATTGGCTTTTAAAAAGATGAAATATTCAGCATGATTTTAGGCAACATGAACAATTACGTATACATCACTACCAAAGACGGTACATAGTTCTTAATTAACAAGGCTTTTGAGTTGACCTAAGTTAAATTTATCAAAACAAGAATAGTATATTAAAGTTTGGATTTCACCAGGTAAATGCAAACTAGCTAATTTAAAATTTTATCTGCCTGTAGGGAAAAATACAAAATGAAAATATGCTTTTATTTGTCCTAAACTTTATATCATTAGCACTCCTCATCCTTGAATTTAAGATTATCAAATAAAGAATATTTTTGATAATTTGAAGTAACAAGTAAAAACCATAATGATTTTTCTCCTGCCTAATTTACATGAGTCTAATAATTCTATTTCAAATTATAGTTGCCTTTTATTGATGTGCAATGAAATTTGAAATTGTTCAAGAAAATAATAAGCATATTATTATGTTTATGTAAACTACAAGCATAAAAAATCATCTCTTACACAACATGGAAAAGTATAACTTTATCAATACTAAGTTTAATCATTTATGAAAAAAGACTCACTTTTTTGTACACAGGAGACATTATCTCCTGTGAATCAAGAAATACCAATTACTTTTGCTATTACAGTTCCATCAGGCCAGCTGTGGATTCTATAACAGAGATTAGTTTTATTCTGGTACATTGAAAAGCACTGATACTAATCTCAGACAAAGGTATTATCGTTGGTGGGATGATGATTACTGATTATAGAGGCTTTTTAAAAATTATTATTTTTAATAAATCTCACAGCTTACTAAAAATAGTTGCTTTTCTAATGTCACTCTGAAATATCCAAATATCAGAAATAAAATAGAACCTGCAACAGTTAATAAAAGAATTTGTACATAGTATTCCAGATGCAATGAGTTTGCTGGCTACTTACTATTAATCCCTAATGTCACCATAATTAGTTATATAATTTTGGGTAAGCCATCTAAACCTCTGTGCCTTGATTTATCATTTATAAAAATATAAATTACAATTGTTTAAAAACCATTTGTTAAGCAGACAATATGTGTGGGTGCTCCAGGATATGTGCTTTGGGACTAAATAGCTGAGTTAAAACAGACACATTAAATTAAATAATCAACAAATTATATTTTAATAATCGCTTAATATTTTAATGTATTTAATATCTAAACAGTAGAATCATGATATTGATGATAATTTAAGAAAAAATACTGTTTTACAAGTTGACGGTACTTTAGGTTATTGTATTTTCTAAAATGTTGCCCTCTCAGACTTCCAGTCCAAGCAGGATCACACAGATTTGCTTTTTCTTGTTAAACTTTTCCTCCCCATACCCTCACTAAGTACAACTAAAAATGTAAATAATACCCAAAGGAGAACTCAGAAGGCTCAAGGAGGGGAGGGGAACCAGTTGGAAATCCCAGGGCAGGAGGAAGGTAACCCAGGACCACCATTTCTTGATATCCAACCTTAGCAACATAAGGTAGTATAGATAGGCTCTTTCTTTCCCTGGATCAACCAGGAGGACCACTAAAACCAAGCCTTCAATAAAAAAGTGCTCTCCTCCTCAGAATCTAAGACTCCTCTGTCACATGGAAAAACACAGGATAGCACCAGCAAGGGGGAGCTTGCCAAAACAAGTACTCTGCTAGGAAAATCCACAGGGCCTGAATGAGACTGCCTGCTGACACCAAGAGACACTAGGTGGTTGGGGGCCAACAAGGAGCACCAGCAAAAACGATCCTGCCACAAGCACCCAGGGCTGAAAGGGCTTTTCATTTCCCACAGGCATGGGACATCTACCACAAGTTCTGGCTTAGGAAGTGTTTTTCTTCCCTACCAGGCCTGAGAATCCTCTCTTACCAAGAAATATCAAGGGTGAAGGGGCATGGAGTTGGCAAGGGGGAGGGTCCCCACCACAACAAGCAACCATGCCTAGTCTTCACCCTGCCAGGCCAGATACTTTCTCTCCCTCACTTAGAAGCACCAGGGAAGCCTTGACTCAGAAAATCGATTCTGTCCCTCAGGCAGAATAGTAGGGACCACTGGGAACCCCATGCACCCCAGTTACACCAAGCCAAAGAATAAAAATAAAAATAAAATAACGCAATGGGGCACCTGGGTGGCTCAGCTGGTTAAGCTTCAACTCGGGTCATGATCTCACAATTTGTGGGTTCGAGCCCTGCATCAGGCTCTGTGCTGACAGCTCAGCAGCTGGAGCCTGTTTCAGATTCTGTGTCTCCCCCTCTCTCTGCCACTCTGCTGTTCTTTCTCTCTCTCTCTCCAATATAAATAAAGATTTAAAAAATAATAAAACAATATAAAATAAAGTAAAAGAAAAGAAAATAAAACCACAAAGCCCCTGAAAATTACATTATCACTGGAACTAGAGCCTACTAAAACAGACCAGGACCTGTGAGCTAAACCTAAACAGAGCCATTGCCTACCAAAATAAGAGATTAAAATAGGACCCAGAGTCTCCTAAAATAAAGAGAGACTCAGGGCCCTATGGAGCAAAAACAAAATATCCTATAAGTTGGGGGGAAAGAAAGTAGGGTGGAAGAAGTATCTGAAGAATGAACAGCTAAAAATTTCACAAATTTGGTGAAAGATATAAACCAATAGGATTCATGAAGTGGACCCCAAATAAAATAAACCTAAAGAAATCCACTCAAAGACACATCATAATTAAATGTGGAAAACTAAAGACAAAGCAAAAAAAAACAAAAAACAAAAAACAAATTTGCAAGCAGCTAGAGAGAAACAGAACATTATCTCTAAGGGAACACCAATTGAAATGATAGCATGCAGTTCTTAGTTGGTGGCCTCTCCAGGGAATATATAAGCTACAAAGAGCTGCTTCACTCTAGGTCATACCCTCTTCTTGGGCAGCTCATATCCCATTGCTTGGGGGGATATAATAGCCTTATCCCTGCCCAATGATTGATGCATGCAGAGATGGAAAGTCACAGCCCTTGCTCCAACACTGTTGTGTTGGCTAAGAACTTGACAAAGTCATCTCACCAATCACTTATTTTTTATATAATTCATTCCTCTCAGTATACAAAGACATCAAAACCGACTTCTTAACTGATCCCAACTTTTATATATCTTCAGTAAACTCCTTAGAATCTCAAGGTTTAATATTTGCTTCATTGCATGATAGTGCCCTCTCCCCTAATTAAAATGGTCATTTAATTAATGCTACCTGCCACACGCTACCAGCAGCCAAACTCTGTCCCACCCTTATAATCCCCTTCCATTTCTCAATTCCTTAGATACGCAGAGCCATTGCAGAAGGATTATTCTGACTTTAACTCTCTTTGCTTATCAATCATGTCTCTTCTTCTGTGATACTCAAGAGACTGATGGCCTCAATAATGCATCAGCCGGAGCAGACTAACTCAAACCACAATGATTTTGTGACTGACTCAATGCACAAACACAGCCAGTGACACCTGACTTAATATGTTAATGAGGAACAAAAGTAGAGTGGATTAACTAAATAAAGAGGAACAATCTAATATGGTCTAACCCTTTCATCCTTCTTACTAAGAAATGTTTCTTTGTATTAAAACACATATTCAGGGGTACCTAGGTGGCTTGGCAGTTAATTGGCTGACTGCTTGGCAGTCATGGCTAACTGGCATGACTCAGGTCATGATCTCATGGTTCATGTAAGTTCAACCCCCGCGTCAGGATCTGTGCTGACAGCTCAGAGCCTGAAGCCTGCTTCAGATTCTGTGTCTCCCTCTTTCTCTGCCCCATACCCCACTCATGTTCTGTCTTTCTCAAAAACAAATAAAAACATTTTTAAAAACTTTGAGTATTCATACATGACTCATCTTTGGCAGAATCACAGTAAGATCAAGAAACAGCTGAAAGGGAGGTAGTCAGATGAGAAAAGGTAATGAATGAAGGTTCCTGCATAATCTACAAATTGATTAGTTGCTCAGGAATTAAAACTAGATAGGATGAGTTGCTTGATATTAGGGAAACACCCATATTTAGTGTTAAAAGAAATTAGGGAAACACCCATATTTAGTGTTAAAAGAACTTGAAATGCTAATATGTTTTCTTTCCATTTCTAGACTTTAATTATAATAAACATAGTGTCAATGATTTGTTTTTATAAAGTAAAAGATCTTTCTAATTGATAATTTTTAAAATGCGGAGAATAAACTCCAAAAGGATCTATGAGGGGCGCCTGGGTGGCTTAGTCGGTTAAGTGTCCGACTTTTGCTTAGGTCATGATCTCGCGGTTCGTGGGTTCGAGCCACGTGTCGGGCTCTGTGCTGACTGCTGGCTCAGAGCCTGGAGCCTGTTTCAATCTGTGACTCCCTCTCTCTCTGACCCTCCCCTGCTCATGCTGTCTCTCTCTCTTTCTCCTAGAAGTAAATAAAACATTAAAAAAAAATTTAAAAAAAAAAGGATGTATGATAGATTCATTTATCTGTTGGTTCAACTCAGCTATTCTACAGTTATTATGCTTAAAACTTCATCGGAGGCTCTTTACTGTAAGACCCCAACCTACATTTTCCAGCCTCATCATACCACCCTCATAGCTCCACAGACCTTCCACCTCAACCCCTCTCCCCACCATACACACACCTGGATTGCTCACTCACACTCACACAAAAGCATATATACACACAGACACCCAAATTCTTCTCTGAGTTAACCCACCAGAACCACCAAGTAAATACCAGACCCCTTCATCATTTTATGGCATGGCATGAGCAATCCTTCTGCTTTCATTCCCTGAGCAAACTTCTATTTAACATTGAAGACCCACTTCAAATCTCTTTTCCTTTGTGACAACTTCTCTGACTATCATGCACAAGTAGATATACCTCTTCATGTCAATGAAAACAAGCTTTTTTACATTTCCCCCATAAAACTGTAATTAACTGTTTTTCTGTGTCCTACTCCATTAAACTATGAACTTCCAAAGGGCAAGGATTATGATTTATTCATCTCTTTTCATCCAGTGCTCCCATGAATAAAATAGGTTATCTTCCAGTATAGGATTGAGGATTGTGCAGATTAAGAAATAAATTAACTAAAGCACTTAGCAGCACTATAAAAAGTACTCAACATATGTTAGAAATTGTTTTCTTCAGTGTTAAAAGCAATGTTTATTTTGTTTCAGGCATTCTATAAATGCTAAGAAAATGAATAAAACAGGAATGAACAAATGATTGTTTTTAAAATTAATTTCAAACAAAGCTAAATAAAAATCAAGTAAAAAATATGAATGTGATAATCCTTATCATCACAGAATTAAATGCTTCTTAAAAGGATTGAACTGAATGCTTATTCCAAACAGCAGTTAGTAGATTATTATATAGAGAGGAAAATGAAAATATTAAAATAAATGAGAATTATAAAGAATTTTATTAAATAGAAACTTAAGATTTGTTGAAACTCTCAATGTTAATTAAGATTTCCTGAGTCAGTACTTAAGGAAATGCTTATAAGAACTAAACATAGGCCAATACTTGTCTGCCTTATGAATTCTAAATCATTCAAATAATGGCAAATATCACAGCAAACAAAAAAATAACAAGCTGATTTTATTTCTTTTACTTCTTGAGTACTTCCTGAACAAAAATAGTTGATTATTTTGAAGCGTTGATGTCCATTTTATACATATTTTCAATAATACTGTAATAAATTGGGGCACATGGGTGGCTCAGTTGGTCAAGCGTCTGATTTCGGCTCAGGTCATGATCTCACCGTCTGTGGGTTCGAGCCCCGCATAGGACTCTGTGCTGACAGCTAGCTCAGAGTCTGAAGCCTGTTTATGATTCTGTGTCTCCCTCTCTCTCTGACCCTCCCCTGCTCATACTGTCTCTCTCTTTCTCAGAAATAAATAAAACATTAAAAAAAGATTACTGTAATAAATTAATCATTTTTAGTGAAGGATTTTCATGTTTTCCCCTCAGTAATGTTCCTCTTAAGGTAGACTTCTGTTTTAGACAACTATATGGGAATCTCAGAAGGTGCTCTTGATCAGTGATGCTATCATTTATGCTTTATTTATTGAATATTAATATTAAATAAGATTCCTATATTTGAATCTATTAAGTAATGAAACAAAAATCAATAAAAGCAGCATATACTCTTTTTTTTTCATTTAGAATACTGTACCATAAATCACAATAAAAGTGTCACCAATTAACAAAAGCAGCAAAGATATTACTTAGAAAGATAATTCCAGGGGTGCCTGGATGGCTCAGTCAGTTAAGCATACAACTTCAGCTCAGGTCATGATCTCACAGTTGGTAGGTTTGAGCCCCGCTTGGGCTCTATGCTGATAGCTCAGGGCCTGCAGCCTGCTTCAGATTCTGTGTCTCCCACTCTCTCTGTCCCTCCCCTGCTCAAGCTTGCTCTCTCTCCTTTTCTCTGTCTCTCTCAAAAATAAATAAACATTAAAAAAAATTTTTAAATGAAAGATAATTCCAAATGTCAGTAATGCCCCAGAAACCCTCCGACATAACTGAAACCCATTAAAAATCACACTTATAAGCCATAACACAAGTATTTAAACAAGAAAAAACTCATAAGGCTGTCATTCATTATATCAAAATCTATCAGCTCTATGAAATAATTCCTTTATTTTTGAGCTTAATATTTATAATTTTCATAGTTAAAAACCTAAAGTAAAAAACTAAATCAGTAAAATTATGTGCCATTATTTTCTTTTTCAAAGGGGAACTTTTTAAAGCCATGAAAGTAACTTTTAAAATAAAGCTATATTTCAAGGGCTCCTGGCTGGCTCAGTACATTGAGCATCCAACTCTTGATTTTGGCTCAGGTCATGATCCTAAGGGCATGGGATTGAGCCCTGTGTCTGTACTGTGCACTGAGTGTGGAGCCTGCTTAAAATTTTCTCTTTCCCTCCTCCCCTCTGCCTTTCGCATACACTCTCTAAAATAAAAATAATAAGAAAAAGAATTAAAGAAAAGAAGTCCCTGGGTGATGCAGTCAGTTAAACATCTGACTCTTGAGCTTGGCTCAGGTCATGATCTTGTCTTTTCTGAGTGTCAGCTCCTCATTGGGCTCTGTGCTGATGGCACAGAGACAGCTTGAGATGGTCTCTCCTTCTTTCTGCCCCTCCCCCGGCTGTGGGCTCCTGCTTTTTCTTTCTCCCTCTCTATTTCAAAAATAAATTAATTTTTAAAAAGAAAATGATATTTCATAGATACACAACACTTTCCAAACATATATAAATTTGATTATATATAATATCTATATAATTTATAAATACATTTCAGATATGTTCATACATACACATATATAATTTGCTTAGAATATTAACACATAAATATATGTACTTTTCCTTCATAAGTCACTTCTTTTGTGTAAATGTATTACAGGCAGACCTTGGAGACATTGTGGATTCTATTCCAGACACTACAATAAAGTGAATATTGTAATAAAGTCACTCAAATGAATTGTTTGGTTTCCAAGTGCATATAAAAGTTATGTTTACACAATACTGTAGTCTACTACAGTGCATAATACTACTAAGTCTATAATAGCATTAGGTTAAAAAATGTACATAATGTTAAATTAAAAATACATTTTTTTTAAAAAACGTTAACCATCATCTGAACCTACAGGGAGAATTAATCACTAATCACAGGTCACCACAATAAAAATAATTAAAAATTTTGTAATAACGTAAGAATTACCAAAATGTGACAAAAAGACTCCAAGTGAGAAAACACAATTGGAAAAATGGTGCCAACAGGCTTGCTCGATGCAAGGTAGCCACAAACACTCAATTTGTAGAAAGAAAGAAAAGAAAGAAAAGAAAGAAAGAAAGAAAAGAAAGAAAGAAAGAAAGAAAGAAAGAAAGAAAGAAAGAAAGAAAGGAAGGAAGGAAGGAAGGAAGGAAGGAAGGAAGGAAGGAAGGAAAGACAGACAGGCAGTATCTGCCAAGTTCAATAAAGCAAAGTGCAATACAATGAAGTGTCTATATATACATCAGAATTCTCATTCCCATCATCTAAAAAGATCAGATAATTTCTCTTCTCTTGAAGGGTATAAATTTTTAAAAATACCTTTTATTGCAAGACCAATCAATCTAAATTATCTGTTGAAGCCCCTAAGTGATCATTTCAAATGAACATATAGAAAAACCCTTAATTTCAGAAACAGCTAAAGGAAATAGGAAACTTTATTACGGATCATACTTAGAAGTGTCTTAGCTGGCATGATGCTCAAAGTTCTTAGGTTAGAGATCTTCTTCTTTTGATAACAACTCAGTAATTATTAAAATAGGTATTAAGGGTTCAATTAAATGTATATATATGTATGTAAATATAATCTTTAAATAGTCTGTAAATATAATACTCATAATATTTCTTATCATAATCTGTATTAATTAATCTTTTTATAAAGTATGCAAAATGGCCTATGATTTAAAGATTCTTAAGAAAAGAACATATAAGTAAACAAAAATTTATCCTTGGTTACTCTACGCTTTTTCTTAAATTTGCTAAAAATGTGACTTAAATAAACTCAAACAAACAAATAATCTCAAAATATGGCTATTTTCCCCCAGAAGAATATTGGAATTAAAATATTATTTTAAAATAATAATTAATGATTAAGGTGATAAATAAAATCTATTTATTTGCTTATAAATTCATCATGCTTTAAATTAAAGTACAGGCAAAAAAAAAAGTAAAGTTTAGGCTAGTTCTTATTTCTAGTGAAGTCATGTCTATTTTTGTTTATTTCTTTTTTAGTGTTTATTTGTTTTTGAGAGAAAGACAAAGTGTGAGCATGGGAGAGGCAGAGAGGGAGGGAGACACAGAATCTGAAGCGGGCTCCAGGCTTTGAGCTGTCAGCACAGAGCCCAATGTGGGGCTCAAACTCATGAATGGTGAGATCATGACCTGAGCCAAATTCGGACACTTATCCAATTGGGCCACCCAGCACCCTGGTCATGTCTAATTTATAAAACATATCATATAAGAGATACTTAATAAATACTTGATGACTTAAAGAATAAATGAAAGGATGATGGATGAAGAAATGGGAACTCTTCTTAATGCTTATAGTCAGAATCCAGGACCAAAAATCATTCCTAGACACAGTTTTGTGAAAGCTGCAACTTTGTGCAGTAGCAGTGTGGTAGAGCTGAAAAATACTGGACTCAGAGTTATAAATAAGTGCAATTACTATCTTCTTGCCTTACTAGCTGTGTGACCATAGGGTATTCACCTAACCTCTCTGAGTCTCAATTTCTTTCTCTATAAAATTAGTATAACAGCTGTTCATTCTATCTTACAGGGTAACTCATTCATATGGATGTTCACTATAAAATTCTCAACACTTTTCTGTATATTTGAAACTTTTCATAATAAAATACTAGAAAAATATAAAAAAGAAATCTTTTAAGTGAAGAGTTTCAATAGATTTTTACCTTATTTGTTGAAAATATAAAACACGCTTTCTCAGAGGTTTCACATAAATAAAAATAATATCTTCCCACTACCCATGTTATCTATTATCTAGAAGATATTTGAGGACGATTTTTTTATCTCTAGAATTTTTAAGTATGCTAATACTTAAAAATACTTTAATGACATACATCATCTCTAATAACAGATTACATAATGAGGAAACCATTTCCAAATAGCTATTTTCACAATGCTTTCTCAATGAGTTCTTTTGAAAAGCATTTACTTTTTCTCTAATTCCTTTAACATTGACTTTACTGTGTTTGAGATAATTAGGTATATTGCTGGTTTTTCAAACTAACTGCTTTCAGACAACCACTGATCCTGACTGTCACAGAAAAGGTCAACTGAGCTAAAACCCTTACTTTTATGTATATATATGTAACTCATCTTAAACAACAGCAGTTTTAGGTACTTTGTCACCAGAAAACCTACAGGCCTCAATGTAATTCAAAATATTTTAGGTGGAGGTGTTAAAATGACTGAGTAGTAAGGGGACCCTGGGCTTGTCTCATCCCTTGAACACAGCTAAAGCAACATAAGACCATTTTGAACACCCAGGAAATCAATCTGAGGATTAACAGAACAATCTGCATAATTTAAGGGAGAGAATGTGACAGGTATGTGGTGTGGAGAGGTGAACTGAGGGAGAGAAGAGTCACAAAACTGCAAAGGGGAGGGAGCCATTTCCAAGGAGTAGAGAAAGAGGGAGAGAGAGCAATGTATCAGGCAAGAAAGCACTCTCCCTGATAGCAGCTAGAGGGAAAGAGTGAAAACACACACAGGACTGCATGAGGAAACTGTCCCCCAAAACCACTGAGGAGGGTGGGGAAGTAAGGTCTTCAATACCACCAGTTTTATTTGTTTGTTTGTTTGTTTTAAATAAAAAGTGGAGTACAGAGTCTGATGTTTCAGAGGTCAGCCCCTGACAGTGCTCTGGCGAAGAAGCAGGGCAGAGCCCCAGGAGCAGGCAGCATGGTCTGAAGATCCCCTGGGTCACAAATCAAGAAGCAGTTCCCTTGCTTAGAGTGCATTTTGTAGAGGAGATATGGTGTCTCCACAGGCAAAAGACTTGAGGGGCACCATCAAACCACCATGTTCACCCATATAGGAACAAAGACACCAGCTGAGGGCAGCAAACCCTGGCACCTGCTGAGTTGCGATTTACCACAAATTCTGAGCCATTGCTGCTGTGCCATGGCACAACCATTTCCCAAGTCCTGCCCTCCAGTGACCTCCAAACACATCTCCACTAAGGTAAGTCCTTCTGAGAATCAGAGCAGCGGGCGCCTCCCTCAGAAGACCAGCACAAATCCCTTCCATAAGTTTAATCTACTGACCACAGACTGTTGCAAAGTTTCAACTCTAGGAGAACTGGATCTAGCTTTATTTGGGTCTTTTTGTTCATTTGTTTGTCCATTTTTTATTGTTGTTGCTTTAGTTTTTGTTTTGTTGTTTTTCTTTTCTTTTGTTTCATGGACCCAGAAGGAACAAAATTTTTATTTATTTTATTTTTACTTGTTTATTGTTTTCTTATTTTTTCTCTCTTTTTTTCTCCTTTTTTTCTTTTTTTCTATCAAGCTTCTCTTAAGAAGCAGACCAAATTAACCTAGAATCTAACTTCCTTTATGTGATTTTTTTTATTTTTAAATTTTTATCTCATTCCATTATTATTTTTTTTCTTCCTTCAAAATGACAAGACAAAGGAATTCACTTCAAAAGAAAGAACAGAAAGAAATGACAGTCGGGGATTTACTCAATATAGATATAAGTCTGAACTAGAATTTAAAACAATTATAAAGATACTAACAGTACTTGAAAAAAGCCTATTTGACACCAGGGAATCCCTTTCTGCTGAGGTAAAAGAACTAAAATCTAGTCAGGCAGAAATTTAAAATGCTATAACAGAGATACAAACCCAAATGGAGGCCATAAAAATTAGGATGGACAAGGCAAAGGAGCCAATTAGCAATGTAGATAATAAAATTATAGAAAATAATGAAGCTGAAATGGAGAGGGAAATGAAGGTCAGGAATCATGAACGCAGACTTAGGGAACCCAGTGATTTATTAAAACCTAACCACATTCATATCATAGAAGTTCCAGAAGATGAACAGAGAGAAAAAGGGGAAGGTTTACGTGAGTAAATGATATCTAAAAACTTCCCTAACCTGGGGAAGGACAAAGACATCAAAATCCAAAACAAAACAAAACAAAACAAACAAAAACCCAGAGCACTCTCATTAAATCAACAAAAGCCATTGCCAAGGCATATCCTAGTCAAATTCACAAAACACACAGACAAGGAAAGAATCCTGAAAGCAGCAAAGGAAAAAAAAAAAAAAAAAGTCCTTAACCTACAAAGGAAGACAGATCAGGTTCATAGCATATCTGTCCACAGAAACTTGGAAGGCTGGGAGTGGCAAGATATATACACGCTGAATGGAAAAAATGTGCAGCCAAGAATACTCTTAACAAGAAAAGCTGTCACTCAAAATAGAAGGAGAAATAAAGAGTTTCGCAGGCAAACAAATCTAAAGGAGTTTGTGACCACTAAATCAGACCTACAAGAAATTTTAAGGGGGACCCTTTGAGTGGAGATAAATAAAAAGACCAAAGCAATAAAGACTAGAAAGGATCAGACAGCATCAGCAGAAACACCAATAGCACTAAAATCATATCTTTCAATAATCACTCTGAATATAAATGGAATAAATGCTCTAATCAAAAGACATAGGTATCAGAATGGATTAAAAAAAAAAAACAAGATCAATCTGTATGTTGCCTAAAAGAGACTCATTTTAGACTTAAAGACACCTGCAGATTGAAAATGAGGGGATGGAGAACCATATATCATGCTAATAAACAAAATAAAACTAGAGTAGCCATACTTATATCAGATAAACTAGATTTTATTTTATTTTTACTTTTAATGTTTTATTTTTGAGAGAGAGAGAAGAGAGAGAGAGAGAACAAGCATGAGTGGGGGAGGGGCAGAGGCAGAGGGAAACAGAATCCGAAGCAGGCTCCGGGTTCTGAGCTGTCAGCACAGGGCTTGACATGGGGCTTGAACTCACAAACCACAAGATCATGACTTGAGCCAAAGTTGAATGCTTAACCGTCTGAACCATCCAGGCACCCCTCAGAAAAACTACATTTTAAAACAAAGACCGTAATAAGTGATGAATAAGGGCATTACATCATAATTAAGTCTACCATTAGTTAGTAATAATGCTCCCAACTTGTAGGCATTCAAATATATCACTCAAGTAATAACAAACATAAAGAAAGTCCTTGCTATTAATACAATAATAGTAGGAAACTTCAACATCCCACTTATAGCAATGGACAGATCAGTTAAGCAGAAAATCAATAGGAAAACAATGACTTTAAGTGACACACTGGACCAGATGGACTTAACATATATATTCAGAACATGTCATCCAAAAGTAGCAGAATAAACATTCTTCTCAAGTGCATATGGAATATTCTTCAGGATAGATCACATACTGGGTCACAAATAGCTCTCAACAGGTACAAAAAGATTAAGATTATACCATGGATATTTTTAGATCACAATGCTCTAAAACTTGAAGTCAACTATAATAAAAAACTTTGAAAGCCCTCAAATACGTGGATGTTAAAGAACATCCTACTAAACAACAAATGGGTTAATGAAGAAATTTTAAAAATGCATGTAAGCAAATGAAAATAAAAACACAACAGTTCAAACCTTATAGGATGCAGCAAAGGCAGTCCTAAGAGGGAAGTATATTGCAATTTAGTCCTCTCTCAAGGAACAGAAAGGTCCCAAATACACAACCTGACCTTACATCTAAAGGGGCTAGAAAAGGAGCAGCAAATAAAGCCTAAATCCAGCAGATGAAGGGAAATGATAAAGATTAGGGCAGAAATAAATGACATAGAAACAAGAACAACAACATACAGAACAGATCAACAAAACTGAGATCCAGTTCCTTGAAAGAATTAACAAAATTGATAAACCTCTAGATAGATTTATCATTAAGAAAAGAGAAAGGACTCAAATAGATGAAATCACAAATAAAGGAGGGGAGATCACAACCAACACCACAGAAGTATACAAACAATTATGAGAGAATACTATGAAAAATTATGTGGCAACAGACTGGAAGAGATGGACAAATTCCTCAAAACTCACCGATTACCAAAACTGAAACAGGAAGAAATAGAAAATTGAACAGACCCATAACCAGCAAAGAAAGTGAATCAGTAATCAAAAATCTCCCAAAAATAAGAGTCCTGGGCCAGACGGCTTCCCGTCCAAAGGGAATCTATCAGACATTTAGAGAAGATTTAATACCTGTTCTCCTCAAACTGTTTCAAAAAATAGAAATGGACAGAAGCATCCAAACCCATTCTATGATTCCAAAACTAGACAAAGATCCCACTAAAAAAGGGAATTACAGGACAATATCCCTGATAAGCATGAATGTAAAAATTCTCAACAAAATATTAGCAAATTGAATTCAACAGTACATTAAAAGAATTATTCACCATGATCAAGTGGGATTTATTTCAGGGCTGCAGGGCTGGTTCAATGTTCACAAATCAATTAACATGATATACCACATTAATAAAAGAAAGGATAAGAACCATACACACCTCTCAATAGNCTATTCTTGATAAAAACCCAAAGTAGGAATAGATGGGACATACTTCAACCTCATAAAGGTCATATACAAAAGACCCACAGCTAATATCATCCTCAATGGGGAAACACTGAGAGTCTTTCCTCTATGGTCAGGAAGAAGACAAGGATATCTACTATCACCATTACTATTTAACATAGTACTGGAAGACTTAGCCTCAGCAAACAAACAATAAAAAGAAATAAAAGACATCCAAATCAGTAAGAAAGAAATTAGACAGTCACCATTTGCAAATGACACGATACTCAATGAAGGAAACTCAGAAGATTCCACCAAAAAATTGCTAGAACTAATACATGAATTCAGCTAAGCTGCAGGATATAAAAATCAAGGTGCAAAAACCTGTTGCATTTCTACACACCAGTAACAAAGCAGCAGCAAAACAAAATCAAGGATCTGAATCCAATTCCAACCGCACCAAAAAGAATAATAATATCCTTAGGAATAAACCTAACCACAGAGGTAAAAGATCTGTACTCTGGAAACTATAAAACACTTATGAAAGAAATTGAAGAGGACACAAAGAAATGCAAAAGCATTCAATGCTCATGGATTGGAAGAACAGACATTGTTAAAATGTCTATGCACCCAAAGCAATCTACACATTTAATACAATCCTTATCAAAATAACACCAGTTTTTTCTGAAAGCTGGAACAAACAATCTTAAAATTTGTATGGAACCACCAAAAACCCCAAATAGCCAAAGCAACCCTGAAAAAGAAAAACAAAAGTAGATCGTGATTCTGGATTGTAAGCTATTTTACAAAGCTTCAGTCATCAAGACAGTATAGTACTGGCACAAAAATAGACACAGACATCAATGAAACAGAATTGAAAACCCACAGAAATGGAACCACAACTAAATAGTCAACTAATCTCTTCAAAGCAGGTAAGGATATCCAATGGAAAAAAAGACAGTGTCTTTGGCAAATGGTGTTGGGAAACCTGGACTAGACAGAAGGAAACTGGACCACTTTTTATACACCATGCCCCCCCAAAAATATTCAAAATGGATGAATGACCTAATTGTGAGACAGAAAACCATCAAAATCCTAGAGAAGAACACACAGGACAATCTCTTTGACCCAGGGTAGAGCAACTTATTATAGACGAGTTGCCAAATTCAAGTGAAAGAAAAGCAAACTTGAACTACTGGGACTTCATCAAGATGAAATCTTCTGCACAACGATGAAATCAACAAAAATAAAAAGAATATGGAAATTCCAAAATATGGAATGGGAGAAGATATTTGCAGATGACATATCTGATAAAGGGTTAGTGTCCAAAGCCTATAAAGAACTTATCAAACTCAACACCCAAAAAACAAATAATACAGTTAAGGCAAGGGCAGAAGACATGAATAGATACTTTTCCAAAGAAGACATCAAGATGGCTAATAGACACATGAAAACATGTTCAACATTGCTCATCATCAGGAAAATACAAATTAAAACCACAATGAGATGCCAATTCACACCTATCAGAACAGCTAAAATTAACAACACAAGAAACAACAGGTGTTTACAAGAATGCAGAGAAAGGGGAACCTACTTGTATTATTGGTAGGAATGCAAACTGGTACAGACACTGAATAATAGTATGGAGGTTCCTCAAGAAACTAAAAATAGAACTACCCTACAGTCCAGCAATTACACTATTATTTACCCAAAGGATATAAAAATACAGATTTGAAGGGGTACATGAACCCAATGTTTATGGCAGCATTATTAACAATAATCAAAGTATGGAGAGAGCCCAAATGTCCCCTGACAGATGAATGAATAAAGATGTGGCATACAATTTAATATTACTCAGCCATCAAAAAAAAAAAATGCAATACTGACATTTGCAATGATGTAAATGGGAGCTAGGATGTACTATGCTAAGCAAAATAAGTCAGTCAGAGAAAGACAAATACCATATACTTTCACTCATATGTGGAATTTAAGAAACAAAACAGATGAATATGGGAAGGTGGTGGGGAAGAATAGAGAGGGAAAAAAGCCACAAGAGATTCTTAACAATAGACAACAAACTGAGGGTTGATGGAAGGAGGTGACTGGTACATGGACTAGATGAGTAATGGGTACTAAAAAGGGTATTTGTTGTGATGAGTACTGGGTTCTGTATGCAAATGATGAAATATTGCACTGTATGTTAACTAACTAGAATTTAAAGAAAACAGAATAAAAATTTTCTTAGTCATTCCTCATCTCATTAAAAAGTATTCTAAGGATCCCAATACTTTTAAAATCTTTATTGTGTAAAATTAACCACATTAATGGCATGCAGTAGCATATAAATCATACCATGTTCAATAAATAGAAAGTCAATAAATAAAAGGGAGTTCTATCAAGTCCTTCGGATTTGAAATTCCCACTCTTCATCTGATACTTTATGATTCAGATAAACTCTGGATATTAAATATTAGTAAACCTCAGGGTGCCTGGGTGGATCAGTTGGTTAAGCGTCTGACTTTGGCTCAGGTCACTGATCTCACAGTTTGTGGGTTTGAGCCCTGCGTCGGGCTCTGTGCTGACAGCTAGCTCAAAGCCTGGAGACTGTTTCAGATTCTGTGTCTCCCTCTCTCTCTGGCCCCTCCGCCCCCCGCCCTGCTCACGCTGTCTCTCTCTCTCTCAGAAATAAATAAAACATTTAAAAAATTAAAAAACATATTAGTAAACCTTTATTTATCCCTTACTTTTAAAATGATATAGGGGCGCCTGGGTGGATCAGTTGGTTAAGCCTCTGACTTCGGCTCAGGTCATGATCTTGTGGTTCGTGGCTTTGAGCCCCGTATCCGGCTCTGTGCTGACTGCCAGCTCAGAGCCTAGAACCTGTTTCAGATTCTGTGTCTCCCTCTCTCTCTGACCCTCCCCTGTTCATGCTGTCTCTCTTAAAAAAAATAAAAAAATAAAAAAATTAAATGATATAAATAGGAATAGTAATTCCAGTATTTTCTCCCCTCTTGTCATTGAGATGTCTTGTACACCTTGCTATGAAAACCACTGATTGATCACCATTTCCCAACTTATACCCCCCAACAAAGGTATCTTGGAAAGTCTTTTGGTGCCTAGAAACATAACTTCCTGAATCTCCTCATTGGACCCCTAAAGGAATGGTGGAAATTATAATATGCGCTGTGTGTTTGATGGAATAAGTGTGTGTACATATCTGTGAATATACATACATAACTAGGATGAGGAGTATAAATCTAGAGAGAACTTCACAGACAGAGACAGAAGTTCTGACTAAATAGCAGGTAGAAAAGAAAGGGAATGCTTCTTTCTTATGCCCTAACAAGTTCAAAGGTATGTCTTCATAATTTTCTGAACATTTAAATAATGTCTTTACTGAACCAGTCCCAAAGACAGTGTAAGCAAACCCAAACAGCCTGGACAAAATTCAATCTGGAATATGAAAGTGCCCTAAGACTGTGCTGATGAAACACTATGTTATTATTCAGGACGAAAACTAAAAGCAAAAAACAACAGTTTTACAGAATAACTCACTTAAACTTCAGTCCCCTCACAAATGCAACCCTTCATAACACTATCCTAAATTAGAAGTAGGACAATAAAGGTCCCTGAAATCTCACCCTCTGATTCTACAACAGCACATTCAACAAATTTCTCATAATCACAGTTAACATGACATAATAGTATTAAACAAATGACATTGTCTAATGCTGAGGCCATAGAAAACTGGGAGCAACAAACTGGAGAACCAAGGTAGAAGCTTATTAGGGAGACAAACGTAACAGTTGCAAAATACAGCTAATGGAAAACTAGAGAGGAAAACTGAAAACCAGAGAACCAGATGGAAATATGGTGTCCTAATGGCAGTTCACACATGATGATCCTGAGTCATAATGGAAATGTACATTTCAGCATTATTTGTTTAAGAAGGCATGGAAGTGGATACTACATTTTAGAAAGATTTCCACTCAAAGTAGTTAACATTTAAAAATGTTTCCCTTCAATCTGTAGTCTAGATTTTATGAGCTAATGAATATAAGCCTAGATATCTCTAACTGTAAACAGAATTCTAAATTTTGTTATATTTGGTCAGGAATGCTGCTCCCCCAAATCTTTCAATGATTCTTCAAAATTAGCTGAAGATATTTCTTTGGGCTTATGGGTCTTTAATCATGAATGATGAGCTCCCTTTGAAGTATCTTAATTGCTTTTAGTAAGATCTGCAGTCATTCTGAACAAAATATAAAACAGACTGGAAGAAATAATGTGCTATGCCATATTAATGCATTCCTAACTTCAGTAGATTAAGCGAAGATGATTATAAAAGTGAAATGTGTAACCTTATTCACTCCTGGGATCTATTATTGAGAGATTAGGAATGAATTTAAAATCTTTTCAACACTCATGAAAGGCTGTTATTTGAGGCTGTTTTTTAAAGCTAAATTATATAAAATATCTACTAACAGCAAAGACATCCTTATTAATATGCTATTACCTGACAGACAATATATCTAAACCATAATTTTGATTATAGGGAAGCAAGAGATTTAATTTACATATTTAATAAGAGTCACTGAACATGTGTCCCATTGTTCTTCCTCTAAACTCCATAGTAATTGATTGTTTAAGCCAAGGTTTCTCAAAGATTGAGACCTATGATGATTTTAGATGGTACATGGAGACCATATATTTTATTTTAATATTTATATTTATTATTAGGTATTAAAAAGAAGTATGGCTAAAAAAACGTTTAGCTAGTAGATGAAACTCATCAGTTCATGGGTGTTATTACTTTAAAAGAAGTTATTTTTAAAAACTAAATCAACTTAGGGATACCTGGGTGGCTCAGTCAGTTAAATGTCCAACTTTGGCTCAGTTCATGAACTCGTGGTTCAGGAGTTTGAGCCCCGTGTTGGGCTCTGTGCTGACACCTCAGAGCCCAGAGCCTGTTTCAGATTCTGTGTTTCCCTCTCTGTCGTCCTCCACCCCACACACTCTGTTTCATTCTCTCAAAAATAAAAAATAAATAAAAACATTAAGATATAAAAACAAATAAAAATCAACTTAAAGTNTATTATATTAATATTTATTTAAAATAATGTTAAATAGGGACACTTGGTTGGCTCACTCAGTTAAACATCTGACTCTTGATTTTGATTAAGGTCATGATCTCATAGTCATGGAATCAAGCTTTGCTTCAGGCTCTGCACTGGGCATGAAGCCTGCTTAGGATTTCTCTCTCTCCCTCTGCCTTTCCCCCACACATGCACACATTCTCTCTCTCTCAAAAAAAAAAAAAAAAAAAAGGAATGAAGAAAACAGGATGTATTTTGTTCACTTAGAAAGTAACTATGCCCTACTATGTGACATTTAATTTATAGGTGCTTTCAAATACAATTTACATCTTCTACAGATTAGAATATTATTAACTGTTCTTATCTCAACTTTAAAAGCTCAGCTACCACAGGGTCAGTTTGAGTGCTTTCACAGATATAGACTTCATGTATGTTGGTTTAGATCTGTCTGTGAGTAGCTTACAGATGTTAATGAGACCATTTCGTTTTCTCTTTATTAATTATCTTAGTCTGATCTTCTGTATGACTTGCTGCAGTTTTGACATTAATATTTGCTGCTTCACCTTGTAATTTAAAAAAAAAAAACTATTTTTTAAGTCTATTTATTTTGAGAGAGAGAGAATGCACACACATGCTCAGGGGAGGGACAGTAGAGGAGGAGAGAGAGAATCCCAAGCAGGCTAAACAGGTTAACAGCACGTGGGGCTAGAAACCACAAACCATGAGATAATAACCTGAGCCAAGATCAAGAGTCGGACGCTTAACCAACTGAGCCATCCAGGCACCCCACCTTGTACTTTTATGTTATGGAGATACTTATCTTTTCTTAAACCTCATGCACCAACCTGTGCTAGCTATAATCTTTTCTTCTGGAGCTTCCTTACCTCTAAGCTTTCGAAGAATTAAAGAGAGCTAAGGCCTTGCTCTGGATTAGGCTTTGGCCTAAAAGAATGTTGTGGCTGGTTTGATCTATCTGGCCCATTAAAACTTTCTTCATATCAGCAATAAAACTGTTTCACTTTCTCATTGTCTGTATATTCCCTGGAGTAGCACTTTTACTTACCTTCAAGAACTTTCCCTTTACACTCACAACTTGCCCGTTTGACACAAGCAGTCTACCTTTCAGTCTATCTCAGCTTTCAACATGCCTTCTCACTAAGCTTCATCATTTCTAGCTTCTGATTTAAAATGTGAGACATGTGACACTTTCTTTCACTTGTACACTCAGAGGTCATTGTATGGTTATTAATTGGCTAATTTCAATATGGTTGTTTCTCAAGGAATAGGGAGGCCTGAAGAGAGGGACAGATGAGGGGGTAGGGGGCAGTGAATGGAGTAGCCAAAACACACACAACATTTAATGATTAATTTTGCCATTTATATGGACATGGTTCCTGAAGCCCAAATAATTACAATGGTAACATCAAAGATCACTGATGACAGATCACCATAACAAGTATACTAATAATGAAAAGTTTAAAACATTGTGAAAATTACCAAAATGTGACACAAAGATGTGAAGTGAGCAAATGATGTTAGAAAAAATGCTGTTAATAGAATTGCTTGACATGGGGTTGCCACAAACTTTCAATTTGTAAAAAATGCACTACCTGTAAAGCACAATACAGCAAAGCACAATAAAACAAGATGTGCCTGTATTCCTACTTCTTTGTCTCTGCTTTTATTCTTACCCCACTTGGCATTCCACCCCAGTGTCTATCTTCTTTCTTTTCATAATGCTCTTTTTAACATTCTCAATAGTAAATACTCTTCAATTAGTTCTCAAACTTAAGATAAAAAAAAAAGTGTTCCCGAGTCCTCAATGTTACCCTTAAATGTAATTATATATATTTTTTTATTTAAATACATTCTAACTTAAAATGACATAAACTCTTTGTTCCTAACACTTAGGCAACTATGAAGACAAAGCAAAATTATAAATACCAAAATTATGAAATTAATAAAGTTCAAATTAACATTAATTCAACATAATTTGTTTTGTTTTGTTTTTTAATTCAACATAATTTTTGCTTCTGTTAAATACTTTCACTGAAGATGTGGCTCTGGTGCAAGTCCCTAGAAATTTGGTGTGCCTATTTTCCTGTGAGCTATGAGATGAAAAGTGCCTCTCTTCCTTTTCGCCATCCTAATTAATATGAATGCTTTGTTTGCTCAGTTTGTGCATTCTGTCATTGATATTTACTTCCTAAAACAGTGTCATTTGATATGAAATTTGCTTCCATATAAGTCTCATTACCCCAATGAGTACTTCTTATCACCAACATGTTTATACACCAAAGGAAACACAGTCAGTATCCTGGACTCAGTTAGAAGATAATTTGGACCATATAGCTATATCACTTTGAATAATGTCACAAAAGTAGGGGCACAGTATTTTTAAATTACATTTAGAAACACTGAGATACATCAAACAAGTAGCACCTATCATCTAGGTGCTAGATAGGTGCTTTTCTAGCATCTGTCCTTTTCTATATGTAATATTTCAATGGCTTTTCATTAGGTGTCTAGAATGAACCCTACTCTCCTACATGGAATTCAAGATCTCCTACAATATGCCTCCAGTCTTCCCAAGTCTTCTAAGCCATATCCAACAGCAACAGACTACAATCTACCTGTGAAAACTTCTTTCCTGAGTATGCACCCTATTTATACAATTCCTATTAATCTGGAATGATTCTCCACAAACTCAGACATCACATTGTAGTTGGAAAAAAAAAAAAAATACAGGCTTTGAAACCAAGCAGACCTGGATCCTAGATGCTGGTTTTGACACCTATTAGCTATGTGATTTGGACAAGCTGCTTATGTTTCCTGAATTTCTAATCAGAAAAATGAGAACATAATGACTACCCCCAGGGGCATTTTAAATATAAATTCAGAAAAAGCTTATAGAGTATATGGAATATTTTGGGTTATCAGTAAATAACAGCTATTAATACTTTGTATTCCTTAATCCTTTCAGTTAGAATGAATCATTTCCTCACCATTATCACTATTCAGTACTGTTTATATTCCATACTTGACATTCATATCATTAGACACAATATTAGAATTGTGTACATATTTCACAAGCAAAGTCCATGCCATGAGTTTAAAACATTGAGGTTAATTTGATCAGAGCTTAGCACAATTCCTGACATGGGATAGTACTCAATAAAATCCACTGAATATAGGTGAACTGAATTCTAAAACTTTGTGGTGCTGAACACAGAACTAAGAACTTAATAGATGCTCAAAAATTGCCTGTTGATTGATCCGTTATGTGACATGATCCAAAGAAGTCCCTGAAAGCAAATGCCATGCCAGTCTGCAAAAAAATTATCTGTTCATTTCTCTGGTTTAGAGCAACTCTTTCAAGTGAGAGGCAGGAAAAAAATCAATCTGTCAAGCTTTTAACAGACACTGAAGATACCCTTTCTTTTTCCAAGGACTCAGACGAAGAGAGAAAAAACTCTACTCTGCTAAGCAATCTCATGGCCATATAAAGACTTAGAAAACTCCCTATGCTTTCTTCAACCTCTTCATCTAAAATTTCAACTTTCATAATGTACCAGAGGAAAGACTCTCTAAGTGGTGATTTAACTGATAATTTAATAATAATTCTCAAAAATCTGAAATTTAAGGTACATACCAATCAGCCATTCTATGAATTATACATTAATTCTTTGTCCTTTAAAAGGCAGATAAGTGATACATTCAAATATCAATACACAATTAAGTATTAGTGATGTTAGGAAATCCATATTTACTGAAGAGCAACATTTTCCTTATATTGCACAATGAAATATAATCATGGAATGTAAATCATGGGATATAACCTGAAAGCAACTTTATATTTGTGTCTCATTGTCTTTTTAAAGTATATTCAATGGGCTAAGTTTTTTCCTCACCAATGAATAAAAATCCTAGCAGGCTCTACGACATTTCTGAACAGTCTTAAGTAGTAGAAAATTGCTTAGTTGCAGAACAGAGTCTCAATTTAGCAAATAAAAGTTTCAGTATAATACATTAAGCATTACTTTCACTTTTATCTTTATTCAAGGGCTAGACCACCCTCCCTCCCCATAGCTAGTGACAGTAGCAAACTGACTTCCCAAGAGCCTAAACAAAAGAAGGGAGATAAATAAAGTCCTGGTGCAAAATTCCTACTTGACTGGTACTGTTGTAAAATGGTTTCATACTCTCTTGGCCTTGCAGATATTTAATTACATCTCCCTATCTCTCTGTCTCTCCTGCCCTCCCTCTCTGACATGTTTATGAGTTCTCAGATGCTCCCCTTCTGATCTCTTTGGATTGCAACTTCAGTGATATGGATGATCCATTCTATTCCTCTAGCTGCAGCTTCCCCTCATTCCCTGGTTTCTTGGCACTCCACTGCTCAGACTTTACTGGCATTCCTTTACCTTCCCTGGTCATCCTCTCAAGCAAGGGTCAAAACTACTCAGTACAATCCTCTCTCCCTCCCTGGATCCCCTATCTGGTCCTCAGGATTCAAATATTATTGGCCCATTCAGAGTGGAGTTCAGTTACTGCCTAGACACAGTCCTTTATTAGCATCTGAAGGCCATTTTAGCCAGCCTTTCATTTTCAGATACCTCAGGTAGGCTTCAGATACCAACTATATGTGCTCCCCAAAGGCCAGAGGAGTCAAACACCTCCCTGAGCAGGAGATAATATAATAGGTAGCAAATAACAGCACATGCTGTTTTCCAAAGGAAGCATCTTAACAAAATCCTCTCTAATCTCTAACAAGTTGATCCTTTTTAATATCTTTGGTAGAAAATGGAATCCAGTAGTTGAATATTTATTTCCTTTGAAAATCTGCATCTTGGTGTCTTACAACTGGCATCCAATGTCTACTGTATCTTGGTGGCTCGGATTAAACTAAAAACAGTAACATTCTGTTGCATTAGTATAAAATTTACAGCCTTTGATTCCTTCAAAGTATCACTAACAGCTGGTATTATACAAGTGTATCAATTGTTTATAGCTATTATCTCTGCCTTTTTTTTTAAATAAGGGAGTTCATAACGTTTACTGTATCATTTGCAGTGTTGTTTGGTGAAACATTTTTTTAATTAGGAGAGTTAAGAACTGTGAAAAGTACCCACAATGAAATGCTCTGACAGAATTTTTACACAAACAGGGCTATGCTTCTTCACTCTACCCTTTATCTCCAAGTTGTTACTCTATCTGGGTGCAGTGGTCTATAACTGAGAGGTTTTGAACTGTTCTGGTAGGAAATTGAGTACATAAATGTGGAAGTGAAATCAGCAAATGAAGTGAGGCCATTTGAAGTGGGAGTAGGGATGCCAAGGTTCCCCTCCAGGTTTATCCTGGCTCCTTGAAAAGGAATATGATGTGGAATTTTTCTTGAACTCCCTTCAAAACTTGAGAGGCAATATAGTTTTCCTGTGAGGTAGATGGACTCAGAGATCAGAGAGGCTGGTTAAATGTTGGCTTCAGCACTTAATAGATGGTGGCACTAAACACATTAACTTTTCCTTGCCTCAATTTTCTCACCTATAAAATGGTGATAATAACAGTCCTACCTTAAAAGTGCGTAAGAATTAAAAAATATAATCAGTGAAAAGCAGAAAACACTGTTATTATATTTATTATTGTTGTTATTATTATTATTCTGTCCAATGCTAAGCAAAAAAAAAAAAAAAAAAAAGGATCACTATTTCAGAGATGTATGGACAAGGAGTGTAGGAGAGAAAGGAAGGCAATGCAAAATGTGGCAGAGGCTCATTTGGTCACCCTCAAACTCGCCTCATCTTCTTCCTGGGCACATAGATGAATCATACCACCAAGCCTTGCCAGGATTTAGTAGAATTATTGACCAAATTCTACATAAGAGAATATGACTGGAAGTGATATACGTTCATGGGCCTATTGCATAAAGATTTCCTGTAATAATCCTCTATGAATTTTCCCTCTTCTGTGATAAACTTGTATGATGGTAGGTTTGTATGATAAAAGAAGGCACTTGGAAGCCAGTGATTAGAAACACCCATTTTGGACTTTATATAACTGAGTGTGGGAGGGGAGAAGTCTGTGGTGTTAAGCCAGTGAGATTTGGGGAGTTATCTGTTACAGCAAGTAGTGTAACATTATACAGATATACTTTAACTTTTGTCCCTAGAGTTTTCCTTAGGATGATTTTAATCAAATATATAAGTAATATAATAAAGAAAAGAAATGGGAAAATTTGTCTTTTCCATTCTTTTTTCCCAAGCTATATGTCAAAGAACAGTAGTAGAGAGAACAGCATATTACGCTACATAATAACTGAAGGGAAGGGGAAATGAGGGTCTGAGCACAAAAAACACGCAAAATGGGGAATGAAGAAGACATGTTAATTACCTTGAGGGAGAAAGAAACTAGGAATAATAGTATGATGAAGAAAAATTTCATCATTATATCAAATTTCTATAAAGACAATATGTATATTAAAGGCTTATACTGTAGACTTAGTAGGGAAATTATGTAAAAAGAGATGACTTTAGAAATTATCCATCATACATTCAAGAAATATTTATTGTGTGCTTATTTTACACCAGGTATTCTTCTAGATGTAGGCAATATGTAGAAAACAAAACAGACAAAAATCCCTGTCCCATGGAGCTCACATCATAGTACAACACACGGAAATGTGTATGGTTAAAGCAGAATAAGCCAGAGAGATAGTGGTAGGAGACAAAGTCAGAAAGGGAATGGGGAGGCATATGACACAGGTCCTTAAAAGGATCTGAACGTTTAACTTTGAGTGAAATGGAAGCCATCAAAGGATTTTCAACAGAGAAGTGACATGATCTAACTTAAAACTTTAACAAGATCACTTTGCCTGCTATCTTGAAACAAACTGAGGGGGTCAAGAGTAGAAGGAGATAGTTAAGGGGCTATTTCAATAATCCAGGAGAGATGAGATGATGGTTTGGCTCTGGGTAGTGGTGACTGGGGTGGTAAGTGAAACCGCAGATAAGGGGGGACTACTGTATTTCAATACAGATTGTAATTAAATTTGTGAAACTGAATGAGATCACGAGGAGAGTGAATGTAGTTAGAAGAGAGGCCCAAAGACTATTCCTTGGATGCTCCAGTATTTAGAGGCTGGACAGAAGAAGAAGAACCAACAGAGACAGGTAAGCTGAAAGTGAAAATAAAAACCAGGTGAATGTGGTGTCTTAGGAAACAAGTAAAGAACGTTTCAAGGAGAGAGTGTGTCAAATGTTGCTGCTCAGTCAGGTAAAATGAGGACTGAAAAGCAACTACTTAATTTAACAATTGCAAAGATTCGGAGACATGAGGATACACTCATTTTAAATAACTCTCCTGGAGAAAAGTAAATTTCTGATGATAGTATTCCCTTTTAGCAGCATCTTAAATTATTTTACTTAAATCTTTTGTTATACTTTTATTTTACTATACCCCCTTATTATATTGTTCTGTTTTTCAGTTTTTATGTACTTTTTGAATAACACTGATACTAATTATAAATCATATGAAACATAGTTTTTAGATAAAGTAGTGCAATTTGGCTGGTAAATGCTTCAACTAAATTATTATAAATGATAAATTAAAATTTAATCTGTCTCATTATATGAACAAAAGATTTATGGCACAGTAGTCCCTACCATCAATGAGAATAGACTATGTGCTAAGCACTGTGTTGAGTGCTTTAAATGCAGTATTTTCTTCAGTCCAGACAGTAATACTGTAAGGCAGTTCCTACAATTATTCCCATTTTATAGGTAAGGAGACAAGGGAAAAGAAATTAAGTCATCTGCCAATTTATTCAGCTAGCAAGTGGCTGAACCATGATTCAGATTCAGTTTGTTTCCATGCTACCCAAACATAACCACTATACAATGCACTTACTAATACTTCCCCTATCTTAACTAAATTGATTAGACATCCCCCCCATAACTCATTCACTTTGGTATTTATTAATAGTAAGATAATGAGCACAGATCATATGCTTTATACCCTCTTCATTTAACCTCATATGAAGAATTTTCTACCATCTTTAGCCTGGCCTCTGCCCTACTCTTTCATTTTTTTTTAATAATTTTTTTTTTTTTAATTTCTGAGAGAGACAGCATGAACAGGGGAAGGTCAGAGAGAGAGGGAGACACAGAATCTGAAACAGGCTCCAAGCTCTGAGCTAGCTGTCAGCACAGAGCCTGACACGGGGCTCAAACCCATGAACCGTGAGATCATGACCTGAGCCAAAGTTGGAAGCTTAACTGACTGAGTCACCCAAGTGCCCCTCATTTTTATCACTTCATCCTTAAGAGGGAATAATGCCAAACCTGAGGGGCCACAATACCAGTATGTAGAGTCTTTAGTGAAGGATCAATATCACCTTGACCAATGTAGGTCTCATTCTTGACTACTGTGCCATTGCTTATGGGGAGATAGGGAACCTGGGACACACTTCAGCCTTGAGGGCCAAGCAAGGCCAGGCTGAAGTCTTGGGACATACAGAGTAGACTGCTTAGGTGTGGCCCTCTGCTCTATCAGAGCAAGAATGTCAGGGATTTGAGTGGAAGTTCCAGCAGGAACCCAGCGTGAAGGCAACTGATATTTACTGTTCACTCTCTTTTCAGAGAAGATTTCAAACTGAAAGAAAAAGAGGAGGGAAAGAGGGTGGAACAGTAAAAGAAGCTTGTGTGATTCCAGTAAATGTCTCCATATTTTTCAGTTTGGCTTCAAAATAACTGGCTCTGAAGCTTAAAACTTACAGGAAAAAATCACTGGAAAGGCAAAGAAAATAAAATTTTTATAAAATCTTAAGATAATGAAATGAATCAAAATAAAAATACTCCTTTGCTTATTTAATTTTACCTATTAATTAAGCATAATATATATTTTTTTCAAATTTTACACAGCATTTTATTTTTTAATTTTTTTTATTTTTTTATTTTACAAATAGTTTATTGTCAAATTAGTTTTCACATAACACCTAGTGCTCATCCCCACAAGTATCCTCCTCCATGCCCACATCCCCCCCACATCCATCAGTCCTCAGTTTTGTCAGCATTCAAGAGTCTCTCATGGTTTGCCTCTCTCCCTTTCCCCCACCATTTCCGCCCTTCTTCTCCCCCTTGTTCCTCCGTCAAGTTCCTCCTAATCCTCCTATACGTGCAAACATATATTTGTCCTTTTCTGCCTGACTTATTTCGCTCAGCAGAACACCCTCAAGGTCCATCCATGTTGCTACACACAGCCAGATGTCATTGTTTCTCATTGCCATGTAGAGGACAGCATTTTATTTCTAATGCCTTTTACTCCTTCAGATTTCTGATGTGTGAGTTTCTAGTTCATCCAATGTTTTTAAAGGTCACTCTTTTTTCAAATTCAGACATTACTATTGACAATATAACAGAGCACCCTCAGTGATAATGGCAACTGAAAGTAGGCAGGGACTTATTAGTTCCTCATTTTTAATAGTTCTGCATCTTAAGTCTTCTTGAGGCATAACAGTAACTAAAAAGGCAATCAGCCAGAAGACATTTCCAGGTCATATGAGCATCAGAAAGTATCCTAGAAATCTCTGTAGACAGTTCCTACAGACCAAACTGATCTATATAATGCATAATATCTCTGTTCATGAAAGAGTGATGTTCTGACTCAATGTCTTATCAATGGAAGGTCTTTACTGGAATTTCCGAGACTATAGGCATTAGAGATGAGTTTTTGATAGAGATTAGTTTTAGATTGCTTTTTCCATTTTGGACTACACAGGTGTATCAGTTATTTACTGCTATGTAACAACACCCTGAACTTTGGTTTAAAACAAAACCCATTAATTTTTACTCAAGAATCTATAGATTAGCAATTCTGTAGCTAGGCAGTTATTTGTCGGTCTTGCCTGGGGCCACTCATGAAGATGCAGCTGTCAGGAAATGCTGATTGTCAACTAAGGCACTTCTGTTCCCTTCTACTTGACCTCTATTCCTCATATAGGATATATTGAGCTTTTTAAAAGTTTATTTATTAATTTTTAAGAGAGAGAGAGAATCCCAAGCAGGTTTTGTAATGTCCACATGGAGCCCAATGTGGGGCTCAGTCTCAAGAACTGTGAGATCATGACCTGAACCAAAATCAAGAGTCAGACACTCAACCAACTAAGCCACCCAGGTGCCCAAGCTATTTTACATAATAATCTCAGAGCAGAATTCCAAAATTGAAGTTTCAAGGTCTCTTTAGGGTTAGCCTTAGAAGTCACATAAAATTACTTCTATCACATTCAGTTAGTCGAAGAAAATTCAAGAGATGGAAAGATGCAAATAATGCACATGTTCCCAGGTGAGACAGAATTTCTCATCTCAAGTACTTTCTGGTCAGGAGAGAAGTGTTTTATTGTTCAGGTTGTGCCCTGCCCAAAGGTGTATGGCTAAGGTGGTAAATGCTGGGCTCTTTGTATCAAGCTATGTACTTGTTACACACATGCCCCCAGAGAAAGGAACATCTTCTAATCTGCATAAAGTAATAGAGGCAGTTTTATCTATGAGCTTTGGATGTGGTCCTCTAGTCATTCTCTGGACTTCCTAGATGCTCATTGGAAGCCTGAAGGTTCCATGGTATCAGTGCCCTCTGGAGCCTCTGAAACAGCTGCCATGACTTCAGCAATGACCCTTTACCAGGCTAACCTTGTGACAAAGTAACTCAGGTGCAGGATGCTCATTAATCATGGCTCTTACACAAACTTCTCATTCTCACTCTGTTCTCATATAGAAGATCAGGTGCTTTCCTTTGCCTTGAATTATGTAAAGCTAACACAGATCTTATATCACTCTTCTCTCAATTTATGATAATTTCTATTGAATAATTACTATAAGCCAGACAGTGTTTATATTATATAGCCAGACAGTACATGTATTACCTGCATTACCTCATTTAACCCTCACAACAGCCTATAATATAGGAATAATAATTATTATTATCAATGATGAATCTTGGGTTCAATAAAGAACTAGAAACCAATTCCAGAAGTTTGGTGCTAAAGCCCCTGTACTAGCCTCTGTACTATCTTCAACACTTCCCTTGCCTACAGGATAAAGTTCAAATCCCTCAACTGAGGCAAGTCTATCAATATTCACAGAAATGAATTATAGGACATCACACTATTGTGGCTTCTCCTTTGGAATGTTGAGAGCAAGACCTCTAGGACCTGACTCCAGACTCCTTTCCCCCACTCTCCCTTATCAATACTCCTTACCTCTTGAAAACTCCCATTAATTCCTATCGCCGTGACCTTCCCATGCTGCCCTCTCAAACTGAAAGCATTTCTTCACCCACTGTCACTTAATAAATTTGAAAAACTAGCATTTATTCAGTTCTTTCTATGTGTGAGGGACTGTTCTGTTTTCAATGATTTAACAAATTCAACCCTCACAATGACTCTATTAGTAAAAAATACTACCTTCATTTTACTGATGAAAAAACTGAGGCATGAAGAGATAAAATATTCTACTCAAAGTTCCACAGCTGTAAATAGCAGAACCTACATTCAAGGACTGGAAGATGGGTTCTGGAGCCTGTGACCTTAATCCACACTCAACACCTTTCTCAACAGCTTATATATGTAGTTCCTAGAAATACATACTTTCAAATAATACTACTGGATTAAAAATCTCATTTATCAGTGACTCAATATAATTTTTAGAAAAGATAAATTAATAGAATATTTTTGAAATGGCCCCAAACTTCCCAAAAATAGTTTCATTAAAATATAGAGTATTATAATTCAAAGCAAAATTCATTTATGTGAGTACCATTATTACTCATTGCTTACATTCTATGACTTCAGTTTTCAAATTGATAAAGTAAAGAGAGAATTGACAAATTGAGAGAGAAGAGATGCATATAAAAGTATTTAATGGGGGAGCTTTTTTAAAACATGGTGAATTGCTGGATATGAAATATAAAAGAATAAAAAAAGTTAAGGATGAAATCCAATCAAAGAGAGTAGCTTGTGAGAAACAGTAGAAAGCTTAGAAAACATCACCACTTATTTTTCTTTTATAAAAATATGTGCTTTATGTAGACAATTATTCCAAGACATGTCACTAAAATATCATACATAATAGCTTTTAAAATTTGAGCCATTAATTATGCTTTCTATTTATTATGTGGCTGTAATTTTAAACCTTTGTTCCTGCCAAACTGAAATTTCCATGTGTCTCAATTAAAAGTTATTTTGCATGATATGAAATTCTTTTTTTTTTTTTAATGTTTTATTTATTTCTAGGAGAGAGAGAGAGAGACAGCGTGAGCAGGGGAGGGTCGGAGAGAGAGAGGGAGTCACAGACTGAAACAGGCTCCAGGCTCTGAGCTGGCTGTCAGCACAGAGCCTGACGCGGGGCTCGAACCCACGAACCGCGAGATCATGACCTAAGCGAAAGTCGGACGCTTAACCGACTAAGCCACCCAGGCGCCCCATTGCATGATATGAAATTCTATTGTATGTCCTGGATATGTGTTTAAAGCAATAATACTAAAAATAAAAATCAAGCAATATTAATGACTAAGATTTACTAAGTGCTTACTTTGAGCTAGGTATATTCCTAAGTGCTTTACAGGAATTGTGTCCTGAAAGTGATACAGCCTCGTAAGTCTTTTCATTATTATTTTGTTTTTCACAGATGATGACACCAAGTTAGTTAAATTGGCAAAGAAGGATTCAATCCCAAACAGCTTCCTGAGACATAGCAAGGTCACTCATCCAAGCAATCTTGCTCCTGGTAGTTGCCAAGCCTATAGCTGACTAAATTTAAGTCCTCTTTAAGTTTCCACTACATGATAGTATCTACTGTGTTAAGTGCTGAGAAAACAGAAGCTGAAAAGATGTGGCCTCTCCTTTTAAGGAATCCGGTATTCAGTAGTGGGAACATGTGGAAGTGTACTATCACAACACTGTGTGACGGTTAATAATAGGGTAATGATGATGAAGCACCAAGTGGTTAGGCATACAGTAGGTATTCAATCAGAGTTAATAAGAATAACAGCATATACACAGTTTAGAGTCAGCAGGGAAGAAAGCATAACTAAGTCCTTTAGAAAAGAAGGAAGCAGGGGAGATTTTACAGAACCAGAAGTTAGTTCGAAATCAGCTTCATGATAATAGATGGTGCATTGTTTATATTTATTTTAAGTGGTATTAATACAATATTAATAAAGGAAATCAGGGTCATCATTTTATCACTTTCTTACTTACCCTGGGGGTTTATAATCACACTATTAGGGCTCTGTGTCACTTGTCAACAGAAAATTATAAATTTAGCCAGACTTTTGGCACTTTGTTTTTTCTTTTGCTCTAGCACATGGGTAAAACATCTGAGATGTAGTCTGGCAATGAATGAACCAGAAATTATTATTAAGAATTCTTCGTGTTCTGGATTCTATAATACTATCACTTTTGGCAGCTTAATTACAAGTTTAAAATGATGTCTATAACTTTAGGAAGTGCACTGATGTACTTTATTTTAAGTAATACATGTTTTAGACCAAAGGATAATTTTGTTTCTCCCCTAACTAGAATGTAAAACCATGAGAGTAAAGATCTGCTTACCACTCTCACTCTAGGACCTATATGGTGGCCAACACATAGAAGTACTCAATATCCATTTTTGAATAAAAAAAATTAAAGTAGTATATCATACCTCTACTATGAATAAAAACGCTGAATGAAGGGATCATTCTCATACTGAGTTGAATGGTGTAGTGGACTGAATGAGCTATATATCCATATCCTAATCCCTGGAACCTTGAATGTGAGGTTAACTGGAAAAAGGGTATTTGCAGATATAATTTAGTTGAGATCTTGAGATGACATCATCCTGGACTATCTGGGTGGACCCTAAATCTAATGGGAATTGTCCTTAGACATATAGAGAACAACACACATACAGAGAAGACCATGTGAAGATGGAGGCAGAAATTTGAGTTACACAACCACAAATCAAGAAGCTGGAAGAAGCAGGGAAGGACTCTTTCCTAGAGTGTTTGGAGGAAGGGCAAACACCTGCCAAAACCTTGAGTTCAGACTTCAGTCCTCCTGAACTATGAGAGAGTAGATTTCTGTTGTTTTAGGCCATCAAGTTTTTGTGGTATTTTATTGTGACCATCATAGGAAATCAATACTTATCAAGAGATCATCTGTAGAAGAAGTCCTCTGTATGTAGTTTGTAGCTGATTTAATTGAAAAAGTATTGAGAACTTACACTCACAGTCCCTGATGTATAATAGGCAAATTAGAAAAGACAATTTGCACTCACTGGTGGTCCTTATAAAAGTAGTTTCAGTAGAGTGATGGGGATGAGAAAAAAAGAAAGGGAAAGGAAAAAAGAACACTTAAAGATATTTAAGTCTGAACAACTATTTCAAAAAGTTTTGTTAAAAAGTTGTAAAGAAGATACAAATGAAAAAGGAAAAATAATAGGATATCTATATGCTATAGCACAAGCCAATAGAAAAGGGAAAACTGATGATTCAGAAGAGAAGGAAGAACCACAGAGTAATGTCCTTGATTCAGTTTAGGTTGTTAATGAGACTGATATCATTCCTGCCTTTGGGGAGTTTACAATAAAGCCAAGATGAGAGACTTTATTTTTATCCCCAGCTTTATTGATGCATAATTGACAAATAACAATTGTATATACTGAAGGTATGCAGCATGATGGTTTAATTGTATACACACTGTAAAATGATTACCACACTCAAGGTAATTAACACATCCATTATCTAACATAGTTATCATTTTCTTTCTTTCTTTTTTTTTTTAAATGTTTTTATTTAAATGTTTTATTTCTAGGAGAGAGAGAGAGAGACAGTGTGAGCAGGGGAGGGTCAGAGAGAGAGGGAGTCACAGACTGAAACAGGATCCAGGCTCCGAGCTGGCAGTCAGCACAGAGCCCGACGCGGGGCCCGAACCCACGAACAGCGAGATCATGACCTAAGCGAAAGTCGGACACCTAACCGACTAAGCCACCCAGGCGCCCCCATTTTCTTTCTTATTTGGCATGGTAAGAACCTTAAGATGTACTCTCTTAGTAAATTTCAAGTATAATACAGTATTATTAACCATAACTACCATGTTATGCATTGGATCTTCAGAACTTATTCATCTTATAAGTACCCTCAGGCCAACATCTCCCCATTTTTCCCATCCCTCAGTCCCTGGTAACCATTGTTCTACCCTTTGGTTCTATAAAATTTACTTTTTTATAGGTTCTGTGTGTAATCAAGATCATAAAATATTTGTCTTTCTTTGGCTTATTTTACTTACATAATGTCCTCCAAGTTATCACAAATGACAGGATTTCCTTCCTTTTTAAGGCTGAATAATATATATATGCAATGGAATATTATTCAGCCATTAAAAATGACATTTTATTTATCCATTCATCCATCAATGAACACTTAAGTTGTTTCCATATCTTGGCTATTGTGAATAATACTGCAATGGACAAGAGATAAGAAACTTTAAACCAATCATTGCAAGTGGATTGAATGCCAGGAAAGAAGGTAAAAGTGCGGTTAGAGTGCATAAGAGAAGAACCTAACCCTGTGAAAGAGGATGATGCTGGATATAGTGATCAGTGAATCTTTTTCTAAAGAACCAATATCTAAGTTGAGTTAAAAATGACAGAAAGTCTTAAATATAAAAATGGAAACATACAGAAGGTTCAAAATAATTTCAGTTTGCCTGATCTGATTGGGTAACTCCTTGCATTTATTTCCCATTTACACTTTGGCCTTTTTTTTTTTTCCTCTTTGCTTTGCNACATTGGATCTTCAGAACTTATTCATCTTATAAGTACCCTCAGACCAACATCTCCCCATTTTTCCCATCCCCCAGTCCCTGGTAACCATTGTTCTACCCTTTGGTTCTATAAAATTTACTTTTTTATAGGTTCTGTGTGTAATCAAGATCATAAAATATTTGTCTTTCTTTGGCTTATTTTACTTACATAATGTCCTCCAAGTTATCACAAATGACAGGATTTCCTTCCTTTTTAAGGCTGAATAATATATATATGCAATGGAATATTATTCAGCCATTAAAAATGACATTTTATTTATCCATTCATCCATCAATGAACACTTAAGTTGTTTCCATATCTTGGCTATTGTGAATAATACTGCAATGGACAAGAGATAAGAAACTTTAAACCAATCATTGCAAGTGGATTGAATGCCAGGAAAGAAGGTAAAAGTGTGGTTAGAGTGCATAAGAGAAGAACCTAACCCTGTGAAAGAGGATGATGCTGGATATAGTGATCAGTGAATCTTTTTCTAAAGAACCAATATCTAAGTTGAGTTAAAAATGACAGAAAGTCTTAAATATAAAAATGGAAACATACAGAAGGTTCAAAATAATTTCAGTTTGCCTGATCTGATTGGGTAACTCCTTGCATTTATTTCCCATTTACACTTTGGCCTTTTTTTTTTTTCCTCTTTGCTTTGCAAGTAATGTCAAATAGATGCAGAATAGCATTATAGAATTTGAGGACTTAAATTAGAAGTTCCATTACTTTCACCTAATTCAATCGCAATTTATTTCCTTTATTTGTAACTTACTGGCAATAAAAACATAATGAATAAAACTAAGATCAACCATTCATGACATTTTAAATATTTAGAAAAATCCTTAAATTGCCTATAACTTCTAGATGTGTGTGTGTGCCTTCAGTGATACATGACAATGGGCAAAGGAATTGTATATTCTCTGCCACAATATTATATTAACTATGTATGTAAGCTATTTTCATAGATAAAGCTACAATGGAACAAAAAAATCACTTGATGAATTTCTCTAACTATTTTAAATCTGCTGGGAACCGCTTTCCCAGGTTGCAAAAAATGTTGCTCTGTCAAATCACACACAACCAAATCAATCCTCCAGACGCTCCTGCAGAATGCTAACAAATTTCTTGATGAGAGAATATTTTTTTCCCATTTCATTGCACTGCTGCCATACACTAGTTGCTAAAATTTCCCATTTGCAGCCATCTTGCCTGAAGAGGAAACTGAACAAAAGAAGATGGTTGCTTTCTTCAGTGAAAAATGACCAACTTTCTATTGATAGTGAACACTGAATTTTATTACTGTGACATCATTCTGCAATTCTTTTTATGTTAAAGTAATTTGGTTGCTTTCTAAATCATATATTTGGGACCCCTGGGTGGCTCAGTTGGTTAAGCGTCCAACTTCGACTCAGGTCATGATCTAACGGTTTGTGGGTTTGAGCTCTGCATCAGGCTCTGTGCTGACAGTTCAGAGCCTGGAGCCTGCTTTGGATTCTGTGTCTCCCTCTCTCTCTGTTCCTCCCCTGATTGCTCTCTCTCTCTCAAAAATAAACTTTAAAAAATTAAAATAAAATAAAATAAAAATGACATATTTGTTTTGTTGGACAAATCTTATCATTTTCTTAATATAAGAAAGTCTAGTTTTTCTTTTTACTTTCTGTATTATCTGTCACATTAGAAAGTTAAATATTTGCTAGAAAAAAATTTAAACTTTGTATTTATTCTTTTAATAAAATAACTTCAAAGAAATTGTCTGAAGACCTGCTTATTACACGTTCATTACTGGTTATGCATAGTGTATGTCTCAGTCACCTGAGGCTATGTTATCGATGTGCTTTATGTCTTTTTCACGAATGTATCTGCATTCACTGCTATTTATTATGCTTATTTAATCTCCTTCATTAAGACCATAAAATCATAAATTTCCTTAAAGGCAGGTAGAACTGTCTACTGCCTGTTCTGTTTAAGAACATAAACTGGTTCTGAATTTCTCTAACTAGAAAATCTTCCCTACACATCGATTGCACCACACTTACTAAAAATTCAATACATGTGAAGCACTTAGACCAGTTGTAAGCGCATAATGAGTGTTCAACTGACATTAGCTGTTGCTATCATCGTCCTCATCATCCTTCTTGTCATCCTCATCATCATCATTTACCAGTCATATTATTAGAAAATACATTTCTATGACCATAAATTTGTATGCATCAAATATTCAATCTCTATCTTGAAAGAGAAGACTTGTACCCTGAAGCAAATTCTTCCAAGTTATACCTGATTAATAATAAGTAAAATATATCAACTTAATCTGACCACTAGAGGGTCATTTACTATCCACAGGGAATGGTGTCAGACTGCCCAGTCCTAGGTCAAAATTGTGAAAATATTCCAGAAATTTGGAATAGCTGAAGAATAAAAGAGCTCATACTGGCTACTGATGGAGGACTCAGAAAAGGCCTTATACAAAGAGTGCTCCAAATAGACAGCTTTTAACATCTGGGTTTCAATATGTTAAACTCTTCTAAATTATAATAATTCCATAGTTGTTTTTTTTTTTTTTAAGAAAAGAGAAACTAAAACTATTGAGCACACTCTACAATTATAGCCTATTTTATAGAATAGTACTTTAGTAAGTTGGGCCTCACATCCTGTCCTCTTCATTCCACATCTCTTACTGAGTAGCTACTAAGTGTTAGGCAGATGCTGCCCTAGGCATTGGATATGTAACAATGAACAAAACAAAGTACCTCCGTCTCATGGAGCTAGCAAGAACAGACAGATTAATGGATAAATATACAAATAAATAATCCAGTTTAAACAGATCAACATAATCTAAATTTCCTGAAAAGAAGAACTGGGACTAGGAATTTTCCCTTGATATAGATGGCCACCAGGGCTTGATTCTGGCTTTACTCTCCCTCTCTGCTTTAAGAAGTGCTCTAAAGGCAATATTGAACCACTTCAGAGTCTGAGAATCAGAATCAGTGAGAACTCAATAGAAAATCACAATAGAGCTTCCCTTAGTCTAGCATGTAAGAAACCTGAGAGTGAGTCAGTGACAGAATTATTGTCTTGGTTCTGTCCAAGTTGATACATATATAACTTTGGCAAGTCATTCAATTACTTCAGGTCTGTTTCTCATCTGCAAAAGTAGGCTATTCAAATGGATAAACTTCTAAATTCTCTTCCAACTTAAATACTATTGTAGGTCTCTCCATTTGTTTTGGCCTTCTAGAATTCCTAATGAAATATATCTAGGAAAACAAGAGGAATATTAATAAACTTCCTTATTTTACCATGTATTATACTTCAGATTGATAACTGAATTTCTTTATTAAGATAATTTCTTAATGACATAATGTTACTTATGAGTCCTGTGGAACTCATGTATAGCATTTGTAAGTAATATAACTTAATTTTGCAAAATATATATGCAAGTAATATTTCTGTGCTTTCAGTAGTTTTAAGGACTCTTCTCGCAGCTCATCTCCTTTAAAAGTAAATCTTTTTGACCTTTCTTATCTCTGTGCCACACTGCAGCAAATAGTTTATACTCTGGCATCGAACAAATCTGAGTTTCAGTCCCAGTTCTGCCACTTACTGGTTGTATACCTTGTGCCACCTGTTAAGCCCCTCTGTGTCTCCCTGTACATAAAAAAAGGACTTAGCATATAATTACTGCATCAATGCTAGTTGCTCTTCATATTTGTTTCTCAATTGATTGATCTTTACTTCCAACTGCCTACTGAACATCTTTACCTGGATAACCTGCTCTTAATTCAGACTCAGGATTCACTGTGTCATCATTTAGCATTTCGTACAACTGCCATCAAAGAAAACTCAATATACAATTGCTCAGAGAAGATGAAGTTTATTTGTCTCTTATATAAATAAATTCTGGAAGTGGGCAGTTTGGGGTTGGCATGGTCTCCCTGGGCATAAGAAATTCCTGACATGGCTTGTATCCTCACAGTCACTTCATAGTCCAATATTAGCACCAGACTTCGGTGTTCCATGTAATAGCCAAGAGGAATGCAGGCAAGGTAAAGGGACACATCTCCAGATGAGCCAACTTCTCATAATGCTTCAGTCTTCCCTGAAGTCTAACACAGCACTTAGGCTTGCATCTCATTACCCAGAACTTAGTTGCATGGCTACAACCAGCTTCAAAGACAGCTAGGAAATATCTCTGACCTGGTCACTGATGGGCCTGAATAAAATGAGGATTCTGACACTAAAAAGAAAGGGAGAATGGATATTATTCAGGCAACTGGCAGACTTTTATAGAAGCAAACTGAAGTTATTTTATCTCACTTAAACATTTTCCTCCTCTAGGTTTTCTACTTTGGACAAAGCATTGACACATCCCCAGGCAGCAATTAAAGTGAGTATATTTGCATTATTTTTAACACTCTTCAGTGCCCTGACACCTACATCAAACTAATTACCAAATGTAGCATTTATCATCCTTCTTTTCCACTTCCACTAGTATGACGACCACTCTCAGACTAGAAAGTGGTCTCACAGATGCTCACCATACTTTCATCTCTTCTGATTCTCATCTCTTTTGAAAACTACTGCCAGCCTACAATTTGGAATATTTCTGATCATGTCACCTCCCTTTGCTAAGTCTTTAGAAAATCTGTAATACTTAAAGAAAAGCTGGAAACTCATAGTATATCATGAAGTCCTTTGTGAGCTAACCAATTTTATTGCCCTAGAACCATAAATTCAATATTCCAGTTAAACTGAGGCATTCACTGTTTCTGGACTTAATCTTTATACATTCACTCATGCTATTCTTCCTCCATCTCCACCAAACTGTTTTGAGTTCACCAAATGTAGATGTTGGGATAAGGACTTTGGAGTGTTTTATTTGGGAACTGATCTCAAGAAGTAGGAATAAAGAAATGAGAAAGGTGAAAAGAAAGAAAATGCAATAATGGCTGCATTCATGAGCATGTTACCACTCTAAGCCACTGCACCACAATCCTGTTAGGTGCCCTCTAGAGAACAGAGAGGTCATACCACCAAAAAGTACTCCTGGAAGAGACTGAGGAGGCTGGGGCATTCATCCACTGATGAATTCTTCCACTGAGATTTCTCAACTCCCAAATGAGAGCAGTCCATAGGGGCATTAACTCCTTTACAGTTCCCTGTGGCATCCACAGTATACTCAGACAAGCTCCTCACGTGCCAGTGAAAACCCTAAGGCGGCAAGGCTCTGGTATCTGAGGTAGAAAACGATCAGCACACCAGGAACGGTCGATAGTTGCAATTCTGATCAGATGGGCAGAGGATCATAGAGTCTGCTACTATGACCAAACTCCATTTATAGGAATTTAAAAGACCTGCCTGAAGCAACTCCTCCATGAAGCTTTCTCTGATCTCCCAAGCTCTCCCAAAGTATTTGATCGCTATTTGAGCGCTCTCTATGAATCACTTTTTTATTCTTGTGAAGATATTACATCTATCAGACTAAGGTTCTTGAGTATAAGCTTTGTATCCAAGTATAAAATTTTTACCTCACAGTCCCACAAACAAGAAAATAATCAAGCACCATAGACATTTAAAGGCCACAGAAACCATCCTGATTATAAATTTTAAAGGTCTGCCATAGTGTAAAAGAAGTCAGTACATGTACATAAGGAACACTGTAGATATCTTACAATCTTAGAACCTCTACCTCTGGGATTCATTTGAAGTGAAATATTACAGTGAGTTTAAATATCACTAGGTACTTGGTTTAAGCAGTTTTTGAAGGTTAGGCTGAACTCTCAATTCATTAATATAGGCTAAGAAGAGTACTTACATCAGTTTTTAAAGCAATAAATGTTATATATTAAAAGGTAACTCCTCCTCACTGCATCACTCTAAATTTGGGAATGAATTTCAGAAACCAGAACAGTATTAGACATTCCTTCAGGGGTTTAGTTACTGGAAGACCAAAATGATCTCATCCAAAAGCATAATATTTATGAGCTAACTCCTAGGCAAAGCTCTGTATAGACTCAGGAGTATATCATGTTATACAATGAAAATTCATTCATTGAATGTTCCTATTCATTCTAGTTAAGCACTGGATGTTTCAGGGACACCAGGGTGGCTCAACTGGGTAAGAGTCTGACTCTTGATTTGGCCTCAGGTCATGATCTCACGGTTCTTGAGATCAAGCCCTTCATCAGGCTCTGTGCTGACCGTGTGGAGCCTGCTTGGGATTTTCTCTCCCCTTCACTCTCTGCCCCACCCTGCTCTCTCCGCAAAATAAATAAATAAACATTAAAAAAAAAAAAAAAGGGAACTGGATGTTTCACATGCAATTTCAATGACCATATTTTTCTTCACTGTTAAAATACATACACATTCCATTAATTGAATATAAGTACCTAAAGGAAAATTCTAATCAACAATTCTTACTGGCACTATCACTTGATTTCAAAATGATAACAGTGCTACAAATCAACTCTACTACCAATGCTTAATTGCAAAAGATTTATCTTCTTTTAAATAATTTACTTTCACTTTCAAATAAAAATTTAACTTACTAAAAAGACAGGAGTAGTATAAAACTAATAACTGGAAGATGAAATTCTGTGCCAACTGCCTAGTCTGAAAAGCAACCGCAGGCCTTTTTTTCATTCTGTGAAACAAGGCAAACTTTGATTTAATCTTCTAGTCACTATTCTAAATCCTATAAACTAAGGAAATTCTCTTAAACGCTAAACAAGGTTTCTTTCTATCTGCAAGATAATGCTAAATAGTCACAGTCTGAACATTATTAACCAGCAGTCATATATTTTAATGTTAATGGCATTACTGTCATATAAAATTAGAATTCTATGATTTAATAGGCATATATTTTGAAGACAGTGAAGTCTGGTCTAAAAGAAACAGGTATTATAACACTATTAGCCCATTTTGGTATTTCTCTCCATCTGTATTTCAACTGAAAAAATTGAGTTCTGTCAGTTTACAAAATGGCTGTTTGCTATTTTCTACTATGTTATGTTTGAGATTATATACTACATTGCCTCACATGATAATATTATTTTATTAACATTTTCATTAAATTGTCAGCCTGAAAGTCTGCTCATCACTATGGGAGAAATTATAATAAGGCTACAAATAAGAAAACAGAAGAGGAGTCAAGATGGCAAAGAAGTAGGAGGACACTGTGCTTCCCTTATCCCTCAAATACATCTGTATTGAGGTCAGATCACTTGGAACACTCAAGAAATCAATCTGCCGAGTGGCAGAAGGATCTCCACAGTTGGAGGGAGACACTTGGTAAGTGTGAGATGCTTGGAAGTGAAGTCAAAGACAGAAAAATGTTGGAGCTGCAGAGGGGAGGGAACCCTTTCCATGGAGAGATAAAAGGAACAGAAAGAGAGAGGGGTTAAGAAAGTGTGACATCAAGTTAGCACAAGAGGAAAACCTCTCTGGACCACAGACTGGGAAGTGAGTACTGAATGTCCTAGTGTTTTGTTGCTGTTGTTGTTGTTGTTGTTGTTGTTGTTGCTGTTCAAACAGCATTTGGAGATCAAACTGAGGTTTTGGAAGTGCACAACTTCCTCTGGAGTGCAGCTGTGGCACATGCTCCTGGGGTGGTGGGAAATGGCCCTTGAGGGCATGGTGTGGTTTAGAGATCTCCAGGGTGCACTAGGAGAGAACATTCCTCTTCATGGGATACATTTAGGACAGGGCATATTGCCTACCAAAAGACAAAAGACCCTGCAAGTATCAGCCAAAGGTCGTTCATCAGCAGAGTGGAAAGGCTCTACTCTAGAGGAGGGAAGCAGATTCACGTGGTGTGGGATCTTTTAAGACTTTGGCTTTCAAATCCCAGCCAAGTGCCAAAGAAAAAACATAGGAGAATTGTGATACAGGGCGAGCTGACTGCCTTCGCTATTCTGAGGGCCACCTGCACAGTCGGGGTTGTGAGATTCCCGGCCGGGGTATAAGAGATTGGAGTGGTGCCATTTTCCCCCCAACACTATCATGGTGGGAATTTGGAGAACACTGCTACCCTCTGTGGAAGCAGTACCCACTTACACCAAGCCCAGCCCCCACCATGCCTGGTAACTGCATTTACTGGGATACGATTAACTCTGAGCCAATGCAGAGGGCCTCTCCTCCAGAAGTGCAGCATAGTCAGCACCCTCCATGTACCAAATGCACTGAAAATCATGCCTCAAAATGATACCTACATTTTTTATTCCTTTTTTCATTTTTTTTTTTTTCTTTTAGAATCAGACTCATAGTTTCTTGGGTGTTTTGTTTCGTTTCATTTTCTCTTTTTTTGGATCAGGACTTTTTATTCTTTTACTTTCCTTCTTTTTATTACCTTTCTTTTTCTTTGGATACAGACTTCTAGTTTTTGTGACTCTTTGTTGTTGTTGTTGTTGTTGTTGTTGTTTGTTTGCAAATTCCCTTTCCTTTTCTCTATTTTTGGGATCAGACGTCTCCCCTGCCATTTTTTCAAGGTTTACTTCAACAAACAAATCAAAGCACCTCTAGTTAAATATCCTAACAATCCACCACTGCAAGCAAGGTAGAGCTGTGCAGAGGACTGAGCAGTGGGAAAGAGCAGCCAAAACACAACAGCAGAGTGTACACAGCATGCACCTGAAACACTTCCTGAAGTGCCAGGCCCTGGACAGTGTATGACCCCTTTTCAAAACAGCATTACTCACAGGTGCAGGAAACATAACAAGTTTTTTAAAACACAAGAAGACAGAAACTTAGTCAAACTGTCAAGAAGAAAGAACTCTCCCCAAAAGAAAGGTCAAGAAGAAATCACAGCCAGAGAATTACTCAAAACTGATACAAGAAATATACATGAAGAATTAGAACTCTAGCTAGTTACAATGAATTTTAAAAAATGCTGTAGCTGAGATGCTAAATAAACTAGACAAAGTGACAGAAAGGATTGAAGAAGCAAAGCAAAGAATAGGTCAACTACACGATAAAATTATGGAAAATAATGAAGCTGAAGAAAGAGGGAAAGGAAATTAATACATCATGAGGAGAGAATTAGAAAACTAACTGATTCCATGAAATGAAACAAGATCTGTATCACAGGAGTCCCATAAGAAGAAGAGCAATAGACGTAGAAGGTTTATTTGAACTAATTATAGCTGAGAACTTCCTTACTCTGGGAAGGAAACAGGCATTCAAGCCCAAAAGGCTTGGAACTTGAGAATTCCCCTCAAAATCAACAAAAACAGGTCAACACCACAAAATATCATAGTGAAACTTGCAAAATATGAAGATAAAGAGAATTCTAAAAGCAGCAAGGGTCAAAAGGTCCTTAACCTACAAAAGTAGACACATAACATTAACAGAAGACCTGTCTACTGAAACTTGGCAGAACAAAGTGCCAGTAAATTATTCAGTATGCTGAATGGGTAAAATATTCACTCAAGATTACTTTATCCAACAAAGCTGTCATTCAAAATAGAAGGAGAGATAGAGTTTCACAGACAAGCGAAAACTAAAGGAGTTTGAGACCACTAACCCAGACTTGCAAGAAATTTTAAGGAGGACTCTCTGAGTGGAGAGGAAAAAACAACAAAAACAACAACAAAGAAACAAATAGAAAACATCACCAGAAACACCAACGCTACAGGAAACACAATAGCATTAAATTCATACCTTTCAATAATCACTGTGAATGTAAATGGACTAAATGCTCCAATCAAAAGATATACAATATCACAATAAATAAGAAAGAAAGAAAGAAAGAAAAAGAAAGAAAGAAAGAAAGAAAGAAAGAAAGAAAGAAAGAAAGAAAGAAAGAAAGAAAGAAAGATCCAGATATATGCTGCCTACAAGAGACACATTTTAGACCTAAACACACCGGAGATTGAAAATGAAGGGATGGAGAACTATCTATCATGCTAATAGACGTCAAAAGAAAGAGTAGCCATATTTATATCAGACAAACTAGATTATAAAAGACTGTAATAAGAGATGAAGAAGAGCATTATATCATAATTAAGGGGTCTATCCATTAAGATTTTACAATTGTAAACATTTATGTCTCCAATGTGAAAGCACCCAAATATATAAATCAATTAATAAAAAAAATATAAAGAAACTCACTGATAATAATAACATAAGAGTAGGAGACTAACACCGCACTTATCTAAGCAGAAAATCAACAATGAAACAATGGCTCAGATGGACTTAACAGATATATTAAGAACATTTCATCTGAAAGCAGCAGAATACACATTCTTCTATCCTAATATACATGGAGGTTACAAAACATCCTACTAAGAATGAATGAGTTAACCAGGAAATTCAAGACAGATCCCAAATACACAACCTAAACTTACATCTAAAGGAGTTAGAACAGAAAATAAAGACTAAAACCAGCAAAAGAAGGGAAATAATACAGATTAGAACAGAAATAATATAGAAATAATAAAACCAAGTGGAACAGGTCAATGAAACTAATAGCTGGTTCTCTGAAAGAATAAACACAAACCTTATCAAAAAGAAGAGAGAAAAGACAAATTCACAAAATCATGAATGAAAGAGGAGACATTACAACCAACACCAAAGATTTATAAACAATTATAAGAGAATACTATGAAAAATTATATGTCAACAAACGGGTAGTCTGGATGAAATGGACAAATTTCTAGAAAAACTAGAAAAACACTACCAAAACTGAAAAAGGAAGAAATAGAAAATGTGACTAGGCCTATAACCAGCAAAGAAATTTAATCAGTTACCAAAATCTCCCAACACAGGGAAATCAAGAAGGCAGAGCAGTACAGAGACCCTGAGTTTGTCTCATCCCTGAAATGCAGCCAGATCAGCACCAAACTAGTTTGAACACATACGAAATTGATTTGAGGATTAACATAGCAATTTTCATAACCTGAACCACAGAATTCAGCAAGTATGCACTGCAGGGAGCTGAACTGGGGGTGAGAAAAGCCATGGAGGGTAGGGAGCTGTTTTTGTGGGGAGAGGACATGAAAGGGAAAGGGGGAGTGTGTGGTGCACGAGGATCATGCAAGAAAAGCACTCTCCCCTGGAGAGAAAGAGAAAAAAAAACAAAAACAAAAACAAAACAAACAAGAAAAAACAAAAACGACTGTAGACACTCACAGGGGACTGAACAAGAAATCTGTTCCCCAAAACCACTGATGGGAAGAAAGGAGAGGGTTTCAATACCACCAAGATTCTATAAACAGTGGAGTGTGGAGTCTAAAGTTTGAGAGTTCAGTGCCTGGAGATGCTTCTGGAGAAGGGCAGGGAGCAGGATGAATCCTCAAGACCAGGCACTGAGGTCTGAGGAGTTCAGGTGCCACATGGCGAGAAGCGGCTCCCCTACATGGAGTGTATTTGGTAGAGGCCATACAGTCTCCCCATAGGCAAAGGTCCCAGTGGATCCTGGAGAGCCAGCCATGTACTCTGGTATTGGGACAAAAACGTCAGAGTGGGGTGAAACCTGGCACCAGTTTTGTGTTGTGGTTTGCCACAATCTCTGAACCTCTGCTGCTGTGCAATCACATGAATGCTTTCTGGGGCAAGCCAGCACTTGGCCATTGCTCAGCAAGACCTTCCCTCAGAGAGTTGGCACAGATCCAAGCCACAGGGGCCTCTAAAGCATAGGACTTTGAAACACAACCCTATCTGAGATAAAACTCTGGAGGGAGGTGCTGCCTGGCAGATGAATGACTTGGACACAGTCAGGATAGAAGTGGGAATGGACCGAGGCCTGAGACAAAAGAGGGCTGTAAAAGCGTGAGGTTCCCCTGTCAGAAACTAAGGAGTTGCATGAAGCCATTTCCACCTCTCCTGCACAGGAGCATACGGACCACAATGATCCATCCCAGTAAGCTAAGCAATGCCACTAGTGGAGAACAAAGCCATTACATCAAGTCCCGCCCAACTGCACCCTTCAAGCACATCCTCTAGAAAACCAGCACAAGTCATTCCACTTGCTTAGTGTACAGACTATAGAAGACTTCATAGCTGCACTTCTAGGGAACACTGGATGTAACCTTATTTGGGTTTCAATCTGTTTATTGTTTCATGTATATGTTCATTCCATTTGTTTCTGCTTTTGCTTAAATTGTTTTCTTTCTTTCTTTTTTTTTTCCTTTGTATCCTCATTCTTGGATACAGAAAGAGAAAAAAATTCTATTTTTTTACTTTATTTTTTTAATTTTTTATTCTATATCATTTTCTATATTTAAACTTATTCTATTTTATTATATGTATATTTCTTTACTTTTTTTACCTTTTTTTCTTCTTTTTCTCTATTCTAGCAAGACTTTCAACAAGCTAACCAACAGACACCTAGGATCTACCTTCTTACATTTGATTTTTATTTGTTTTTTAAGTTTTTAATTTTAATTTTTTACTAGATTGAGTTTCTTCTTCCTTCAAAATGACAAAATGAAGGAATTGACCTCAAACGAAAGAAGAGTTAGAAATGACAGCCAGGAGCTTAATCAACACAGATATAAGCAAGATGTCTGAACTAGCATTTAGAACCACAATAATAAGAATAATAGCTCGGGTTGAAAAAAGCATAGAATCCCTTTCTATGGAGATAAAAGAAAGAAAAAAAAAAAACACCTAGACAGGACAAAATTAAAAATGCTATAACCGAGATGTAATCTCTAATGGATGCTGTGACAGCAAGAATGGACGAAGTAGGGCAGAGTATCAGCTATTTAGAAGACAAAATTATGGAGAATAATGAAGCAGAAAAAAAAGAGGGAAACAAAGGCAAAAGAGCAGGATACAAGGCTTAGAGAACTCAGTGACTTAATAAAAAGGAGTAGCATCTGAATCATAGGAGTCCCATAAGATGAAGAGAGAGAAAGGGGGGCAAAAAGTTTATGTGAGCAAATTATAAAGGAAAATTTACCTAATCTGGGGAAAACACAGACATCAAAATCCAAGAACAGAGAACTCCCATTAGATTCAACAAAAACTGACCATCACGAAGGCACCTCATAGCCAAATTCACAAAATAGACAAGGAAAGAATTATGAAAGCAGCAAGAGAAAAAAGTTCTTAACCTATAAGGGAAGACAGATCAAGTTTGCAGCAGACCAATCCATAGAAACGTGGCATGCCAGGAAGGAGTGGCAGGATATATTTAACGTGTTGAAGCAGAAAAATATTCAGCCAAGAATTCTTTAGCCGGCAAGTCTGTCATTCAAAATAGAAGTAAAGATAAAGAGTTTACCAGACAAAAAATGACAACAACAACAACAACAAAAGCTAAAGGAGTTCGTGACTACTAACTCAGCCTTAAAAGAAATTTTAAGGGGATGCCTTTGAGTGGAGAAAACACAAAGCAAAACAAAACAAAAGACCAAAAGCAACAAAGCCTAGAAAGGATCAGAGAGCCTCACCAGAAACACAAACTCAACAGACAACACAATGGTGCTAAATTCATATCTTTCAGTAATCATTCTAAATCTTAATGGACTAAGTGTTCCAATCAAAAGACATAGGGTATCAAAATGGATAAGAAAACAAGACCCATCCATATGCTGCTTACAAAAAAAACATATTTTAGACCTAAAGACACCTGTAGATTGAAAGTAAGGGAATGAAGAACCATCTATCATGCTAATGGTCCTCTAAATAAAGCTGCTGTAGCCATTATTATATCAAACTAGATTTTTAAAATGAAGACTGTAAAAAGAGATGAAGAAGGGCATTATATTGTAATTAAGGAGTCTTTTAACCAAAAAGACCTAACAATTGTTAATATTTATGCCTCCAAACTGAAGTTACCCAGATTTATAAATCAATTAATCACAAACACAAAGGAACTCAATAATAATAATACCATAATAGTAGGGGACTTCAACATCCCACTTACTGCAATAGACAGATCATCTAAGCAGAAAATCAACAAAAAAGGAATGGCTCTGAATCACACACTGGACCAGATGGATTTAACAGATACATTCAGAACATTTCATCCTAAAGCAGTGGAATATACATTCTTCTCAAGTGCACACGGAACGGTCTCCAGAATAGATCACATTCTGGTCACAAGTCAGCCTTCAACAAGTACAAAAAGATCTAGATCATACCTTGCATATTTTCAGACTATAATGCTATGAAACTCAAAATCTGGAAAGGCCATAAATATGTGTAGATTAAAGAATGTCCTACTAGATAATGAATGGGTTAACCAAAAAATTAAAGAGGAAATTAAAAAGTACATGGAAGCCAAAAAATAAAAACAGGACAACCCAAAACCTCTAGGATGCAGCAAAAGTGGTCATAAGAGAGAAGTATATAGCAATCCAGGCCATTTTAAAGAAGGAAGGTCTCAAATACACAACCTAATCTTATACTTAAAAGAGCTGGAAAAAGAACAGCTAATAAAGCCCCAAACCAGCAGAAGAAGGTAAATAATAAAAATTAGAGCAGAATTCAACAATATTAAAATTTAAAAAAAAAAAAAGAACAGATCAGTGTCACCAGGAACTGGTTCTTTGAAACAGTTAACAAAATTAATAACTCCCCTGGCCAAACTGATCAAAAAGAAAAAGGACCCAAATACATAAAATCAAGAATGAAAGAAAAAAGATCACAACCAACACCACAGAAATACAAAAAATAATAAGAGAATATTGTGAGCAGTTACATGCCAACAAATTGGCCAATCTGGAAGAAATGGACAAATTCCTAAAAACATAAACTACCAAAACTGAAACAGGAAGAAGCAGAAAATTTTAACAGACTAATAACCAGTAAAGAAATTGAATCAGTAACCAAAAATCTCCCAACAAACAAGAGTCCAAAGCCGGATGGATCTAGGGGATCTCTGCCAAACATTTAAAGAAGAGTTAATGCCTATTGAAGCAGTTCCGAAAGATAGAAATGGAAGAAAAATTTCCAAACTCATTCTATGAGGCCAGTATTACCTTGATTCCAAAACCAGACAAAGACCCCACTTAAAAGGAGAACTACATGTTCCTGATGAACATGGATGCAAAAATCCTCAACAATATACTACCCAACCAGATCCAACAATACATTAAAGAATCATTCACCACAATCAAGTGGGATTTATTCCTGATGTAGGGCTGGTTCAATATCAGCAAATTGATCAATGTGATACCTAATACTAATAAAAGAAAGGATATTCTTTTTATTTATTATGATCCTCTCAATAGGTGCTGATAAAGCATTTGACAAAATATAGCATCTCTTCTTCCTAAGGCCTCAAAAAAAGTAAGGATAGAAGGATCACACCTCAAGATCATAAAGGCCATATATGAAAGACCCCCCACCAATATCATCCTCACTGAGGAAAAATTGAGAGCTTTACCCCCAAAGGTCAGGAACATTACAGAGATGTCCACTCACCACTGTTATTCAACATGGTGCTTGAAGTCCTAGCCTCAGTAATCAGACAACAAAAGAAATAAAAGGCATCCAAATTGGCAAGGAGGAAGTCAAATGTTCATTCTTCAAAGGCATGATACTCTATATGGAAAACCCAAAAAACTATTAGAACTAATACATGAATTCAGCAAAGTTGTTGTATATAAACTCAAAGTACAGAAATCAGTTCCATTTCTATATACACCAATAATCAAGTAGCAGAAAGAGAAATCAAGGAATTGATCCCATTCACAATTGCATCAAAACCATAAAATATCTAGGAATAATCCTAACCAAAGAGCAGGAAAATCTATACACTGAAAACTATAGAAACCTTATGAAAGAAACTGAAGACCACACACACACACAAAAGGAAAAACATTCCATGTCCATGGGATTAGAAGTATGAATACTGCTAAAACGTTGATACTACCAAAAGTAATCTACATATTCAATGTAATCCTTATCAAAATAATACCAACATTCCTCACAGAGCTAGAAAAAACAATCCTAAGAACCAGAAAAGACTCCAACTAGTCAAAGTAAAGCTAAAACAGAAAACCAAAGTTGGAAGCATCACAATTCCAGATATCAAGCTGGATTACAAAGCTGTAATTTTCAAGACAGTATGGTGCTGGCACAAAAACAGACGCATAGATCAATGGAACAGAATAGAGAAGCAAGCCAGAAATGGACCCTCAATTCTATGGTCAACTAATCTTTGAGAAAGCAGGAAAGAATACCAATGGAAAAAATACAGTCTCTTCAGCAAACAGTATTTGGAAAACTGGACAGCAACATGAAGAAGAATGAACGTGGACCACGTTCTTATACCATACACAAAAATAAACTCAAAATAGATGAAAGACAAGATAGGAAACCATCAAAATTCTAGAGAAGAAAATAGACAACAACCTCTTTGACCTCAGCTGCAGCAACTTCTTACCTGGCAGAGGCAAGGAAAAATGAACTATTGGGACCTCATCAAGATAAAAACCTTCTGCACAGCAAAGGAAACAGTCAGGAAAACTAAAAGGCAACTGATGGAATGGGAGAAGATATTTGCAAATAACATATTAGATAAAAAGTTAGTATCCAAAATCTATAAAAAACAAATCAAACTCAACACCCAAAAAACAAATTAATCCAGTGAAGAAATGGGCAAAAGACATTGGCTTTAGATATCCAGAAATGGGCAATAGATATCCAGATGGCTAACAGACACATTAAATAATGCTAATTCAGCTATTTGGTAATTCATTATTCTCAAATTGAGACTAAAGAATAAGGTCAATTAAAAAAAAAAAGCTACAAGGAGTCAGGGCTTAACTGAGCACTTTTAGCTTTACCATTAAATAACACACATGAAATCAAAGGAACACCAGTCATCTTTCTCAGCTTGCTTTCCAAACCTACATAGAATAAAAAAGGAGAAATCATCCATTACAGGGCAACTCTTCCAAAAGTTGTAACCAAACTAGATGATAGGAGAACTTAACATATGTCATGAGTATACATGTATACATGTAGTATTTGGGGGGTTGAATGAGTTTAGGGAACAGAAAGCATGCACAATAGAAGCAGAAGGAGAAAGTGAGCAGAAGTTCAGAAGAGCTGAAATATGTTGTCTAAGATAAACATTCCTTTTTGGGAACAAGGTAGAAAAGAAAAACAGGAAGAGAAGAAGGAGAGGGAGGAGTATCCAAATAAATGATGGAAGCAGAAACGGAAGCTAGGCCTTGCTACATCCTAGTGCATGTAACATTATACTGTTTTACTACAACAAAGATTCCAAAATTTCTCCTGAAAGAATTCCAGTTGTCTATTACTGAAGGCAGATTCCATGTGTTACAGCTTGAACACTCCCAAGAAAATTATTTCCTAAATATGATGACCTCCTTAGAATAGAGAATATAAAATTTGCCAACTATTTGTTGGACAACTATTTGTGGAACCATCAAATTCCTAACAAAGATTTTGCTTGGGAATGAACTGAATAACAACGATGTCACACTTTTTTTACATAATAGTTTAGGGAGTAACTTTTCCCAAAGATCCCTCCAACCGTAAATTAGGAGAGTTGAATTACAAGGTCCCAGAAGACCATTTAAACTAAAATATTCAAAGATCTCAGTCAAATAGATAAATGGATAATTCTAGCACATGCTGTGGTTGGCTACCTCATAGTCTCGTTAGCTGGAATGAAGTCAGTGGAATCAACCCCATACTGCAGGTCTGTTCTAAAAATTCTCAGCTTTCACCATTAGTCTGTTTTAAAAGTAATGCCTATGCTATAAATTAACAATATGATGGAACCAAAATTTATTTCTAATCTAAATGAGCATCTTAGTTATCTCTTTATACCAAATGTGAAGGAAAAAAATGTCTGTTTACCTCAAATTATATTAGTCTAAAAGACATGCAAATTCAGTAACTCAAACTATAATTGCAAGGAAAATATATTTTCCATATATATTTATATATTTTTCCATACACACACACACACACACACACACGAGTCTTCATTTCCAGTTTGCTTACAGTTAAGAGGCTGAGTCAAGTTTTAGCTGACAGAAAAAAAAAAAAAATTAGCTGTCAGAATTGCAAACTCCTGATTTATAACAGAAGAAGTAAAGGAACACTAACTAGAGGGTGTTGGTATAATTTCTAAAATCCATCATATCTCACATGTATCATTTTTCTCAAGGACTGTTAAGTGCTACCATACAATGTATTTTTTAGAAACTCTGAGCCCTGGGCCTGACTATGATGGACAAGTCCTCAAGGAGGATTCCAAACAGAACTAACACAGCACTCAATTTCTACTTAAATACAGGTCAGGCTCAGGCAAAAACTCCATTTACTTTTGGTACTGTGGGAAACCCATAAAAAGTTCAAACTTTTGAGTTTTCCATAAAAATATTTTGTTTAACATACTACATGAAAATGTACTGGCACTTTTGTTGAAATTAACGCATGTGCAGAGAGCTCTCTCAGGTAGCCATCTCCCTTCTGAATCAGTGCCAAGAGTAACTGATGTGAAGATCTAATACTAAGAAACAACAAAAATAAGATGGGCAACCTCTGGACTCCATTTATATTTTGGAATACATGATCAGGTAAATAGTGACAGTACTTTTCCATCATCTTCTGTCTAGCTAATGATCTGCAGGAAATGTTTAGTAAGCCTATTTGATTTTCTTTAAAAACATTTCAACTTCTATTGCATCTAATTTCAGGGCAGTTTTCAACCTGTCCATCTTTTCAAATCTGTAGACATGTAAGCATTTATTTTCATATTGAATCAATGTAGTACATTCCCTTCAAGGGGGACCTGGGTGGCTTAGTCCTTTAAGCATCTGACTTCAGCTCAGGTCATGGTCTCACAGTCTGTGAATTCAGCCTGAGTGGGGCTCTGTGCTGACAGCTACAAGTCTGGAACCTGCCTCAGATTCTATGCCTCCCTCTCTCTCTGTCCCTCACTCTTTTTCTCTCCTTTCTCTATCTCTTTCTAAAGAAAATAAATATTAAAAACAATTTTAAAAAAAGAACATTCCCTTCACAACAATTTGCTACAATATAAAACAAAGTGTTAACATTGTAAACTAAAACAGAGAACTCAGGAGAGGAGTAAGAAAAAAATGAAACAAGTCTAAAACCTAGGGGGTAAAAAGGAAGCCATAACAACTCTCAATTTATAGAAAAAAGAGAGAGAGAGATCAAGGAAGGGAGGGAGGGAAAGAATATAGAGACACAGATATAGATATGGTGTGTGCGTGGGGTAAAATAATAGGTTCAGATCATATTTCAGGTTGCTGAAAGACCCTGAAACCAAACTAACAAGTGATTAAGACTCCCTTAGAGAATGAGTACAGTACTCTTCCCTGGAAAAAGACAAACTACCAGGACCCAAATCTATGGGAATAGTCCTCATTTTCCCCATGTCATACAAATGTAGGCTGACTCCAACTAAATTCCAAGGTACTTGGAAGAAGCTACTCCAGTATAGCCTGGGATTGCTAAATTAGACTTCACCCCACCCTGACTTGAATTTCTATCTTTATTGCCTGGCATATAGTGGGTACTCAACTATTTAAACAGGAAGGAAGACAGGGAGGGTGGGAAAGAGAGAGAGAGAGAGGACAGGAAGAGGAAAACAAAAAGGAAAAACATGTTATATCAGGATGATGCTTCCTATAACACTTGCTGGAGACCGAAACTGCATGGGTCATCCCTGATGGCAGGGCCCAGGGAAAAACCTGTGGGAAAAGACTGCAAGGCAGTCAGAAGAACCCCCTGAAGAATTCTTCTTTGCTTAGTCTGTGACTTTTACTGTCACTCCTGCTGTTAGTCTATCCTAGGGTTAATATGAAACCAGAATTGCCTAAAGTTCCCCCTCTTCCTCCAAAATGGAATGTTCCTATATATCATGCCCGTCCCCTCAACAGGATGTTGTCTTATGCTTATTGTAGTAACTGGCAAAATTGGGGACAGTCTGGTATGCATGGGTCTATAAGAGACCTGGAACTCATTATCCTTGTAGGGGTCAAATAATACTACATAGTATGCTTTAAGCAGAGACAAAACAAAACTTACTAGTTTTAGAGGAAAACTTTCTTGGAAAAGTGTTAGAGAAATATTTGCCTGTTGCCCCTGGCCTCAAGCCTGTGAGGCAACTTACGGATTGTTCTGGCCAAAGAATGAGACCTGTAAATGCAGAGACCAAACTCTAGTTGATCGACGTAAACAATTCCACATGTCCTCTATGATAAATGTTGATATTGTTCTTTCTTAGTAAGGGGTTGTGAAAGTCTATCATCTATAACTGCAGGTACAAGTATATCCTGTTCTTGCTTGCCAAGTAAACTTAAACAATTAAAGGGCACTGTGTTCTCATGTATTCTGGCTATATGCTTCACTTATTCTTAGATACCCTGCCATACGTAGTAAAGAATATGTAGAACTTTGTTATGACTACCTGGTTAAATTTTGTTGGTTTAAGTGGAAATCATGTACCGTGAAATCACTGTTGCTAAGAAAACTTAGAAATGTTAAGTCCCATGACTGCTTTCTAAAAATGTAGACTGTTTAAGCATGATTGTTTGGATTTTCTATAAAAATCCTAAACTGAAAAATAAATTTGGGCAGTCCACCTGACGAGGCTGGCTCTGTGTCTTCTTCACCAACTCCAACCCTCACTCTCCGGGTCAACCCTGGCTTGCTGAGGCTGGACCCCTGCAAACACTAAAGTCTAGTTTTCATATGACCCAATTTTTTCATTTAAAAAAAGAGATTCTTTTTCATGTGCTTGGATATCAAGTCATGGTTTCATCCCTTAATTTCATAGTATTGTTTCTTTTTTTAACTTTTTATAATGTTTTATTTATTGCTGAGATAGAGAGACAGCATAAGCAGGGGAGGGTCAGAGAGAAAGGGAGATACAGAATCTGAAACAGGCTCCAGGCTCTGAGCTAGCTGTCAGCACAGAGACTGATGCGGTACTTGAACCCATGAACCATGAGATCATGACCTGGGCCAAAGTTGGACGCTCAACTGACTGAGCCACCCGGGTGCCCCCATAGTATTCTTAAAGTACAAACAACTATATAAAACATGTGTAAATAAACCATATAACAAAATACTATGTATTTATGAACACACTATTTGTTACAATATGTAATTAAAATGCATACATATTTTGGCGTGTAATAACTTAAAAAATAACTTGCATAAGTCATCACTTTATATCAGGAGAAAAGATGGCAGAATGTAAAGATAGGCTTGGTTTAATTCCTTATTAATAGTACTTTGATATAAAAGCTAAAAGATGCAAGAAAACAGAAAGGTAAACCATAACAATCTATAAAGATCTCAACATTTCTACCAAGAGAAAAGCAAGTAACAGGTAGCAACTATGGGATTTCAGCTGGACTTTGAGCATTTTAATCATGTAATTAAGTTATCTTATTACTTTCCTAAGAATACTGGGAAAAGAAAGACAGTGCACCCTACACCTGTTACTGAAACTTCAATTTGTACCTTCTTTCTCTGAGTCACCAGCTTATCAGTGTAATCACCACAATTATTTGTTCTTTGGAGACCATTCTAGTTTCCTACATGGATAGCTGTTACACAGTTCAACAGATACTGTTTCCCTCTGAATGTAAATCTCCACTTGCATATCAGGACTTGGGTTCAGCCAGCTCCCCTTTCCTCTGGGTGCAGGAAATTTTACAAACTAAATAGTGTCAATATTTGGATGAGTTCCAAGTGAAAATCAGGGGAGTGGCTGATTTACAAACTGGCCTTTTTCTCAGCAAATCTGAACTGCATTAACACCTCAGCATGGTAGTCGTCACACAATTGGCCAAGGTTGCCTTTCAAATAAGCAGTAAATATCCATGCAGAGAATAACAGGCAAATATTTGGGGTAAATTAGAAGATCATATTCAACCATAAAATTTAAGATATTAGAGTAATAAAAATGAAAACTGACAGTGGCATGATTTTTAACACTTTAGAAAATCTAATTTGCACTCAGTAATTCAGTCCCTTGTGTCACAATCTGATATAAAATTTTTCATCCTCTGATCTTCAAGTTTGCCCTAATAATATTTCTTTTGTGTTTTTATTCTGATGATAATTGTAAAAAGCTAAGCATTCATTAATCCATTCAAAAATGTTTATTTTGCACATATTAAGTGTCCAGTCATAGCTTAGGTACTAAGGCAAAAACTAAGTCCTTGCCTTCATGGAACTTATACTCCAAGCAGAGACAGACAATAAAAACTGTATAAATTTATATATATGATGCAATATAATAAAGTATAAAATATGATTAATAAGTGGTAATAGATGCAGAAAAAATATCTAAGCAGGTGAGGGAGTCAAAAGGAGGAGGTAAGCTGAAATCAGGAAGTTTTATAGCATTGTCAGAAAAGGTCTTACGAATCAAAACTACAAATATCTCACACTTGTCAGAATGGCTAAAATCAACAACGCAAGAAACAACAGGTGTTGGCAAGGATGTGGAGAAAGGGAAACATATTTACACTGTTGGTGGGAATGCAAACTGTGGGAGCCACTCTGGAAAACAGTATGGAGGTTCTTCAAAAAGTTAAAAATAGAACTACTGTACCATGCAACCAATCAAAATAGTAGGTATTCACCAAAAGAATATAAAAATACTAATTCAAAGGGATACATTCACCTTGATGTTTATAGCAGCATTATATACAATAGCCAAATTATGGAAACAGCCCAAGTGTCTATCAATTCATGAATAGATAAAGAAGATGTGACACACACATACACAAATACACACACAAATACACACACACACACACACACACTGAAATATTACTCAGCCATAAAAAAAAGAATGAAATCTTGCCATTTGGAACATAGGTGGATCTAGAAGGTATAATACTAAGTGAAATAAGTCAGTTAGAGAAAGACAAATAATATGATTTCATTCATATGTAAAATTTAAGAAACAAAACAAACAAGCAAAGGGAAGAAAAGAGAGAGAGAAGCAAACCAAGAAACAGACTCTTAACTATGGAGAACCAACTGATGGTTACCAGAAGGCAGATGGGTGGGGGATGAGCTAAAGAGATGATGGGGATTAAGGAGTGGACTTATTGTGATGAGCACCAGGTAATATATGGAAGTGTTAAATCACTGAATTGTACACCTGAAACAAATATTACACTGAATGTTAACTATTGGAATTTAAATAAAACCTTGAAAAAAAACTTGAGTTGTCAGTGAGTATAAGGTATTTAACACCATGAGACCAAAAGAGATCCCTTAGGAAGTGAGTGTAGACAGCAGAACAGAAGCTCATTAGTGTCATCTCCGTGATCCTTTCTGACCAAGTATTGACAAGTCACTGCAGGCTCACATTTGTGTTTACAATCAATTTGCATGAAGTAGCTTATTTTAGAGGAACAAACAAAGGTAGACTGAGGTAGACAAAGGCATTGAGTACATTAATGTTGCATTCACACCAAGGCCAAAGTCTGCCTCTGCCTATTGTGTTAATGAAGATTTCATCATCCTTTCAACAGGGAAAAAAAAAAAAGCTGCAAAAGAACATTTCATTACTTGAAGCATGGCTCTTCTGTCATGCTGAACTCTAAAGATCTGTTTGGTATTAGTCTATATCATATTGATTTCTCAAACAGCAACTTCATTTCAGTAGAACGTCATTATCTGTCAAGCGAAACTTGTGTTGTTAATTTGAATTTCACTGATTTGTAGCCTCAAATTAATTTATTTTAAAATAATTTTAGGAGCTAAAAGTATAACAAATTTATACCTGATTATATGTTTACTTTATGTGATTATATGTATACTTACAGTAACATTACAATAGAAAACTATGTCAAGAAGAATAAGAATTTCTTTAAAAATAATCGATGAAATATTCAATTTAGGAAGCACCAGTGACAAATAGATAAATTTTATTTATAGATGAAAATAAACATAGGGATGTTTCAAATATAAAGGAAAAATGTTTTCTAGACTTATGAATATTAATTTTATATGGAAATATGTTTATGGCAATTTCGAACCATACACATTTATATAATAATATACTATATGTAAATGAATAAATTTGTTACTTATGTGTATAAATAAGTCAGTACATACACATATTTAGAAAGACAGTAAAACAGTGGCTAGGAGCACAGGTTCTGAAGCTGGATAGACTAGGTCTCATTAACAGACTGGCCCTTTATTAGTTTTAGTTTCCTCATTTGTAAAATTGGCATTACAGTACACTTGCTAAGATTGTTGACAGTATCAAAGACACATGCCCAGTGCATAGTAAGCACTCAAGAAATAAAAAGTAGTCCTGTCATTATGATGCAATGACAGATGTGCATGAGCAGGTGGGTGTTTTCTCTAATCTTCTAATATTTCTCTGTATTATTTCTTCTGCTTTTCCTGACAACTTTTCCTTTGCTTACCTATAAACTCTCTCAAGATAAGTCTAGGGAAGTTAATGTGACATGTTTCCACTAAGGTCTACTGGATTTCTTGGAATCATTTCTTATTTTTTGGAACTTCGTGCTAATACGGTTACAGTCCATTGTAAAAACATAAAAGATTATTTCCTGATAAAATGTATAGCATATAGTATATGAACACTATGCTGAGTGGTTAAAAGTCTGTTCATAGGAGCCAGACTGACTGAGTTTCTGTCTGGGCTCTCTAATTGCTAACCTCCAATTACTAATCTTTGCCACCTTACTTAACCTCTCTGTGCATCAGTTCTTTCATCTACAAAATGGGATGATATTAGTATCTACATGTTCGTGAAGCAAAATAGTTAATATATGTAAAACATTTCAAAGAAATAGAAAATGTATATGTGTATATTCTTAGCAGTATATTATTAGTATATCAGGGCACACATTTTTATTTTACATTCAAAATATGAATTTGATTAACTAGGTTCCAAAACCAGTTCCTTACAACTTTAAAGTTATATGAATTATAGCATTTATTATGCAGCCACTTCTTAAGGTATATGCAATATTCAATAATTCATAGAAAACAAACCAAAGACAGCCTAAGGTATTCTTTTTTTTTTTTTTCCTTTTTTTTTAAGTAATCTCTACACCCAATGTGGGGCTTAAACTCACAACTTCGAGATGGAGTCACACACTCCCCAGACTGAGCCAGCCGGGCACCCTAGCCTAAGGTATTCTAATATGTATTCTTGTAAAATAATGTTTACAATAGGAGCACCAGGGTGGCACAGTCGATTAAAGGTCCAACTCTTGATTTCAATTCAGGTCATTATCTCATGTTTCATGGGTTCAAGTCCCACGTCAGGCTCTGTACAGACCATGTGGAGCCTGCTTTGGATTCTCCCTCTCTTTCTGCCCCTTCCCTGCTCACACTCTCTCTCCCTCAAAATAAATATAAATAAACCTTAAAAAATGCTTACAACACTGAGAAATCATGTTAATACCATGATATAGCCAATATAACAACGACTGTCAGATAATAATCGTCATTTTTTGACGATGATTAATAATAATCATTTTTTGAACATTTGCCATGTCCTAAGTGCCATACATACCTTAGTTCACCTAATTGTCACTGAGCTCCTGCTCCTCAAATTTATGAAGACAAAGAAGAAAATTATCTAAAACTTCAATTTATACCCGAAATACTAAAAGGCTGGATGGTGGCTAAGTAAATGGTGACAAAAAACAACAAAGGTCTTCTGGAACACGATTTCACACACAGAGAGGACACCTACTGTTTCCATTATAAAACTATCTTTTGGGAGTGGAAGAGGACATGGGTCTGCCAAACAAGGCACCATAAAAAGAATATTAAAAATGGAGGGGAAAAAAAGTGCTAGAAAGCCAGAGGGGGCAGACCAAGATAAGAACACATTCTTGGATTCAAAAATCAGTGAAGTAGATACAAAGACAAAAATGATAAAAGAGTGACTCAGCCTTCAAGACAGTTAAATGTTTTCTAAGATAGTTTTGGTGTTAATTTTTATACGGAAAGTAAATGGTTCTAAATACAATCTTTTTTTTTTTTTTTTTTTAGAACAGAGAAAAACAGAGCATGAGTGGGGGAGGGGCAGAGAGAGAGGGAGACACAGAATCTGAAGCAGGTTCCAGGCTCTGAGCTGTCAGCACAGAGCCCAATGCGGGGCTTGAACCCAAGAACCGTGAGATCATGACCTGAACCGAAGTCGGGTGCTTAACTGACTGAGCCACCCAGGTGCCCCACAATCTTAAGTTACAACTATATGTGATTTATTGTCGAGGACAAAACAACTGTTATTTTTTGAGATAATACAGGGCAGCTAAAGCAGGTATAGCTGACCCCTGTCCAAAGTGGTAACAGAAGACTATGATTCCATTTGTGGATAATATCCCAAAGAACCTGAGTATCTGCCATTTATAGGAAGACGCTTCCTTAGTTTAATCTAATTACAATCTGGGGTCACTGTTCTGCCAAGAGGGTGTGCCACACACGCCACTTAGAACGGAGGGTGGATTCAAGGGACTTAGGAAGGACTACCAGGCTAAATCAAGATACCACACCCTTTAGAGACACAAATTCAGAGGTTTTGTGAAAATAGAACTTTTTTATCAAAATTTATTATTTGTTGGATCCTATGCTAAGAACTTTATGAACATTAGCATGTTAATCCTAACAGCCTTGTGAGATAGGAATCGTCATCTCCATTTTGCAGACGAGAAGGCTAAGAAATTAAGTAAACTGCCAAAAGCTTAGAGAGCCAGTACTGTATTTAGGTATTTTTGAGAGCTTTGCCTTAGCTCTACTCCCTGTGTTTTTACCTCCCATTATTATTGGCATGAATATAGACTATGGATTCTGAAATTCAGTCTTTTTACTTGAGGTCAGCGACTGCTCCTAGTCACTGAGAATGGCTCAGATCTCACATTCTTCTGTGGTTTCTATGAATCACTGACAAAGAAAATCAGTCTTTTGGGGGGAATAAAAAATATTAAGAACTGTTTCCATTATGGCCAAGGTGACATCTTCAGTTGAAAAGTTTTCTAAGGCTGCCTTGGAAGCAGAAAGACATCAAGATAAAAATCTAGCTCCAGAAGGGCCTAGAGGGATTTGGAATTCCCTGAGGGTCCAGCAACACAGCTGAGACAGAGGTTTGATTAAGGCCTAGCTAGGACCTGTATCATCCCTGGGTGGGCTAAATATAAAGAACAGGCAGAGAAGCTGCAAATTTAGAAGCTGGATGCAATTTGAACTTAAAAGAAAAACAGAATTCTTCACAAAATGAAAATCATTCTTCTTTTTTGGGAAAATATTTTAATTTTTTTTTAATGTTTTATTTATTTCTAGGGGAGAGAGAGAGAGAGAGAGAGAGAGCGTG
>NW_027532196.1:1316291-1317327 GCF_008692635.1 Crocuta crocuta
ATAGAAAACAAACCAAAGACAGCCTAAGGTATTCTTTTTTTTTTTTTTCCTTTTTTTTTAAGTAATCTCTACACCCAATGTGGGGCTTAAACTCACAACTTCGAGATGGAGTCACACACTCCCCAGACTGAGCCAGCCGGGCACCCTAGCCTAAGGTATTCTAATATGTATTCTTGTAAAATAATGTTTACAATAGGAGCACCAGGGTGGCACAGTCGATTAAAGGTCCAACTCTTGATTTCAATTCAGGTCATTATCTCATGTTTCATGGGTTCAAGTCCCACGTCAGGCTCTGTACAGACCATGTGGAGCCTGCTTTGGATTCTCCCTCTCTTTCTGCCCCTTCCCTGCTCACACTCTCTCTCCCTCAAAATAAATATAAATAAACCTTAAAAAATGCTTACAACACTGAGAAATCATGTTAATACCATGATATAGCCAATATAACAACGACTGTCAGATAATAATCGTCATTTTTTGACGATGATTAATAATAATCATTTTTTGAACATTTGCCATGTCCTAAGTGCCATACATACCTTAGTTCACCTAATTGTCACTGAGCTCCTGCTCCTCAAATTTATGAAGACAAAGAAGAAAATTATCTAAAACTTCAATTTATACCCGAAATACTAAAAGGCTGGATGGTGGCTAAGTAAATGGTGACAAAAAACAACAAAGGTCTTCTGGAACACGATTTCACACACAGAGAGGACACCTACTGTTTCCATTATAAAACTATCTTTTGGGAGTGGAAGAGGACATGGGTCTGCCAAACAAGGCACCATAAAAAGAATATTAAAAATGGAGGGGAAAAAAAGTGCTAGAAAGCCAGAGGGGGCAGACCAAGATAAGAACACATTCTTGGATTCAAAAATCAGTGAAGTAGATACAAAGACAAAAATGATAAAAGAGTGACTCAGCCTTCAAGACAGTTAAATGTTTTCTAAGATAGTTTTGGTGTTAATTTTTATCCGGAAAGTAAATGGTTCTAAATACAATCTTTTTTTTTTTTTTTTTTTAGAAAAAAAAAAAA
>NW_027532196.1:1317642-1428054 GCF_008692635.1 Crocuta crocuta
TTTTTTTTTTTTGAGACAGAGAAAAACAGAGCATGAGTGGGGGAGGGGCAGAGAGAGAGGGAGACACAGAATCTGAAGCAGGTTCCAGGCTCTGAGCTGTCAGCACAGAGCCCAATGCGGGGCTTGAACCCAAGAACCGTGAGATCATGACCTGAACCGAAGTCGGGTGCTTAACTGACTGAGCCACCCAGGTGCCCCACAATCTTAAGTTACAACTATATGTGATTTATTGTCGAGGACAAAACAACTGTTATTTTTTGAGATAATACAGGGCAGCTAAAGCAGGTATAGCTGACCCCTGTCCAAAGTGGTAACAGAAGACTATGATTCCATTTGTGGATAATATCCCAAAGAACCTGAGTATCTGCCATTTATAGGAAGACGCTTCCTTAGTTTAATCTAATTACAATCTGGGGTCACTGTTCTGCCAAGAGGGTGTGCCACACACGCCACTTAGAACGGAGGGTGGATTCAAGGGACTTAGGAAGGACTACCAGGCTAAATCAAGATACCACACCCTTTAGAGACACAAATTCAGAGGTTTTGTGAAAATAGAACTTTTTTATCAAAATTTATTATTTGTTGGATCCTATGCTAAGAACTTTATGAACATTAGCATGTTAATCCTAACAGCCTTGTGAGATAGGAATCGTCATCTCCATTTTGCAGACGAGAAGGCTAAGAAATTAAGTAAACTGCCAAAAGCTTAGAGAGCCAGTACTGTATTTAGGTATTTTTGAGAGCTTTGCCTTAGCTCTACTCCCTGTGTTTTTACCTCCCATTATTATTGGCATGAATATAGACTATGGATTCTGAAATTCAGTCTTTTTACTTGAGGTCAGCGACTGCTCCTAGTCACTGAGAATGGCTCAGATCTCACATTCTTCTGTGGTTTCTATGAATCACTGACAAAGAAAATCAGTCTTTTGGGGGGAATAAAAAATATTAAGAACTGTTTCCATTATGGCCAAGGTGACATCTTCAGTTGAAAAGTTTTCTAAGGCTGCCTTGGAAGCAGAAAGACATCAAGATAAAAATCTAGCTCCAGAAGGGCCTAGAGGGATTTGGAATTCCCTGAGGGTCCAGCAACACAGCTGAGACAGAGGTTTGATTAAGGCCTAGCTAGGACCTGTATCATCCCTGGGTGGGCTAAATATAAAGAACAGGCAGAGAAGCTGCAAATTTAGAAGCTGGATGCAATTTGAACTTAAAAGAAAAACAGAATTCTTCACAAAATGAAAATCATTCTTCTTTTTTGGGAAAATATTTTAATTTTTTTTTAATGTTTTATTTATTTCTAGGGGAGAGAGAGAGAGAGAGAGAGAGAGCGTGAGCAGGGGAGGGTCAGAGAGAGAGGGAGTGACAGACTCTGAAAAAGGCTCTAGGCTCTGAGCCGGCAGTTAGCACAGAGCCCGACGCGGGGCTCGAACCCACGAACCGCGAGATCATGACCTAAGCAAAAGTCGGATGCCTAACCGACTAAGCCACCCAGGCACCCCTGGGGAAAAATATTTTAGTGAGATTTTGGTTACACTAAGTTAGGATTCTGGTGGCACTTCTGGAAAATAGAAGTTGAAAGAAAAGTATACTAAACTGATAAAATTTTACAAAGCCCCTGGTTTCATAGGGATGGGACCTGAGTCTCTTAGGATTGAGAGAAAGCAGAGGTGCCAAGTTGCACAAACTTCAGGGGATGCCATTCCTACCACACATTATATGAGCTGTTCCCCCTGAAGTTACACAGTCTACAGCCTGCACAACCATACAAAGAGGGCTCTGGCAGGGAAGAGCTTGGATTTTGAGGATATGAGACATAAAATGGGTTCTAGGGGTCAACAAAAGAAGTAGCCACTAGCATGGAAAGCCTGGCAGCAGAAATGGATGTCAAACTTTACTGACTCTGATACTGATTCTTAGTGACAGATAGTGACTCACAGTGATTCCATATCTTAGTGACACTTAATTTCCAGTGTTCTTTAAGTAATTCCTATCCTTTAACTTCAGACCTCCCAGAAAGGTCTAACACCTTTTAGCATCATGGGAGTATGCCGTGGAGAATATTGCAGAAGGAGACATGTTTAAATTTGGAGCTAATGAGAACCAGAGTGAGGTGCAGCAGTAAGTAGACAGGTAAAAAGAGGCTTTCATTAAAGGGACTTCATTTGAGAACAGGAATTCAGAATGAAAGCATGCTGGTGACTAATCACTCCTTAACCTTTATCCCTAATGAATCCTCAAGAGTGTGATAAACTTCTGAGGGTTGGGGATTGGGATCTTTGCTTTTGTTTCTTCTACTCTTAAGGGAAAAATTACCTAAGTGCTTAGAAATTGTGGTTCATATTGAGAGCACATGCCCTAGATTTTCTAGAGAGACAGTATTTTTCTCTCACAAAAGGGCCCTGGCAAATCCCCAAGGGAAGAATGCCAGCTATGCCCTCATCTGTAAATACTTTCAGATCAATACAGGCAAAGTTTTGGCTAGCTCAACCTGAGCTACCTCATGTCCACTGAGATTTTCCTGGAACAGATCTGTACAGATGACCTCACGTCAGCCAAAGTCTTGAGCACTGGCCACAAGTCTACTACCTTGTTGGGACTGTCTATTCTAGAAGCTGGAAGAGTCGCCTGCTTAGTTTGGGCTCTACTAGAAGAAGATATTGGAATAAGCATGAGAATGCAAGTACTTATTTGAATGCTGATGCCAGGGAGCATGGATAGAAACATGGAGTTGTCAGATAGGAAAGAGAAAGAGATAATTAAACATTAAATGTTTAGCCGGTTACATTTATGGGCCACTGAAGCTTAATTCTGCTAAGNTTTAATGTTTTATTTATTTCTAGGGGAGAGAGAGAGAGAGAGAGAGAGAGCGTGAGCAGGGGAGGGTCAGAGAGAGAGGGAGTGACAGACTCTGAAAAAGGCTCTAGGCTCTGAGCCGGCAGTTAGCACAGAGCCCGACGCGGGGCTCGAACCCACGAACCGCGAGATCATGACCTAAGCAAAAGTCGGATGCCTAACCGACTAAGCCACCCAGGCACCCCTGGGGAAAAATATTTTAGTGAGATTTTGGTTACACTAAGTTAGGATTCTGGTGGCACTTCTGGAAAATAGAAGTTGAAAGAAAAGTATACTAAACTGATAAAATTTTACAAAGCCCCTGGTTTCATAGGGATGGGACCTGAGTCTCTTAGGATTGAGAGAAAGCAGAGGTGCCAAGTTGCACAAACTTCAGGGGATGCCATTCCTACCACACATTATATGAGCTGTTCCCCCTGAAGTTACACAGTCTACAGCCTGCACAACCATACAAAGAGGGCTCTGGCAGGGAAGAGCTTGGATTTTGAGGATATGAGACATAAAATGGGTTCTAGGGGTCAACAAAAGAAGTAGCCACTAGCATGGAAAGCCTGGCAGCAGAAATGGATGTCAAACTTTACTGACTCTGATACTGATTCTTAGTGACAGATAGTGACTCACAGTGATTCCATATCTTAGTGACACTTAATTTCCAGTGTTCTTTAAGTAATTCCTATCCTTTAACTTCAGACCTCCCAGAAAGGTCTAACACCTTTTAGCATCATGGGAGTATGCCGTGGAGAATATTGCAGAAGGAGACATGTTTAAATTTGGAGCTAATGAGAACCAGAGTGAGGTGCAGCAGTAAGTAGACAGGTAAAAAGAGGCTTTCATTAAAGGGACTTCATTTGAGAACAGGAATTCAGAATGAAAGCATGCTGGTGACTAATCACTCCTTAACCTTTATCCCTAATGAATCCTCAAGAGTGTGATAAACTTCTGAGGGTTGGGGATTGGGATCTTTGCTTTTGTTTCTTCTACTCTTAAGGGAAAAATTACCTAAGTGCTTAGAAATTGTGGTTCATATTGAGAGCACATGCCCTAGATTTTCTAGAGAGACAGTATTTTTCTCTCACAAAAGGGCCCTGGCAAATCCCCAAGGGAAGAATGCCAGCTATGCCCTCATCTGTAAATACTTTCAGATCAATACAGGCAAAGTTTTGGCTAGCTCAACCTGAGCTACCTCATGTCCACTGAGATTTTCCTGGAACAGATCTGTACAGATGACCTCACGTCAGCCAAAGTCTTGAGCACTGGCCACAAGTCTACTACCTTGTTGGGACTGTCTATTCTAGAAGCTGGAAGAGTCGCCTGCTTAGTTTGGGCTCTACTAGAAGAAGATATTGGAATAAGCATGAGAATGCAAGTACTTATTTGAATGCTGATGCCAGGGAGCATGGATAGAAACATGGAGTTGTCAGATAGGAAAGAGAAAGAGATAATTAAACATTAAATGTTTAGCCGGTTACATTTATGGGCCACTGAAGCTTAATTCTGCTAAGAAACTTAGAAGACAGTATACAGGGGCGCCTGAGTGGCTCAGTCGGTTAAGTGTCCAACTTCAGCTCAAGTCATGATCTCACGGTTCATGGGTTTGAGTCCTATATCAGGCTCTGTGCTGATAGCTCAGAGCCTGGAGCCTGCTTTAGATTCTGTGTCTCCATCTCTCTCTGCCCTTCCCCTATTCTCACTCTGTCTCTCTCTCAAAAATAATGAATTAAAGAAATTTAATCTTTAAAAAAAAGAAGGCAGTATATAATAAACCTCATATTTATCCCAAAGAAAAGGCAAGGGAGCTAGGGCCTTGCTACTCCAAGTGTGGTTCAAGGATTACCATAATCTGGAAGCTTGTTAGGAATGCAAATTATGAAATTTCTGATCTAATAATTTTTAAACAATTTCCATGATTCTTAAGCATATTAATATTTAAGAGAAACTAAGTCTTTATCCGCCAACTCTTGTCAGTCATTGAATGAGGGCTCCTGGATATTAACTCCCCAACAATTTTGTTGTGCTTCCTCTCTCATTCCAAGCTAACTGGCTTCAGGATCAAAAAAAAAAAAAAAAGCCCTAATGCAACTAGTGGTAGGTACTTGCAATTGGAAATCTTGGTGTCTTCCTTTCATGGGAACTGGTGAATGCCTTGGAGGTATGAGAGACTATAGCTCTCCTAAAGAAACGGGAAATTTAAGTTTCTATCCCATATACTTGTTTAGTTCTTGAGCATTCTGAGAATAAAACCTTCCCCAACCCAAGCCGTAAGAACACAAGCCTCAAGTTCATGAGAATCTGAGCAAGAGCAGCTCAGGCATCCCACCAAGTTTGAGCAGGGGCATCCAGTGTGGTAGGAACTTAGTCAAACTGGATGAAATACAGAGTCTACCTATGGGATAGCTGACTCCTAGTGTCATCCTCTCTTCCAAATGGTATGGAATACAAGGCAACACAGTAGAGCTTATTCATGACTCTGCTCAGAATTGGATCTGAATCCTATTTTCTTTTCTTTTTTTTTTTTTTTAACATTTATTCATTTTTGAGAGATGGAGAAAGACAGAGCATGAGCAGGTGAGGGGCAGAGAGAGAGGAAGACACAGAATCTGAAGTAGGCTCCAGGCTCTCAGCTGTCAGCGCAGAGCCTGATGCAGGGCTCGATCCCACGGACTAGACCGTGAGATCATGACCTGAGACAAAGTCGGACGCTCAACAGACTGAGCCACCCAGGCCCCCCTGAATCTTTTTTTCAATAAGAACTTGACGTGGATGACTATAGGTAACTTACTTAATCTCTCTAGGTTTCAGTTGCCTCATCTGTAAAATAGGGATGACAATAAAATACTCAGGGTTTCTTTTAGGATAAAATGAGATTCTGAATATAGGTTGAGAAACACAATGCTTGACACTTATAAAGACTCAGTGAACACTGAGAAGTAAAGTTATAGTCAAAGCCAAATGCATGATCATGACAAATTAAACAGGTTCCTTTCCACTGGTGGGGGATCCAACAGTTACATTCTACAAGCATTTATTGAGGGCCCATCACTAGCCTGGCATGGCACCAGGGGATAAGGAAAAACAAATAGAGCCTAGAGGGCAAGCCCTGGCAACGATAAGATCTAAGTAAGCAAAGTAAGACCTAGTCAAAAGGACAAAGAAGTTTTAAAATTCACACCCTGTACTAACATGACTAAGCTCTAGACATACATGACATGGGCAGGAATTGTAGCAGGTCTTAAGGCTCAGTATACAGTAGTTTAGCCAAGACACAGAAAGAGGATGGACAGGGTTATTTTGACTGAACTGAGGAGTCTGAGGCATATACTACAAAGAGTCCTAAGATGAGATGGCCAGCATCTGTGGCAAAAAAAAGCTTTCTCTGGAATCAACCAAGTTTCTCGCTAGAGGCAAATCTTATTTGATCTGAAATAGCCAGTGCCTATAAAACAAGTCCACACAGAGATTTAGACCTTATTCAGCTAAAAGCTCTCTATTGCTCTGTCAATGGCTAGTGGGCCAATATAGATACCTGAATGCTTAGTAGTGTCTGCCCACTTGGCTTCTTTTGGAGTCTTTCCAGGTCCTACATCCCTCTGAAGAAGGAAGTGAGATCCTAGCAGTTGAACCTAAGGCAATATATATAATCAGGGGTGATTAAGGATGGCCTAACTAGACGGCTGTCCAGGTAAGCAAAATACTATCATATCATAGAGGGCTGTCATACCACAGAAAGCAAAATTTAAAGTCTGTTAACTACTGTATGCAAATCTGGTGTCAGAGATAAAATGCCAGGTGGATAATGTAATCTTTGTTCACTTCTACATCCTTCGCACATGTAAGGCTGAAAGTATCTCCAAATAAATGTTGCACATTGTCAATGACAAAAGACCAAAAACAATGGCATAAGAATAACAAATAATATTTACTAGGACCTAAATATTAGATATGCATATTATGAAGTATACACATAGTTTATAAGTGTATTAACTCTCATTCAAAACTATAAAGAAAAGTGCTATTACTCTCTCCAATTTATAGATGAATAACTAAGGCACAATGAAATTAACATTGAAAGTCACATAGCCAGTAAATGGCAGAGGTAGGATTTGAACCCACACAGTATGGTTTCAGAGCCTGTTCTTTTCACCACTATAACATACAGTTAAATAATACTAGTTTGGAGAAACACCACATGTCTAGCCTGAATGGGGACATCGATGTCTTAGCCCAACCCTGGATTTAGTTAGGGTCATACATAGAAATGCAAAGAAACAGCAAATATTTTCTTTCTGTCAAAAACAAAAATAAAAATGTTCTCTTACCTGCCTAAATGAAAAAGCTCATAAAACTTAATTATTGTGAATCATGTTTTGCCTAAATAAAATAAAGGAAAGCAAGTTTTAAAATGCATTTTCAGAATACAAAATTCAGCTTAAACACTGGCAGTTTCAGTAAATGTAATCACCTGATGCCTCCCTGGTGAAATCTTCAAAACATTACAAATCTTCTTCATTTTGAAAGCATCCTTAACAATTCCCAGAGGAATTTGATTTTACTGAGAATAGCTTTTTAGTCTATTAAAATGACACATCGAAACTTACTCTTGAACAATATGACAAAGCTGTTGACTGCTGGGAATCAATGTTAGCAGTCAGACCACACTGACAAGCTGTAATCAAAGACAGCCCATTAAAAAAAGGGGGGGGCATAAAGCCTCCTATGAAGCCACGAAACCGAGTTAACATCAGCTATAGGAGAGACACAAAGTAAGAATTGCTGTGAAAGGATGGAGGATGAGAAGGAATGGCAGATTATACCTGCCAAATAAATAAGTATGGATCCACAGATGAAACACTAAGAGCAAACGAGGATGGTGCCAAAAATAAGCAGGGCAAGAAAGAATTTAAATAAAACTTAAATCTACATTGAATAGAATTGATGGTCTACTTTTTTACTGTTGTTTTTCTTGCCCCTAGATGTAGTAGTATCCCTAGATCCTGATTAAAGGATTAGTGAAAACTATGGTGGCAAAAAAAAAGAAAAAAAAAAGACTGCAGGCCATTATGGTCTTGTAAAACCATCTCCAAGGTTGCATTATTGTTTCTCTTAATAACAGAATCCTCATTTGAATTCAATGATTTCGTACAAAGACCCATTCTGGGAAGGCTCTTTGTTAGGTACCAGGAAACAAAAAGTAATTTAAGGCTAAAGTCATAAAAACAGTCCCTTTGCTTCTGAAAAGTCAATGATTAATATGTGATACACTCAAGTATTTACCAAATGACTACTGAGATGACGGCAAACCCCTTAGGCATAGATTTGAGGGCATTACTCAGTTAACAAATATTTACTAGATATTTACCATGCAAAGGCAAAGGACTAGCAAGGTTGGGCATATAAGAAAGCCAAAAACTTTATAAAAACTAATATATAACTCAGAGACTAATACAATGGATGTCAATTATATATCAACAACAACAAAAACAATAAAAAGAAAGGAAGAAAGAAAAAAAAGAAAAGCCAAGGAAAACATCTTCCTATCCCTGAGGAATGTAGGATCTATTTAGTCAGAAAGATAAGAACAAGACAGCTAACCCCACAATGGTAAGGGGCAAAAGTTGCAGGAGTTCGAAAGAAGAAGAAAAAACAACTGTATGACAGTTTTAGTAGATAAAAAATTTACAATGTGACACAATCTAGTATTATCCTGGTTCTAAAAATAATTTACCATACCTATTGTCATTCTTTCTACTGATGGACCTTATTCTCTACCAACTCTCTGTCTTGGCTTACTAATAGGAACATAAAGTACTCCTAAACCAAGACCAAATTTTTATCTCTTCCATTTGTTAAAGGAGATATATGAAAAACTTAATTAGTTCATATCTCAGAGAGACCTATAGAATTTTTACAGCTATCTGCAATGCAAATAAAAATTAATCTTAGCTGAAAAAGAAAAATTTTCTATCTACTGTTGGGGCTTTTCCCTTGAGATATGTCAGAAGTAAAGGTCTTTATAATTCTATAAAAGAAAATGACCTTCAAGTACTTTTCCAGATTTAACATAAATATTCTCATTTTCTATCAGTCAAAATCACCTAGTTAACCATCTGCAGTAATGATTTCAAGTTTTTCGGAAAAATAGTCAATTTTATTGGATAGAATCAGCCAGAAAAATTCCATAGTAATGACTCAAGTATTTTGGATTTTGACCTTTAAGTGGATGAATTGGAACCATGGTGCTATGATCTAACTTGTATGTATTAGATTCTTCATAATTATTACTTTTTTAAAATATAAATATCTTTGGTTATAACTAGGTCTCACCTCCAATAAAACTATAACTGTGCATGGTTTTACAAATAAAAGGTCTGAGAATGTATTTCACCATATATACAAATATGAATTTGTAAGTAATCACAAGCTGTTCTGTAAGATCAATGAAGTCCCAGCTTTTTGCCCATTTTAGTTGCTCTACAAGTGTCTTTATGAAATGCTCAATGGAAACAGATTCAACTTCATTCTAGCAGCAATGTTCTAATGGTTCAAATAGCAGAAACACCTGAACGTGGCTGAACACAGGATAGGATATAATCCTCCAATAGGCTATTGAACAGTAGCCTCAATTCTTAAAACTTCTTCATTCCTGAATGGAGATGCTTGTACAATATTATTAACCAACCCACATATTCTGAGTCCATTTCACTTAAAAGATCATTTCTAATATCCATCAATAAATCCTTCCTTGATAATCAGACATAAAGATTTTTTTTTAATATTTTATTTATTTTTGAGAGAGAGAGAGAGACAGCATGAGCAGGGGAGGGTCAGAGAGAGAGGGAGACACAGAATCTGAAGCAGGCTCCAGGCTCTGAGCAAGCTGTCAGCACAGAGCCTGACGCAGGGCTCGAACCCATGAACCGTGAGATCATGACCTGAGCTGAAGTCAGCGCTTAACCGACTGAGCCACCCAGGTGCCCCAGACATAAAGATATTTTAAAGCCTTTTGGTAACTATTTATAAAAAGGGCTTCTGGTTAAAGTCTTCCTACTAAATAACCATCTGTGCTGTATTAACTATCAAGTAACTTCAAACGCTAACCAACCACCCTAGTGTCCCTAGTGTCCTTTCAAATCTTCTGCATTCTTAATCAATTATGTCAGTTGGGTATATGAATTACTATTAGAGATGTGTTTAAAAGTCTCAATATGGCCTTGGATTTGTGAATTTTTGTTTTTCTATATTTGAACTTCATAGTAGATCTATGTAAATTTAGAATTCTTTATTTCTAGTAATATGCTTGCTTTAAAATCTATTTTATGATATAATCATAGCTATGCCATCTTTCTTTAGTTGATATTTGCCTGCTGTATCTTTCTTTTCCTCTATTTTTCTTTTAACTTTCAACATATTTACATTTTTTTAAATTGTTAATTTATTTTGAGAGAGAGAGTGTGTGCGAGCAGGGGAGAGTCAGAGAAAGAGGGAGAATCTCAAACAGGCTCAGAGCTGTCAGCCCAGAGCCCATGTGGGGCTTGAACTCACAAAACCTTGAGATCATGACCTGAGCTGAAATCAAGAGTTGGATGTTTAACTGACTGAGCCACCCAGGCACCCCACAACATACTTACATTTTAAATGTGCCTCTACTCTGACAATCTTTTTTATTTATTCAGTGGGCTTATTCCATAGGATTTCTTGTTATTATTAATATATATTTGGGCTTATCTCTAGAGCTGTATTTTATGCTCATCTGCCCTGCTTTCTCTTAATTTCTTAAACTTTTTTGAATTGATTGAATTTTTTTTTTTCATTTCATTTGATACCCTTTTAAACTTTGGTTTAAAATTTATGTACACTATTATTTCAACTGTTAAACCAGAAGTTATAGCATAAATAATTAACTTAATAATATATAAAATTAAATGATAATGCTTATTTTCCTTCCAAATAATACTCAGACATTAGAATGCCTTATCAATAATTATCTCTCTTATTATATATGTCACTATCCAATTTTTTTAGTTTTCTTTGTTAGACTACAAAAAATGGACATTTTTTTTTTATTTTTTTACATTTATTTATTTTTGAGAGACAGAGGGACAGAGCACAAGTGAGGGAGGGGGAGAGAAAGACAGGGAGACACAGAATCCGAAGCAGGCTCCAGGCTCTCAGCTGTCAGCGCACAGCCTGACATGGGGCTTGAACCCACAAACCGTGAAATCATGACATGAGCCGAAGTTAGATGCTTAACCAACTGAGCCACCCAGGTGGCCCAGAATGGATATATTTTAAAATACAGTGAATATATAGATTTTCTCACATATTTTACAAGTGCTTTTACTCAATATTTCTATTTTGATTTTATATTTTCAATACATAGAAATTGTCTACCTTCCTCATATCCTCCCTTTTGAAGTTTTTTTAGTTTTTGATTCTCTAAAGATCTCTTTAATTTGTCTTCCTATTTGTTATAAACTTACATTTTGTAAACAATGCTAAAAGTATTACTCATTTTAAAGATAGCAGTCACACTGGCTTCTGCTTCTGCTATGGCTTTTGCTAAGCCAAGAGTCATTCTAATTCTTGTTAGGTAATATGTCTTTGCACTTAAGTTATTTTTTAAAAATCTTTTTTCTCTTGGGTGATTTTCAGTTCCACTATGATGTTTCTGGGTTTAGACTGCTTTTGCTTTATTTTGTTTTGTATATATGGACTTCTCAGCTCACATATGAAAAATTCTTAGCTATTATATTTTCAAATACCACCTCTATCTCATTCTTTTAGATTCTCACTCTGGAACTTTGGTTACATGTACATTCTAATTCTATCTTTGATGTCTCTTAATCTCTTTTATGTTGTGTCTATCTCTATCATATTACAGATAATTTCTTCAACTCTATATTTTACTAATTCACTTATTAAAAGTGTTCACTCAAGTATACAGTTTCAATTATTATACATTTAATTTATAGTAATTGTTTATTCTTGTTTTCTCCAATTTAACTGCTTATTTTAATTAACTTGCATTTCAATTCCTTCAATTATTTATTTAATTATATTACACATTTGTATTTCTATTCTAGATCTAATTATTCCAATACCTGACATCCTTAGGGTCCGCTGTGTTCTTATGAATTTCAGTTTTAACTTCATATTTGTTAGAGCTTTATCTATGTGATCTCTGAGGCCAGGTTTATTGTATATTCCTCTTAATAGATTTATATTTCCAAGGTAGGGGAAACGCCCACCTGCAACTACTTTAAGGTAAATTGTCATTTTGTGGCATTTTGGACAACCAGATACTTAATTCCAGAGGATTAATATTCAATAAAAAGGATATTTGACTCTCTTATATGAGGATACAATACTGTTTTTATAGGCAAAAAAAATAGCGATTCTAATTTAGAATTGCAAAACAAAAATTATTTTTCATACTGCAATTTTATTTCAACCTTTAATGTTAGTGATTTGATGTATGTTTCCATCAAAAATTGTGTATTAACTTCTGATCATTTATTGAAGAGTTTCACATTTATATTCTTTTTAAATTTTTTTAATGCTTTTTATTTATTTTTGAGAGTTAGGGAGAGACAGCATGAGCAGGGAAGGGTTAGAGAGGGAGAGAGATACAGAATCTGAAGACAGGCTCCAGGCTCTGAGCTAGCTGTCAGCACAGCCTGAAGTGGGACTCGAACCCATGAACTATGAGGTCATGACCTGAGCCGAAGTCGGATGCTTAACCAACTGAGCCACCCAGGGAACCCCTCACATTTATATTCTTTAAACTATTAGAAAAGAATACCATGCCTTGATTTTTTTTTTTTAAATAAAGCCAATCAAATCATTTTGGAAGTTGTGGTGAATGCTTTGCTTCTGTCAAAAACATTAAGACATGTCTAAACTTATCATTATAAGTTATAAATAATTTGCCATTTTCCTTAGTTACTGAAAATCATGTAGTCTTGGTAATGTGAATTGGGGACAGACATAAAACGAACTTGATAAGCATTCTTTTTGAACTCATTAGAAGTGATCATTTTGATTCCTAGTGGAATTTAAACAAACACAGATTTCTACACTTTTCTCAACTGGAGAAAATTCTAATATAAAAGAGTTTCTTTAATATTCCAAAATAAAATACACATGTCCTTAACATCTTGTCATTTTAAAAAAGAGAATTTAAAGAGGGAATGATGCTTTGTGATTAAAAATTAACTTTATACTTTGAAGTATTCATATATATTAGCTATGTTTTATAAATTTTTGATTTTTTAAAATTTATTCTGGAGAGAGAGAGAGCATGAGCAGGGGAGAGGCATAGAGAGAAGGGGACAGAGGATCTGAAGCAGGTCTGTGCTGACAGCAGTGAGCCCCATGCAGGGCTCAAACTCACAAACCCTGAGATCATGACCTGAGCCAAAGTCAGACACTCAACCAACTGAGCCACCCAGGCATCCCTATATATATGGCATTTAATGCCTTTGAGTGTCTACATACCCATGCGAGCTGCCTCTTCTCAGAATGTGGACTCTTCCTCATTCTCAGACATGAAAACAGCCAAACGTCTGTGGTTTCCAAAAAGAACTATTATAACATAGACAGAAGGTCCCAAGAATCATTTTACCTCTTAAAAAAAAGGATTTGGGTCTTTTGTTGTTGTCATTGTTTATGGTTGTTGGCTGACTGAAATCCCTAAAGAGACAGTAAGGAAAAGGGCATCATGTGTTCATTTTTGTTAAAGCATCACCTTAGGTTCTTATTTAACCCATCCATAACTAAGGTAAATCACCTATGAACTATTAAAACATTTCTGGGATTTAACATTTGCAGTGTATGTGAGTGCATATTTGTGAGCACATGTGCATGTACACAGACACACACACAGAAACATAGACACATACACACACACACACACTTTCCCTACATGAGTCCTCCTTTTCATTTTGCCACCACTCTCATAAAATGCTTCATCTAGAGGCCCGAGCCAGAACAGTTAGAGCAGTATGCTTACAATGATCAGGAAAAGGCAACAATTAAGCATGAGCAGAAATGAATAGGACAAACACAATCCTGTTGGGCACATTTTATTCCAAAACATTTTTGGGGGTCATATTTTCAATGCTGCTGAAAATTGCAGAAAGTACAACCAGAACTTAGCTGTTTTTGAAAAACCTACCAATTTAAGAGACTCGCTGACCCTCAGAGTTCATAATTTTTAACTCCAGGCAACAAAAATTAAGGCCAGAGGATACTGAACCTGAGACACACATATGCATGTACACGCACACATTTACAGCCTAACTTATAATGTGCACTTACAGAATAACTATTTGTGCAATAAAAATAGATAATATATTATGTATTATGAAAATACTTCTATGTCTTACAAATACTACAATAATTGACTGGATCTACAGTACACCAGAAAATCTCTAGTTTATTGCCTAGCTGCCTGTTCAGAAAAGGTAACAGCTATTCAAAATGTCACTTTGATTTGTGGACCCAGAGCAGGAAGTAAAAGTATTGAGATATCCTCTCCCATACATGTTCAGTATCATTCTTTAGCAGAGAAGGAAACAAAGCAAATCATAATCTAGATTAAAAAAAGATGGAACTAAAGTACAGTATATGATAGCAGACTGAAGTTCATGTTCTGTAAAAAAAAAAAAAAAGACAAACAGACTTTTGAATCAACAAACTACTATGAGATGCCTTTCCACAGTCATACACATCAATGCTGACAGGTGAGCACTTCCAAAGAAAAAAGAAGGAACACTTTGAGTTTTTACTTGGATTGAATCGATAAAAATAAGCACTGATTGGATGGTCGGCTGTCAAAGAAGTCAGAATATATCCAAGAAGAATATACATGACTTTCTTAGATTTATATTCTGATTAACTAAAAAATATAACAGTTTAATCTAATTGTATTTAGATTTTTAAATATTGAATTTAAATTTGAATGTAATATATGCAAACTGAAAAATTCCAGGCAGTAAAGAAGGGCATGAAATAAAAAGTAAAAATTACCCTCTCTCCCAACACTGTATTTCTCCTATAGTACACAGTCTAAAAGTGTGTAAATAAACTATGTGCAAACACAGTTTTCTTCAATTTCTTTTTTTCTCCTGGGAAAATATTATAACAATTTTTTACATCTATGAACACAAATAGGTATATGATGTGATATTTCAAAGAAGAACTATAATATTATTTATGGATATTTGAATCACTACATATTTTTTAATTGAATGAAATTTATTTTATTTTTTTGAGAGACAGAAAGAGAGAGTGCAAGCAGAGGAGGGGCAGTGAGAGAGGGAGAAAGAGAATCCAAAGCAAGCCTCACACCCAGCATGGAGCCCATGCAGGGCTTGATCTCATGACTGTGAGATCATGACCTGAGCCTAAATCAAGAGTTGGATGCTTAACTGACTGAGCCATCCAGGTACCTCATTACCATACTTTTCATAATCACAAATAACACTGAGTGAATGCTCTGTAAAGGTCTTTGGGTATTCTCTACATGTAGGCTGTATTATGGCAGACTTGGAAGTTTCCCCAAGGGGTGGGGGTGGGGGGTAAAGAAGTAATTATTTATATCTCCTTAGCTATAAGGTTCTTCTTAGGTCTCTACCCACCCTACAACTCACACAAACATACGCATCTCTTTTATTCCAACTAGTTGATACAATCTCATTTAAAAAGTTACTTCTTCTAAGTATTCTCTGATTACTTCCATCCTTACACTTTTTTACTTATATAAGATACTGTATATACCTTTTTAAAAATATTGTATTTTTAAGCACTGACACATCAATCAGAGTTGTGCTATTCACACCTTAGTTTACTTTCCACTAGGGTGGAAAATGTAGTCTATACCATCTCTATCTGTCTCTTGGCAGAAATAATAAAACTAGATTATACTTATACTCAGAAATCTGCTCAATTTAGTTACCTCAATAAAGTGACTAATTGATTTGAAGAAAGAGCAGGAAAATTAATTTTTGATGGAATTAATAAGGGTTTAAGTTGACTGGTCAATTCAGCCAAATCATTTAGTCTGTATAGACCTATATGAATAGAGTCTATATCATCACAATAATAATATCCTATGGCAAATGTATGACACTAACACACCAGAGGAGACTGACCTTCAATATTGTAAGTATTAATAGATACTATCATTATAGATCATTATTAACCATAGTATACTTTAACATAGTAAAATCACTCATACTGTAGGACAAGATAGAATAATAGAGACCAGATACACCTTCTAGTCTGAAGCAACTAAAAATATTAGACCAAATACATTACACAATAGTTTCTGGACATAGGGCATAAAACAGTATAGAACAGTGTTCCCTGAGAGAAGAAAAACAAATTAAATGAGCCCTAGGATTTCCCTAAATAACTGTCTAAAAACATTTTTCGTATGGCAACAATAGTCAAAGGGACCAAAGATGGATTCCGGCAGTCTTCCTGAGTTGAAGAAATGGAGTATAGTACCCAAAATGTCAAGGGAACTATAGTTTAGGAACAGGATATTAAAAGAAAAAAAAATCATAGAAGAGATACATGATCTACAGATAATAAATCTTTATTTTCTGCTGCAGCACATGCATATCATGGAACCTGAGAGGTATAATCTCTGGTACTCATGCATGTCTGAGAAAAGTTTATGTTCCAATTACCCATTACTGAAGAATCTCATGATTTAAAACACATCAGGAAGGGTACCAAAGGATGCTAAACTCAGTAGTGGATATAATTAGTCCTAGAAGAAAGTCTGCTCTGGTCCTGCCCCCCAAAAATTAAAAGCAAACCCCAAATGGGTCAAACTACTTTCAAGTAACATCAATACATTCTGGAACAAAAGTCAAGATATGAAAGAATATAAAAATATTCAGTACCAACATGGTAAATTTCATAATATTTGCAATCAAATCAATAATTATAATGCATGCAAAGATACATACATATACACATAAAATCCAGCTTTAAAGAGGAGACAAAAATCTGTCAACTGAAAGACTTAGAAATGACACAGATGATAAAACTAGTAGATAAGGTATTAAGAATCATTAAAACTATATTCAATATGCTGAATATATTAAGACATAAGACTTTTAAAAATCAAATTTCTGGTGCTGAGAAATATACAAGATTAAAATAAAACAGTAGATGTGATTAAATAGAAGGATAAAATGGAAGGAAATATTATCTTGAAAACATAGCACAGAAACTATTCTGAATGAAACAGAGCAAAAGGACTGAAATGAAAAAGAAAGTGTACAGAACATTAGTCACCTGCAGAAAGATTTTAAATATCTTAACGTGCATATATTGAGTTGCATATCTTAACATGCATATATAGAGAAGTTGAGTAGGAAGGGGGGGGAAACTTGAAAAAATAACAAAGGAAGCTGTTCAAATTTTATGAAAACTACAGACCCACAGAACCAAAATCCTCAACAATCCATAAGCACAAGCAAAACAATGACACTCTACCAAAGTAAATTATAATCAAATTACTTGATAAGTGTGATAAAGAGAAACTTAAGGGGAGTAAGAGAAAAACTACAACATGTAGAATAACAAAGATAAGAATGAGAGCAGACTTCTCATTAGAAACAACGCAAGCCATAAGACTGTAGAGGATTATCTTTAAAATACTGAAAGAAAGAAAAACTGTAACCTAGAATTCTAGACTCAGTGAAATATGTTTTAAAAATTAAGATTTCGTCAGATAGAAAGACTTTTTTCATGAATACTGAAAGAATATACTACCAGCAGAACTACACTATAAGAAATGTTAAAGTTCTTCAGGCAGAAAGAAAGAAATGCCAGAATGAAAAGCTTTGGAAATGGTAAATATGTGGATAAATAGACCAGATTTTTTTGTTTTGTTTTTGAAATGTCTTTAAAAGATAATTGACGCTTTAAAGGAAAATGTATAACAATGAATTAAGAGGTTTATAATATATTTAAAGATAGATAGTATAGCAAAAATAGCACAAAGGCCAAAAGGGGAGAAACAAAAATATGCTGTTTTAAGATTATTATAATATTCATGAATTATTATGCTATTACTAGAAGGAGAGACTGGAATAAGTTCAATATATACATTACAAACCACTAAAAAAAGTTATACTTTTATTATAACTAATAAGCCAACAATATAAAAGAAACAAGATGGTATTTAAACCCTCCTATACCAATATTTACATTAAAAGTAAGTGGTATGTCATTTAAAAATAAGCAATTGTTACATTAGATTTTAAAACCAATACCAACCAAATGCTGACTACAATAAGACTCATTTAAATAAAAAGACACAAAAAAGTTAAAAGAATGGCTCAATGTACAAGAAATACAGGAAATACAAATACAAGAAAATACAAGAAAATTGGAGTTGCTATTTAGATAAAACAAATTTCAGAAAAAAATAACACTATCAAAAATAGAGGGTCTTCAGCAACAGCACTGCTAGGAATTTACCCAAGGGATACAGAAATGCTGAGGCATAGGAGCACATGGACCCCAATGTTCATAGCAGCACTCTCCACAATAGCTAAAACATGGAAAGAGCCTAAGTGTCCATCAACAGATGAATGGATCAAGAAGATGTGGTTTATCTATACCATGGAATACTACATGGCAATGAGAAACAATGAAATCTGGCCATGTGTAGCAACATGGATGGACCTTGAGGGTGTTATGCTGAGCGAAATAAGTCAGGCAGAGAAGGACAAATATCATATGTTTGCACGTATAGGAGGATTAGGAGGAACTTGACGGAGGAACAAGGGGGAGAAGAAGGGCGGAAATGGTGGGGGAAAGGGAGAGAGGCAAACCATGAGAGACTCTTGAATGCTGACAAAAACTGAGGACTGATGGATGTGGGGGGGAGGGGGGATGGGCATGGAGGAGGACACTTGTGGGGATGAGCAGTGAGTGTTATGTGGAAACTAATTTGACAATAAACTATTTGTAAAAAAAATAAAACTAAAAAAATAGAGGGTCTTTTCATAATGATAAAAAGATCAATTCATGAAGAAAACATAATGATCTTAAACATTAATACATTTAATAAAAGATTCAAAATACATGAAGCAAACATTGATAAACTGTAAATATAAATACACAAAACTTCAATGATAGCCAGTGATTATAACACCATTCTCTCAGTGAATAGTACAATACAGAGAAAATCAGTAAGGAAATAGAATAACACTATTAGCAAACTTAACTGACATTTATAGAACATTCCATCCAACAAAACAAAAATATACATTTTTTCAAGTGCATATAAAACATTTACCAAGATAGACATTTTATACCATAAAACCAGCCTCACCAGATTTTTAAAGGACTGAAGTCACACTAAGTATGTTCTCATATCACAACAGAATTAAATTAGAAATCTGTAACAAATATATCGGGAAAACTCTCCAAACAATTATAAACTAAATCATGTACTTCTACATAACCCATGGGTCAAAGATAAAACTAAAAGAGAAAATAGAAAATATGTTCAACTGAGTAAAATTAGAATACAGCATACTAAACTTTATGGGATGTGGCTAAAGTAGTACTTAAAAATATATTTATAACCCTAAATACCTATAGAAATACCTAAAGAAAGAAGGTCTCAAATGATTACTTTCCACATTGAGAAACCAAAAATTAAGAGTACATGAAACTCAGGGTAAGCCAATGAAAATGAATAACAAATATCAGAATGGAAATTAATAAAGTAAAAAACAGGAAAAACACCCAAAAATCAGTAAAATCAAAATCTGCTTCTTTAAGATCAATACAATTAATAAATCTCTAAACAGTGATGAGGAAAAAACAATAGAATAAATATTAACAAATGAAGACTAAGCAAAGTGATATTATCACAGATTATACATATACTAAGAGGATAATAAAGAAATATTATGAACACCTTTATGCCAGTAAATGTGACAATATAGATGAAATGGACAAATTGAAAAACTCAAACTACCACAAATTCCTCCAAAAAACAAACCAACAAATAAAGAATTTGAATAGTGCTATCGACAGCATAGAAATTAAATTTTAAATTTTAAAAATTACAAATTAAAGCTTACACACACACACACACACACACCTCACTCCAGAAGCACATGTCTTCACTGGTAAATTCCACCAAACATTTAAACAGCACATAGTACCAATTCTACAAAACTCCTGCAGAAAGTTGAAGAGGGAATACTTCCTAATACATTCTATAAGACCAACACTACCCTAATATCAAAACCCTCAGCATATAAATTTTGAAGGGACACAAACATAACAACTCCGCTGATATGTAGACAGCAGTAATAATGCTAAGATATGACTACAAAATTAATAAATTATATTCACATCAGGAATTAAGAGGAAGACTCACTTCTTTCTTGGTTGGGGGGGAGGAAGTAGACAAAGAGAAAGATGGAAGCAAGGTTTGCACAGATGAGTGTTAATGATCAGGTATGATAGGGCTTGCAGCCAGGGGAAGTAAAGATTCAAGGCAGAGGAAATAAGGCAATAAAATGTGAAAATGAGGAAAAAGGAGAACTATACTGAGGAATACAGGTTATATTCAATTTTCTGACCCTTGGCATAGCTAAAGAGAAGGTGAAAAGAAGTCTATAAAATGAATTAGAGTTACAGCATAAGGGACTTGCATACTAGGTTACTGACTCCTGACATTCAGTTCAGTTTGCCTTTCCTCCATTCCTTTCTGAAATACATGGACTGCATACATCAGACATGCTTTCAACATCCATGTTAACTTGCTGTTTCATAAATTTCCTAACCTTGTGAACTGAATGTGTTTCATATGTATTCTATCACAGACCATATCTTTTATTTAATCAGCTCTCCTAACAATACTTTCAAACTGGAAAGTACTCTGTTGCCTGTTAACAATAACCTCTGCCTTCTACCTCTCCACTTTCTTAGATCTAAAAAATTTGCTCTTTGAAAAACAAACACATATCCAGATCTCAATCCAGTGTTATTTCACCTACAGTGAGTTTAGATTCAACCTGTCAGTGAGCCTTCTTTAGTGTCCTAGAAATTCATCAATACAATAGGCCTAGTCTGGAGAACACAGGACTGGGATAAGCTACAGAAGTGCTTCGGACCCATAGCTATACTGCATGGGTCTGGAGGCAGGCACAAATCCACACATGGGTCACAAGAGGAGATCTTTATCCAAATCGCCATCAAAATAAGAAAGCCAAGACAAAATTCTATCAGGATCCAGAGACTAGAGATAAATGCTCTACTGTAGAGCTGGGGAGAATAAAAGCGGAGAATGGACAGTACAAATAGGCAAGGGGTAAAGCTTTCTAGATTAAAAAAATATATATCTGTATTCCCTGCAGATTGGTATGGGGAAGTAGTGTGATACATTTAATATACTTAGGGCAAAACTATAGCTCCACCTCAAATATCTTACATTTTTACATGGTGTCAGAGGGCATTCACACACACTGTGTATTATTTTATGCCTACAACTTTGAGAGGCTAATAGGTCTAGAAATTGAAACATAGAGATGTAATTCTACCAGTTATTCATTTAGTTAGTGTTGGTGGTAGTGACTGAGTCTGAGATCTATAATTACACATTTCCTTTCCACTTAATTTTTAACCTATCTATGTACTTGGGGCACCTGAGTGGCTCAGTGGGTTGTGTCCCACTATGATCTCAGCTCAGATCATGATCTCACTGTTCATGAGTTCCAGCCCCACATCGGGCTCCATGCTAACAGAGCGAATCCTGCTTGAGATTCTCTCATCCCTCTCTCTCTCTCTCTCTCCCTCTCTCTTTGGCTCTCCCCTGCTGACTCAAAATAAATAAATAAACTTTAAAAAATTAAAATAATCTATGCACTAAAAAGTAATTATCATCTACAATAGAGTTTGATGGATGATTCCATTTCTAACATTCAGAATTATATACTTTTAACAATTCCTTGACCTAAAATCCATCAACCCATATGAATAATGTATTTTAACTGTCTTGTAATCATTAACTATGTTAGTAAACCACTAATGTGTTTTGACTTTTCATAGTAGTTGAAAACTACCTGCATCACAAATTAGGGAAATGACCCAAATAAAGTCTTATCACACACTGGCTCATTATCTCTTAACTATCTTTTATTAAGTATTTTACATTAATTAACTGAAATTTATTGAGGATAAACTATATGCACAAAGGCACAATAAGGCAAAATTCCATTATCATGGTTTCTGAGTATGCCAGGAAAAAATGTGTAATGGCAGTAAAATGAGCTCCCTCAGGGTTGAACAGATACATTTACTTTAAGACCAGAACACTTGATATTAAACATTTCAAAGAATATCTGAATTCCATTAAGTAAAAATTAGCTTATCTGTGTCAGAATAAGTACTGAATGGAGTGACTGGATATCAAATCTTCCCAAATGCTTGGCAAAACACTATGCTGATGTTCTATATTGCTTTGTCTTTCAAGGTAAAATATAGTTGGGTGTAATGTAAATATTTTGGAAATAGAGGTAGCAACCTAAGTAAACTAAAGGAGAAAAAATTAAATATTGAAGTTACAAAAAGTCTTAAAGATCATTTGAGTCTAATTCCTTCACTGATCTAGTAAGAAAACTGCAATCGAGCAATTAAGAGACTATCTAACGCGATGTTGTCCAAAAGAAGTATAATGCAAGCCATAAATGCTAGCCACATATGAAATTGTAAATTTTCTAGTGGTCACATTAAGTAAAAAGAAGCAAATGAAACTAATTTAGTATTTTATTGAATCTAACATATCCAAAATATTACCAATCAACATATAATTGATATAATAAATTATTAAAGTATAGTCTATATTCTGTTTTTTCATATTTGTTATCTTGTATGTAATTTACTTTCAGTAAATTTTTACTAGCCATATTTTAATACTCATGCACATGTAACAAGGTCTAAAACCATCAAACATTACAATAGAGATAGATTGAACCCTCTGAAATTCTGATTCTTGGCAGACTACTTAACCAAATTCACTATGCCACTTTCCAGCCTAATAAGTGTGCCTTCCCTAACAAAATTAGTTCAAGTAAACTCAAGTATTTCCCAGGTTCAGTTCATTCCAAATAGCTTAAGATGTTCCTAATGAAAACATGTTATACTCAGAGTTTTCTGTAACATATAATGAATAATTGAAAAAAATCTAAGAATGAATCTTGTAATAGAGACATTCCCTGTAAGAAATAATTAGGGACACCTGGGTGGTTCAGTCCTTTAAGCTTCCAACTTTGGCTCAGGTCATGATCTCAGGGCTAGTGAGTTTGAGCCCCACATTGTCAGCACAGAGCCTGGAGCCTACTTCGGATTCTGTGTCTTCCTCTCTCTCTGCCCCTCCTCTGCTCTCTCTCTCTCAAAAGTAAACATTAAAAAAAATTTTAAATAATCAAAGGAACCTATTATTTATATGATCAATATCAGTAGATAATGGAAAAGCCATCAATGTTTTACTCCAATTCGTATCATTAAGGTGATTTTTACCACCTTAATGATTACTAATCATAATTATAATAATAATAATAATAAAGATATTTATTTTCTACAATTTCTTTCAAAAACAAATATGAAATTTTACTGAACAAAGTAAAGTAAACTTTACTGGGTAAAATTTAATTTACAAATGAATTTATTTTTCAACTACACAATTATCTTCCCACCCTTTTGTCTTAACATTAATGTATACCTATCTTAACAACAAATATATACTACACTTTTACTGGAACCATTATTAAAATACAGGTACAAAATGGCCACTCTCATGAGATGTGTTTGCATATTAGAATAGTATTTTACATTGGTTCACTGCTTTTAATTTTATGAAGTATTTCCTCTCTATAAAAGCCAAAGTAATTTCCAATTTTTATTTTATATTTTATTATTTTAGAGAGAGTGTGCAAGTGGGGGAGGGGGTGGAGGGAGAGAGAGAGAGACAGAGAGAGAGAGAAGAGAGAGAATCTTAAGCAGGCTCCATGCTTAGTGCAAAGCCTGACACAGGGCTCTATCCCACAACCCTGGATCATAAACTGAGCCAAAAACGAGAGTCATGCCTTCAGCCAACTGAGCCACCCAGGACCCCTAATTTCCAAATTTAAATTTTACTCATCAGCCCTAAATAGCTTAATCCTAGATTAAAGAGAGAAGAATTAGCAAAATTGAAAATACTTACTTTGATTTACCAAAATGCACAGGCTTTCCAAGATGAGCATTATAATTTGCTAATAACACCTCAATGTGACTTTAAAAACTCAAATCTGTAAATTACAGCATAAGAAAAAAGATTTATCAACAAGAAGGGATCATACATTTAAAACTTTTTAATGTGCACAAATCACAGATAACGGTGTGAAATGGCTGCATCATCATCATCACTATCATCACCAACAAACTTCATAAGATGTCAAGACTGCAGCACAAGAAATCACTTTATCTTATTTTTTCTCATAAACGAGTTAAATAATTGTTCTAACAAAATCATTTTTATGTCTAATAATCAAGCCATTTTTATAATATTAAGACAAAATGAAGATATATCTTGGTCTAATATTTAACTGTTGGCAAAATCATAAAATATATCTGATGACTTGAAATGTATTCTATAATTATTTTAAAACTGTTTAAACAGTTCTTCTGATCTTAATTTATATATTTTGACATTGGGTATTAAGTCTTATGTATTACAAGGTAAAGTCCAACTTCAGAATATTAAATGATATTTCAATGGCTTGTAATACTAAAGGCTCTCCCACTACATTACTAAATGGAATCAGTTTCTGATTTACATAAATGAGTTAGAATAATGCTCTGAAATCACACAAGGTTTAGAAAATAATCAAATTGTATATATTTACACATGCAAGCCACATTATATCATACCTTAAGAAAAAAAGGAAAGAAAAAAGGAAGGAAAGAGAGAGGGAAGAAGGAAGGAAGGAGGGGTGAGGGAGGGAAGAACAAAAGAATGAGGGAAACATTTTTATTTGTATTTGTACAATTTTGAACTATGTAACATTAAATATATCAAGCCCAATTACCTAACTGAAGGTATTTAAGTTTCTATTTGTAACTGCATTAGAAAGTCTAATTTGGTTTTGTGTGGTATTAATAAAATATAAAAATGTTTCCTATGGAAAAAGAATAACAATTTAAAAAAATTTAAAGAAGTATTAGGAAGGTTTATTTTTACTGAGGAAAAAAAGAAAAGTCACATTCCTAAGGCTGAAAATTTCTTTAAGCTTCAAAAGAATGTTTTGATTTGAAAAGTACAGATTTCAATCAGATTTTAATATAGATATTTCCATTTATCTTTTTTCAAAACTGGCTTCACTGCCAAAAGTTTTCCTTACTTTAGCGCCAAAAATAGTTACTTAAAAAGCTCCTTATTTACCGCACTTTAGATTATATAAAGAAGTAATTCCTCTCCAGATTTTACTCATTTAGTCATACTGTAATTCTGTAAAACAATAGCCTCACAGATAAGAATATTTTCTTCTTGCCTTCCTCATCATGAAACAGTTATTGAATGCCTAGTGTGTAATCAATGGATTTCTAGATTCATTACTAAAGAAGAGATATTTCATTTTATTTTTTTTTTAAATATTTTTATTTATTTCTAGGAGAGAGAGAGAGAGACAGCGTGAGCAGGGGAGGGTCAGAGAGAGAGGGAGTCACAGACTGAAACAGGCTCCAGGCTCTGAGCTGGCAGTCAGCACAGAGCCCGACGGGGGGCTCGAACCCACGAACTGTGAGATCATGACCTAAGCAAAAGTCGGACGCTTAACCGACTAAGCCACCCAGGCGCCCCAAGAAGAGATATTTTAAAGAGTTTTAGTCATGTGCTGAGTTTATCTAACAATGTTTTATACAGGAATATAGAAAAGCAAATTTAGGCTTAGCTTAAAAATGAGCTGTTTAATAATCATGGGCTATGTATTACCTGGAAATATTCCTTAAATATTTATTCAATTATTATAACGTATATTTAATTTAGAAAAATAAGTATGCCTGTACCATCATAACAATGATACATACAAAAGAAAGCCTCCCATATTATAGCTTCCTCTGTAAATTGCATAATATTCCTCTATCTCTGCACATTTTCCCCACTTCCTTCTGTATATTCAAACTAAGTCTATCAAGTTTTAAAACTCTGAAACCTGAAACTGTCATTTCATAAATGAGAAAACTCCAGACACCATTTAATTTATACCATTTATGAAGAATAGTTAAGTAAGCTCCATAAAAGAAAAACTCATAATGATAACAAATGTTTTGTTTTATGTCCATTTTCCCATTTTAATTCACCTCTGCTATTAAATGACTTTAGCTACTTACTGTGAAATTCCAAATGACTTAAAACAATTCATTTACAAAAATCTATTAAAAAGAAATTAAAATTTGGACCAAAGTAACATCACAGATGAGGTAGAGTAGGATGCTCCAGGAATGAATCAATCTACAGAAACAATTATTAAAGTATCAAGAACTGTTATAATAAACTATTTCAGTACTCTGAGGTCTAGCAGAACACTGGTAGCACCCAAGGGAGGCTGAATGAAAAAACAGTATAAAGTTGCTGATAATTTTTCTCAAATTTGGTGTTTCTCATGGCAATTATCATCCTCCAGCCCCTAGCCCACTGGCAAGAAGCCATGGGCAGATCAGAGAGTATTCTTGATGCAACTTACTGGTGTCAGGAAATAAGGGCATTGTCCAACAAAACTGGGGTTGTGTATTTTGATTTGTCTGTCACTGATGGACCATCACAGAGGCTGGCCATTATTCCAAACTTATTGGGCTAAAGCAGCTTCCTAGGTAGTAGCATCTATCAAAAAATTTTAGAGACAAAGAACAATTTTTTTTATCTTTCCTTTTTGGATCCAGGCTTTCAAGGAATTCTCCATAAGAGCACTAGCAAAACATGCAACACAGATTTAGTGACTACACATAACAAGGAATACAGGTTTGGAGGGGAAAAAAAAAGACAAAACAGAAAATTCACTACACAAATGGATGACTTCAGATTTCATCAAGTAACAAAAAAATCCCTGGGGGAGGGAAAGAATCTGACTTCTACAGTTACCACATTACACTATTCATAATGTTCAATTCTCCACAAAAAGGTACAAAGTATGTAAAACAACAGAAAAGTATGGTTTGTTTACAGGAAAAAAAAAAAAAAAAAAACAACTGAAACCATTCAAAAAGGAAGCTCAGTCTTTGGACTTAACTGTACAAAGACTTAATTGCTTTCTTAAGTTTAGGAAGCTAAAGGAAACCATGACCAGAGAACAAAAGGAAATCATGAGAATAAGGTATGAACATGTAAGGGAACATCAATAAATACAGCAATCAAAAAAGGAACCAAATAGAAATTATGGAGCTAAAAAAACACAGTAACAAATAAAAAATTTTCTAGAAGGGTTCAATAGTGGTTTTTCCAAGCAGAAGAAAGAACCAGTGAACCTGAAGGTAGAGCAATTGAAATTACCTAATCTGAGGAACAGAAATGAAAACTATTTTTATTCAAAATGAACAAAGCCAAAGCATTGAAAGAACAACAAGCCATGAAGCATATCAATATATGCATCATGAAGATCCCACAGTGAGGAGAGGGGAAAAAAAGATACAGAAAAAAATTTTTTTAAATAGTCAAACCTGTTTATTCATGGATTCCCTATTTGCAAATTCACCTGCTCACTGAAATCCATTTGTAACCCCTACGTCAATACTCATTAGCATTTTCACAGTCATTCATGCACATGTGTAGAGCAGCAAAAAAAAAAAAAAAAAAAAAAAAAAAAAAAAAAAAAANTAGCTTAAACATGGTGCTAAGTACAGGCTAATATTCCTAAGGAAAAAAAGGTCTTACATGCCTTTTGGAGAAAATTGGTATTCAGGCATCAGTTACAGTCTTTTGGCTATGAGTTCAATGTTAATGAATCAATAATATGGTGCATCCAGAAAAAGGTAAAGAATATTTGTCAAACTCTTTGTCAGTGCACTTCAGCGAGACTAAGGTAATATTTAGAGTGTGTGATGAAGCTATTGAAATATGGAAAAGCAACTAAATTTGTGAATTTGTGAGATGACAACCAATAACAAAAACTATAGTGGAAAGCATTGTTCTGAGGCTCAAAGCTTAATAAATTATAGTCATGTTACCCAAGGTTCAGAAACTGTTAAATTCTATTGACTAATAATTTATTATCAAAAGAAAATAATGTACATAATTATCTGTAAGAATTAAATATTAAATAGCTGTCCTTAAAGACACACACACACACACACACACAAAGAGAGAGACATACACACACATAAAACAAAGTTATATAGTGATTGGTTGACAAAAATTTGTGACCAAAAGCTCCCAGAAACCTAATCTTGTACTTCCACTAGAAGCAATGGCTCAGTATTCTCTAACTCAATTTGCAATGACTTCATAAAAATAATTGCTATGAATAAAGAGAATCAAATGTAAAGAGATTAAACCAATAATCAAAAACCTCCAAACAAAAATACAGAACTAGATGGTTTTACCTGGTGAATTTTACCAATATTTAAAGATTTAACACCAATTCTCTCAAACTCTCAAAACATAGGACAGTACACTTCATAACACATTCTGTGAGGCAACTTCTAACCTAACACAAAAGCCTTTGAAAGTTAAAAAAAATTATGACATAGGAATTAACATCCTAGATATATTTCCAAGAAAAATAAAAACACCTATCCACAAAGAAAATTGTACGCAAATATTTATAGCAGCCTATTTATAATAGCCAAAAGGTAGAAACAACCTAACTGCCTCTCAACAAATAAATATACAAATTGTGATATATATGAATATTATTCAGGCATAAAGAGGAGTGAAACACTGATATATGCCACAACTTGAACAAGCCTCACAAAACTTTGCATTAAGTGAGAGAAGCAAGACACAAAGGGTCACACATTGTATGATTCATTTATATGAAATATCCAGTACAAGTAAATCCATGGCAATAAAAACCAGATAAATGGTAGCCAGGGGACGGGGAGAGGAAAAGATAGAGAGTGAATACTGAAATAGGTATGGGTTGTTTTTCTGGAGATGATGAAAAAACTCTGAAACTAGAGGCGGTGGTTGAACAGCACTAAAATTGCACTAAATGCTACTGAATTGTATACTTTAAAATGAGTTTCATGTTATGTGACTTTCACTTTAATTAAGGGAAGAGGGAAAAAATGACAATAAAACAAATCCATGGTTTCCTGCAAAGAAGGTACTATCAGTTACTTCTCCAAAATGAGACTGCTAATCTGTCTATTGCTTTTCAACATCTCAAGTATAAAAGACACAGGCCTAATGGTGGCTAAACATAATGTTCTGACATTTCTTAGCATATCTCTAACCTCCTACTTTCATCAGCAGGGAAGTTTCTAATCTAATCCAAATGCCATCGAAAACCCACCTAATAAACTAAAAGTTCCTCAAAGCACATTGTTTTTTGATGGCATAGATTTGTCCCTACTTGTTTCAAGTTACTGGCCTGTCCTAATATGGAGCAGAGCAGGGAAAGGGGAGGAGGGATCCAGGCCTTTAAAAAAAGGTTCAGTGGCACTCCATTTACACAGAGGTGACTTTTCTGGCAGTTTTAATTGTTTAGAACCCAGCCAACAACCCAAAAGATGGTCAAAAGCAGCCCCTCCACAGTGCTTATATTTACTGAAGCCCATACACTAACCTGCATTCACACACGAGTTACTCAGGTCTTCCCTCATCCACAGACCCTGTACTCTTGCTAAAGCTATAGTTCTTTGGGCACAATATTTATTTCTCAATGTTATGCTAACTAGGAACAGCAAATTAAAGGTGAGACAGGAGTTGCTGAAGAATGGCAGTTTTACACTTCCAGAGAAGATGGCAGAATATAAGGATCCCCCGGAGCTCACTGTCTCATGGAAACACTCCCACATCAGTATAACCCAGAAAACAATCCAAAGACTGCCAGAACAGGCTCTCCACAGTTAACCATAGAGAGGTCACATTGAAAATGGTAGGAAATGTGGAGGCATGGTCAGGAACCAAACTAACCTGCAATGCTAACCACAAAAGAGAGGGACACTAGGAGTATGGAGAAGAGAGAGGAAGAGGCCCTACAGAAAGCACTCCACACATGGGAGGCCTGTACTGGAAAGACAAATCTCCATGACACATGGCTTTGAAAACCAGAGGGGCTTAACTTCATGAGTTTTTACAATCAGTGGGACTTAACACCAGTAACTTTAAAAATCAACAGGCTTGGCTCTGAAAGACCCAGAGGACAACAGGAAACAACCTTAGAGAGATAGCATAACAAACACCCTTAAGGAGATACAGCACAGAAGCAGCAGTTTGAAAAGTCTCTGGGGCATATAAGAAGGAGATTAATTTACTAACACCAGAATATGTGCAGGAGGGGCAGGGATCCTTAGGAGACTTCTCCAAAATAGGAGTGGGTGCCATTTCTCTCCCCACCTCCAGCCAACATACGTAGGCAACTGCAGAACCAGCAGGGACACTCACCACCTAGCTTGCTCACGTCTCATGCCCTGCCCCCATATTATCCTGCTGACTGCTCCATTCAACCTAACCTTGGCAGGCGTCCATTCAAAGCCATCACAAGCATCTTCTTGAGCAAGCAACTCCAACAGTGGCCAGTGCCACTCCAAAATCACTGTTGCCCTGTGGAGATGGAAAGATAACCACACATATCAGTTCCACAGCAGTGCTGGCAGTGGGTTTGGGGCAAACATCTGATTTCACTGCTGGCCCCACCATCAACAAAAACTTCACAGGGCTCTGCACAGAGACAAAGCCTGGTAGTTCAGGGTCACTGCAACCCCAACAGACAGACTAGGGTCAGACATCTGGTTGAACAGCAGTCTCTCCACCATCACCAACAAAAGCCTCTCAGAGGATGGCAGGTCGGTGCTATCGTAATCAAAACAGTATGGTACTAGCACAAAAATAGACACACAGATCACTGGAACACAATAGAGAGCCCAGAAGTAAACCTATGATTATATGCTCAATTAACATATGAAAAGGGAGACAGGAATATATATTGGAAAAAAGTCTCTTCAACAAATGGTTCTAGGAAAACTAGACACGCAAAAGAATGAAACTGGATCATTATATCATATACAAAAATAAACTCAAATTGGATTAAAGACCTAAATGTGAGACCAAAAACGATAAAATTCCTAGAAGAAAACATAGGCAGTAATGTCTCTGACATAAGCCATGAAAATATTTTTCTAGATATGTCTCCTTTAGCAAGGGAAACAAAAGCAAAATTAAACTATTGGGAGTATACCAAAATAAGAAGGTTTTACACACCAAGGAAAACCATCAATAAAACAAAAAGACAACCCACTAAATGGAAGACAATATCTGCAAATGATATATCCAATAAGGGGTTAATATCCAAAATATATAAAACAGTTTTCTAACTTAATACCCAAAAAACAAATAATACAATTAAAAATGGGCAGAAGATATGAACAGACATTCTGCAAAGAAGAAATACAGATGGTCAAGAGACACATGAAAAGATGCTCAACATCACTCCTCATTAAGGAAATGCATTCAAAACCACGATAAGGTATCATCTCACACCTGTCAGAATGGGTAAAATTAAAAACACAAGAAACAAGTGTTGGAAAGGATGTGGAGAAAAAGGAATCATCATGCACTGTTGGTGGTAATGCAAGCTGGTATAGCCACTGTGGAAGACAATATGGAAATTCCTCAAAAAATAAAAATAGAAGGGCACCTGGGTGGCTCAGTCATTAAGCATTTGACTCCTGCTCAGGCCATGATCTCACAGTTTGTGAGTTAAGAGTCCCACATTGGATGAGCTCAAGCCCTACTTTGGGTGAGCCCCACTTCAGGTGAGCCTTGCTTCAGGTAAGCCTCGTTTTTCTCTTTTTCTCTTTCTCTCTCCCCTCTCTGCCCCTCACTCACTTGCTCTCTCTCTCTCTCTCTCTGTCTTAAAATAAAAATAAAATAGAATTGCTATATGATCCTGTAAATCCACTACTAGGTATTTACCCAAAGAATACAAAAACACTAATTTGAAAAGATAAATGCACCTGCATGCTTCTTGCAGTACTATTTATAAAAGCCAAGATATGGAAGCAACCCAAGTGTATATTCATAGATTAATGGATAAAGAAGATGTGGTGAATATATACAATGGAATATTACTCAGTCATTAAAAACATAATAAAATCTTGCTATTTGTAACAACATGGATGGAGCTAGAGAATATAACGCTAAGTGAAATAAATCATTCAGAGAAAGACAAATATCACATGATTTGATTCATACATGGAAAGAAGGAAAGAAGGAAAGAAAGAAAGAAAGAAAGAAAGAAAGAAAGAAAGAAAGAAAGAAAGAAAAAGAAAGAAAGAAAGAAAGAGGAAGGAAGAGAGATACACACAAACAAAAAACAGTGTCTTAAATGCAGAGAACAAAGTGTTGGTTGCCAGCAGAAGGTGGATGGGGGATGGGTGAAATAGGTGAAGGGGATTAAGAGCACACTTAACATGAAGAGGGCGGAATAATGTATAAAATTGTTGAATCATTTATATTGTACAACTGAAATTAATATAACAGTGTTAATTATACCTGTGCTAAAAAATAAATATTTTTAAAAGAATGGCAATTTTACATAAAGGACAGTGGCTGACCAATTATAAAAAGCAGATGTAAGGACTCAGGCAGCATAACAATCTAGATCCATCTAATAAACAAGCAAACAGACCTTGTGGAGTAATCAAGTATAGTAAATGATCTTGTTATCACAAAGTCATTAACAAATGGTAACCCGTTTGTTGTTACATGTTAAACAAACAGAGAAGTATGACATACACTTTTAAAAGATCTGCACCAAATATACTTAAAATCAAAAGTAGCTGGCATTTAAGAAAGATAGCCCCTGTTACTAGAAAAATCCACTTTGTTGCAATATCCTGTGAATACCTGAAGGGGATTTAGATGTTGATTACACCAGTCAATTAATACTTACAATATCTTCTACTGAGAAAAGAAAAAAAACAACCTCATTGAAGGGCAACTGTACTTTAAAAGAAAGTCCTAGGCTTATGGACACTCATGTATCCTGTCTCTGCTGCTTCTTTCTAGCTGTGTTACTTTTTAAGAAATTGACTATTCTGTTTTGTTTTCCTACATAAAACAGATATAATAATATCTTCTTCACCAAAGTTCTAGTTTATAGAGTGGCTGACAAACTTGGAGAATTGATAATTCCAAAAGACAGTGCTAGAAGGCAATAAAAAACGGTTTCAGGGAAAGAGTATGATAAATGATGAAGCCATAAACAAAAGGCAAAGCTAAGAATCACTGAGAGAATTGTCATGGACTTCTCAAGGCTTGTCTTCTCAAGTTACTGTCAGCAGGAGGATCCTAAAAAAAAATGTTTGAATTGGAGTGGCAATTTACTGCTATATCTACTCTTCCTTAGTAGAGTTTATCTGCTGTCATATTCATTCCCCAGAAGCATAAATTTGATCACATCACTGGTGCTTCCCTGGTTTTCTATCCTCAACTCCTTTTTCCTCCAGACCTTCTTGGTGATATCAACCAGAGCCACCATTGCTGGCCTGGGCCTCTCTTCTGCATTTAAAACATAGGAGACTGAGAAGAGGCACCAGAAAAAGGAAAGACAAATCTGGAAGGAGGAGTATGGCAGAATTCAAAGGAGATAAAACAATCATCGCACAGTAGTATTTTAGGAAACTATGAATTCTACAAGATAGATTTCATAGCAGGCTACTATTCATCATGGCTCTATATAAAGATAGATGAGAATTTCAGTCATTAAGCTAACACCCTCTGGGAATATGTCTTTGAGTAAGGCGTGTGTTTGTCTTCATGTTCTCAGCAAATGGAGAGAAACAATACACATCTTAGGGGGTGTGGTGAAGACTAAATAATATATGTGGAATGGAATACACTTAGCAAAGGGCCTATTAGTAGCCCAACAAAAATAAGCTGTTGTAGCTATGTGAGAGCAGGCATTCAATAAATATACATGAAAGTATAAGTAAACAATGTGTTAATTTCAATAATTTGCAGGTAACACAATCAATACCACAAAAGCTGCACACCTTTACAAGTCCTTTGGTATATGCAGTGTGTATCTAAGCATGAATGTGTATGTTTTGTGTTTTTAAATCTTTTGAAACTGGTAAAGGGCAGATTTTCAAACTGACTGCTGAATAGCAACATCACATCACTTGGCATTTCAATAAGCTGATTTGCCAAATATAATTAAAAGACAGCACATATGCTCCAGGTAAGAAGTCAACATGGCAACTGGGGCACCTGGGTGGCTCAGTCAGTTAAGCATCCGACTTCAGCTCAGGTCATATCTCATGGTTGGTGGGTTCGAGCTCCTCTTTGGGCTCTGTGCTGACAGCTAGCTCAGAGTCTGGAGCCTGTTTTAGATTCTGTATCTCCCTCTCTCTCTGACCCTCCCCTGCTCACGCTGTCTCTCTCTCTCTCTCTCTCAGACAAAATAAAACATTTTCAAAAAATTAAAAAAAAAGAAGTCAACATGGAAAAAGGAACACATGCACTTAAAAATTGGCTCTGCCAGAAAAAGGCCACCCACTGCCCTTGATTGTTTTGGAGGTCCATTAAAATCAGTAAAGGAAACAGATACTAAAAACTTTAAAGTTCTTTTACGTTTACTTTCTTCAAGTAAAAATGCTATCTGTGACATGTAGACTTTAAAGGGTTACATTACTAAGGATTAAACTGATCCATTAAAGGAACAGGATAGCCTTATGTTGATACTTATTTTAAAATTGTGAAATGATGAAAGTAATTTCTATGGCCCTTTTTAAACTATGAATCACAACAGAGTTAATGGAAGTTAATGTAAACAGCAATGAAATAATAAAACTGTAATTTGAATAAGGTATAGCCATCTACATTTCAATAAAAACGTATATAACATGTATAACTAAATGATAGATGTATCATTTTACTCCTAAAGCTTTACTTAAATGATTACTCTGTCTACATTTCCATCTCAGAAGGAAATTACTTTAGAATACACTTTACTTTGCCAGAAAGAACTTTTTCTCTACTGATTACTAAGATGAGATGTCATACTGTTAGCTGAGAGCATTTATAATGAAAAGTTTTCATTGTAACTTGTCACCAATATGATGCCTTCTAAAATTCCTCAGTATGAGTTTTAACAATCCCTGATTTCTTTTTGACACCTTTGAACAGAGCAGAGGAGTGGGATTACATAAAGCACCCTTTTGTGTTTCTTCCTTCCTCTTACCTGCATTCCCAATTTATAATTACTATGAAAACTGGTTTATTGGCTAGGAAAAAAACTCCTAAGGATTTCAAAAGAGAACTCCTAAAAGTTTAGTTCCAGTTATTCTAAAGCACATCTGAAAATGAAATAAGATGTTATTTAGATTTACTTAGTGAAAATTACCACAGTTGTGACAAGAGCTACAAAGGACACAGTCACACAGTAACCACAAGTATGTGAAATAAACATTATACACCCTGGGTTCACAGCTTCATGAGTTTATAATTCTTCAAACTGTACTTCAATGCATTTGCCTTGCTTTGTGCAGATTCTTTCCACTTGCTCTGACTCCATTCACACTTGACAGATGGTCACATCACTCATGATATTTCCCGTTTGGCACCATATTTAAAAGTCAACTGCAAGGGAATGTAGCCTGGCAGAGGACTTTTCTCCAATAAATATCCACACCAGGTGACATCAAAAAGCTTTCTTCTTTCAGATGGAAACAAAACATTTGTGTTTAAATTACCACAACTTCAGATCACTTAGTTTCCTGGTGCCAACTACAGCCAATTACACCTGGTACAAATTATAAAATGTTAAAAGCCTTGACTTTCCATTTTTAAGTTAAAGAAAGCTCTAGACTAATAATTTCAAATGATAAGCAGTTCTTTTTTGTTCCCTGACAATCATTTGATTATTCATTTTCAGTGGCTTTCTCCTCTAATAAAATATCACTGACTTAAAATCTCTGATTTATATGAATTTGAATCCTAGAAGTATCAATTAGACTATACTCATCGGTGCTAAATAATGTGAGAAATACAATGGACATTTCTTTTTTAATTTATCAGCATATTCTGGCATTTTAAGCCTTCTCTTATTGTAAGACTAGGCTTCTAAGAAGCATAAACAAATGGGTAAATAAAACATTTAAATCACTAAAGCTTAAGAAACAAATAGTTAATATGAATAAAATCTGAAAATTAAAAGAGATTTGTATCTATATTTCCAAAACCTGGTAATATGTTAAATTTAAAACTATGATAAAAGATTTAATGGAAATATGTCATTAAATTTCTCTATTAAATATATACATAAGAAATAAAGAAGGAGCTGGAGGCCATAATTTTGGCTTACTACTTTAATAGATAAAAGTTGAACTTAATGAAAAGTTGGTTTTTATTTCTAATAATAGCCTCCTTTTTTTCCCCCTGTCACACAGTCAACTTAATTGAAGGATCCATCTCTATAGCTGATACATAAAGTTTCTGAAGTGTTTAGAAAAGATAGTCACCATTTCTCTAACCAATAATAATTTCCTAATTACAAGTTATAATATTTGGTCAACCTTATATTTAAATGAACTGTGACAATGAATCAGGAAAACTGATTTTTATAGCCCATCTTATGTCATTTTAGGGCTTTTAAATAGTCTTTCCATCTCTTTGGAATGAACGGGTAGCACCATCAGTCGTCTCATTTAACAAATGGCCAATCTCTTGAAGTTGAGTTCAAGTGCCTAAGGCAAATTAATAGCAAAGATAAAAATCAAAATCCAAATGTTTCTAAACTATATCATTTTCCTCACTAGTTCTGTGTGTATACAGGAACAAAAGGCACAGTTTTTGCTTGTGTTTTTTGTGTTTTAAACAAACTTTATGGAGAGTTTACTATTTACTTGGTACTGTGCTGGTCATGGAGTTACAAAAAGTGGTAAGTTCCAAGTTCCTGCTAGAAGACTTAAGTTTGAGGCAGCGGATATGTAAACAGACCACTTCCATACAATGAGGAAGTGTAGGAAAAATACAGTATATGGATTTCTATGGTGGCCACTTCACTGGTATGCACTTTTATTCTTTTTTTAAAAATTAAAAACATTTATTTTTTATTTGAGAGAGAGAGAGAGAGTGAGCGAGAGAGCACGAGACACAATCTGAAGCAGACTCCAGGCTCTGAGCTGTCAGCACAGAGCCCGATAGTGGGTCTCGAACTCACAAACTGTGAGATCATGACCTGAGCCAAAGTCAGATGTTTAACTGACTGAGCCATCCAGGGGCCCCTATTTTTATTCTTAAATATAAAAATCACTTACACATTCTTAATCCCAGATTTTAAGAAAATTTTGTGGGTTCCCCGTTCCCCAAACTTTTCCTATAAATTTATCCTTTCAAAGGGTACATCACATTCCTCTTTCAACTTGGAGCAGTGTCCCTGAGAGTGTGGAGTCTTTGTTTACAGTGTTTTTTGAGATGATTTCAAATAGCAAACATAAGTACAGTTGTTGTTTTGTTAGTAGTTATGCATTCATGTGAAACATATTGTTTTTTCTTTTATTACAAATATCCTTTTAAATATCCTTTAAAATGTTCCTTTTAAATGTAGGGTTCTTTTAAAGCAACAGAGGTGCCAGGGTGGTTCAGTCATTTAAGTGTCTGACTTCAGTTCAGGTCATGATCTCCCAGTCCATAGTTTGAGCCCCACATAGGGCTGATGACAGCCCTGCTTAGAATTCTGGAGCCTGGAGCCTGCTTAGAATTCTGTGTCTCCCTCTCTCTCTGCCCCTCCCAAGCTCATTCTCTCTCTCTGTCTCTATCTCTGTCTCTATCTCTGTCTCTCTCTCAAGAATAAATAAACATAAAAAGAACTTAAAGCAAAATAACAAAAAAGGCACTAATAATAATACAGGATTACTCAGTTACAGCAAAAATTCTGTAAGTGGTTTAAGGCTGAATAGAGTTTGGGAAATCCTAAGGCTGCCGCCTCTCAACAAAACACAGAATACTTAACAAATTTGCGGGTCACCCTGGACAAGAAGCCATGTTAACCTTTCCAGGATCAATCCCATTATAGTATACATGGTACCAAAACAAAACATTATTCCTTTTTATCACCAGAGCTTAATTATTGAAAATTGATGACCACTTTCATCAAAGCCAGAGCTCCAAAAACCTATTTAGTTCATGGAATTACATGATTAGGGACATGATGTACAGCATGGTGTTACAGTTAACAATATTGCATATTTGAAAATGGCTACACCTCTAGATGTTAAAATCCATCATAAGAAAAAAATTGCAACTATGTGGGGTAATGGATGTTAACTAAATTTATTGTGGCAATTATTTCATAATATATACATTTATTAAATCATGATGTTCTATGGTTTAAACTTACACAATATTCTATGTAATTATATCTCAATAAAACTGGGAAAATGGTTAAATGGCTAAGTTTGTTTTATTTTATAATTTTTAAAAATTAATATTGTAATATATGAATACCCATTAAATTATACTCTCATATGGGTGCATTTTATAATATATGAATTACATCTCAATAAAGCTGTTGAAAATTATGTCAGCTTGAGAAAAAGTATAACATAAATGCCAATTGATAACACAGAAGGTGTAAATATTTGTAGAATGCTGCACAAGTGATGAACACAAGTCCTGGAACCAGTTTTCCTGGATTTAAATTGTGGCTTCATTGCTTCTCAATTACATAATTCTAGAAAGTTACTTAATGTTTTCATGCCTTGGTTTCTCTTATTCTAAAATATGAACACAGTAGCTTTCTCAAAGGGTGCCATGAAGATTAAAAGAGTTATTATGTTTAGAGTGCTTAATTGAGTGCTGATCACATATGAAACATTAGTGCTAGTCATTATTAGTAGTGAAAGTGTTTGGAGAGAAGCACATCTGGTGACTTTAGGGTGGATTTGGAGAGGGAGAGTTATACTACTTCTAACCCATTGAAGAACAACAGCCTGCATTATGAAAGACATGAAATTTCAAGAGCTTCTTGAAAAACATTTGCTGTGATGAAATGGCGCAAATATAGAGATGAAAAATGGCAATCATGGGAAAACCTGTGCAACTAGAATGCAGATGAACAGAAAGGAAGACATGGACCAAATTAGCCTAAGAGGACCTGACATGTAAGGGAAAGGTAGTAAAATAGTTAAGGAGAATGGATATAACCTTTAAATCAGAAATCAAAAACTTTGGTACTACCCTCCTAGGTGATTCTAATGGTGAATTAGATGGCTATTAGCCTCATGAATCACCCAATAATCCACAACAAATTTCCTTATGCTCCTACACAAGAATGAGTTGGGATATTTAATTACCGTCAGATATGTACTTCAAAACTACAATATGATTTTATTATCTACTTCTGCAGGCCAGAGTCTGTGGACACAGACTTTTAGATAAAGGTTAATCAGAACATGCTCTTGAGAGTAAAGGAAGAAACATGAGGCAGAGAGAAAAATTGGGCTGTGATATATAATTGCAACGAAGGACTCAGCCCATCCCACAGGATCTCTGGAGCTGGGATGGCCCCTCAGTTACCCTGAACTGAGGCAAGGATTGATTTTGTAATCCCTGCATTGACCTACCATTTTATGTGAGATGCAAGTAGAGTGGGGAATGTAGCCTTAAGAGAAGCAGCTCCGGGGCACCTGGGTGGCTCAGTTGGTTACACGTGGACTTCAGCTCAGGTCATGATCTAACAGTTTGTGAGTTTGAGCCCCATGTCAAGCTCTGTGCTGACAACTCACAGCCTGCTTAAGATTCTGTGTCTCCCTCTCTCTCTGTCCCTCCTTCTCTCTCGCTCTCAAAAATAAAATAAAAATTAAAAATTAAAAAAAAAAAAAGAAAAGAAAAGAATCAGCTCCCATCAGATGAGGGCAACTGACAGACAGGCCTGGGAAACATCAAAGTCAGGACTCCTTGCAGTTGGGAAGGAGTGCCTTACTCCAGGAGGGGATCTGTGCAGTGCAACTGACACTCACTGCATCCATGGTTCCCTATGTTGTAATCCCCAGAACAGAAGCAGCAGCAAAGACTGGACACTTATCAGAAATGTAAATTACCAGGCCCCATGCCAGAGTTACTGAATAGGAAACTCTAGAAGTGGGCCCAGCAATTTGTGTTTCAACAAGCCTATCAGGTAATTCTGATGCATGCTAAGTTTGAGAACCACTGCCACATGTACTATGTAAAATATGAAATGCAAACAAGATTATTATATTGTAACAACAGTTGTCATACAACCTGTACTCTATAAATGCACATCATGGACTGATCTTCAATACCACTGGAAAATAAGAAAATGTAATCACTTAGAGCCCTGACTTTGGGTCAGTTATAGAGCTGTTGTTTCATAGACTTGAAGGTAATTACTAAGCTGCAGCAATAGTTGATATGGCACTTTATACATGATGCAGATCAATGGAAAAGGGAGTTAACAAAACAATAAGGCTGTATTTGTTGCAAAAAAAGAAGTCTATAAATATAAAAACATTCTAAGGGCAAAAAAAAAAATACAAACTGAGTAAAGCAAAATGCTAAGGGGTGTACTACTCTAGCCAAATCCAACTTGGTTGGCATTTGACTCTTTTCTTGGACTTCAAAGACCCTCAGGTAAAAATAACAAGATGAGCTCAGAAAGGAGAGAGGGAATGACTTCCAGGTAATTTATCTTTCCTAAAGAAGTGGTCTTTGTAGCCGAGGGGGATATACAGAGTTGGAAAATGCCAAGGAAAATCTCCAAATCTGCATTAACTCTATGTGATGGAGAGCAGTAAGACGAATGTCAAACAGTGACAGGACAAGGTGGTGAAAATATTCTTCTTCATAGATATCATCACTCCAAGTATTCAATGACACGGGAGCCATGGTGTAATCTGCAACTCATTCCAGGGAGCATTCCAGGGAACCTTCTGAGAAAATGATAAATGAAGTATCAGATGCCTCAGACAAACAGTTTCAAATTTTCATGGTGTTTTCTTTGAGGCTAGAACTAGCAGCCTTAGCAATTGGAATAAAAGCTCTATCTTACATTACTACATAGTTCTCTATCTTCAAAGCTCTTTCACAGACATCTATAATTTGACTCTCATAAGTACTTTCTGAGATTGTCAGTGTGGTATCCACATTCTGTAAATAAAGAAGTGGGCCTAAAAAGGTTAAGTGACTTGTTCGAGGTCCTATAGGAAGCTAATTAGAGAGACTATTATTTGTTAGAACTTATTATGCTTTATGGAATGTTTCCTAGATACCACAGATGAGGCCAGAAGTCATATTAATATTTTATAAAATCCTCACAAAATGCTTCATGTTAAGTATTATTATTTTTCTCTCTTATAAAGAAACAAAGAGAGGTGAGGTAGTTTGTCCAACAGCATACAGCTACTAAGTGGCAGAGCCAGAGCTCAGGGAAGTCTGGCTCCAAAGCATCCATTCCTTCCACTATGCTATTTCAACTGGTCTCGGGTGGGCCTGGGCAATGCGCTCAGGTGACTTTATTGTGCACCAGCATGGGTAAAGCCTGCTAAGCAGCTATTGCAGCAAAACATGTACAATTCTGACCAGGACACACATTTACAGTGTAAATGTGTAAACTGACAAAATTAAAATAAATAAAAAGGCATAAGAAGTAGATAAGGAATGAGTTTCTTTAAGAAAGAAGGATAATAAAATACACCATATTCCACAGTTTTGATAAACAAATATTAGGATATTAAGTATTGGTAGGTTTACCCATAAGTATCAGGAACAAGAAAGCTAAAAGCAAGGCTCACATCAAGTTTTACAGAAATAGAATGATATTTTCAGATTCTGAAGATCAGAACTCAACCTATTTTATTTGACTTATAATCTCTTATAATTTTTCTACATGTTGAATAAGCCTTCTTTTTTTTTTTTTTTTTTTTTTTTTTTTTTGGTTCTTTTTTTTTTNCAGGACACTTCTCATATGTGCACATAAACATTTTTATACAAAACCAGTGTTTTAATGATATGGCTTCTTCAAAAGGTAGTTAAATATTGATTTGCCATTCTCCTGGTATAATGACCAAACAGAATACTCCCCATCAGTTCGTTGAACCAATGTCTGTAAGTGCTGCCAAACAGGTCAGCAATTAATGTCTTTGCTGAGTAGTTGGTTTCCATGATATCTATAAGAAAACAATTTCTTTGAATTTAAAGCAAAACAGGAGACAATCCATTCATTCCCATAAAAGCTAGCTTGTGATGTGAAACTCACAAGCTACTGCACTAGCAGCTCTTCTCAGACACCAAGACTTAGTTCCTCCTCCCAGTTGCCAATCTCCATTTCACCTAGAAAAGCTATAACCCCCTCGTTTTTGCTATTAAATTCCATATTAACACCTCTCAGCTGCCAACCCCCCAACTTTCTCCTTTGTCTACCTTTATAGTATGAGATCAAGAGCAAATGCTCCAGCTAGCTTAAAATCTTACAGCTGCACAAAATACACAAGGGAAACAAAACCTTCCAAGACAAGGCATCTTTTAAGGTTTAATTTAACCTAAGCATGTTGCTTAAATATATTTCTGTCTATTGGCTACACAATTCCATATTGTTAGAGACTTTTAAAAGGTATTTATAGTGTAATTCACATTTTTAAGTTATAGTCTGGTTATTTTTTAATTCACTTAAATATATTGTAATACTAATTTTAATCTCGTCTCACTTAATATTTTTGCTTTGTCATGTTTCTGTGATTTTTTTATTTAAAATTATTATTTACAGAGTACTGTTTATTTAAAAAAGTAACATTTAAAAATTTTAGCAGTAGTGTTCACTATAATACTGTTTTTTTTCTTTCTTTCCCCCTCTTCCATTCTGATTTAAAATGAAGAGAACAATTTCCTCTTGGAACAAAANTTGGATATAAAACACAGATGGAGAATTTACCTGATCTCTAATGTGAAAGCTTCTGAAATATACTTTCCTAAACAAATATAACTATTTTAAATGCATACTTCCCAAATCAGAAGAAAAAAAAATACTACAAAAATACATTCACACAAAAAGTATATACACCTAATCAAAAAGCTTGTGTTTTCTATTCATTTTCATGGTTAACCACAAATGAACAGGGAAGGGAGGATACCTATTTTTAAAAACAGATGATCAATTAGATTGATGACATATAGGTTTGCAGAGGAAAAAAATACACAGAAAATGTGCAGGAAAGTGCAATCTGAAATATTTAACCTATTTTATTTTTTAATCTCAATCTGATGATATAAATCTAATAACAACTATCACTGCCTATTCCACAGTCCTATGCTGCAAATTCTTATAGAAAATGCCTTTCTATCAGATGTCTCAAAAGATCTTATTAGCAAGACTGAAGAATGCCTTTGTCATATCAAATATGCTCAGCTGTTTAACCGCATGGTGAAGTAGTGTTAGAATCATTTAAAGATGTGTCTGACATCATTAATCTATTTGACCTCTGACCTGCAGATCTAAACTGTAACTATGGTGACCAAAGCTTGACCTTACAATGCTGAGAAACTTTAAAGCTCTGCAGTATTTTGGGTCACATTGTTAACTTAGACAAAGGGGTAAAGAAGTAATGTGACAGTTTCCTGGGAATTAAGGTCAGCAGGTCAATTGTGCTAAAGCTTTTTGTGATAAGGAAACTAGTTAAATTTTTTTTTTGATCTGTTGAAGTTTTTAGAATAGTAGAAGCTGTGAAACAGGCAAAGGAATCAATTCATTAAACTCTAAGGAAGTTGGAAATAAAAGTACAATCAGTGTTAAGCATTCAGTAATATAATATACCCTATAATTGATAGATTTAATACAATATACCCCCATTATCAAAGTCTACACAATCACAAGTGAATAATTTCTTCTGCAAATTCCTACTCTAACTATGTCAAAATTATAAAATCATTTTTTAAAACACAGGGACATTCTTGTGAACAAATGCACAGTCATTTACTTTAATATATATTAAATAAAAATTGTGTATACATACAATATTATTCTCTAAGGAAAATCTTTAATAAACAAAAACAACAAGCATGTAAAAATATAGAGCTAGTGTTAACACCACAGAGCGGTGGCTACTCCTCCTAAATATGAACACTCCTTGTATTTAGGTGTGCTCTCGCTGCATAATTAAACCAGAACTTCACATAGAAACTGTGAACCTCTGTTTACAAGAGTTTCTAATTACACCAATAATAAGCTAGATTAACCTTTTCCACAAAAAGGCAGGTTCTGAGGCATTGCCTCATGGATATTTATCCTGAGGCCATGATTATTTCTATGCTAATTATTCTAAACAAATTACTCACTTGTTTACTACATATATATGTATATATATACACGTGTGTGTTATGAGTGTGTGTGGAGGTGGAGCTCTGCAGAAAAATAGTAAGCAAGGGCTTTCCATATAAGCAAAGCAGATTTAAATAGTCCCCAACCAGCTCAATTTTAAAACATACACCTACACAAATTCTATATATAATTTACATTTGCCATGATTTTATATCTAATAAAGTCTATTTTTCTCGAAAGAATCTGAAAGAAGGTATAATTCAAATATATTTCAGCTCATATTTTAAAATGAAAGAAATTACACACACATACCTACAACATACACACACACACACACACACGCGCACACACACACTCAAATGTTACCAGATATATAAACACCTGGAATAGAAAGCACACTACATATTTCTTCTTTTTCATTTGAAAGTTTGGAGTCTCAGAAAGCAGAACTGCTGAAAGACTAGATACTACTTGGTGCTTTATTTTCTCATCCGTCACCTACATATCTGTTCAAAAGAATATACCAGCAATTTTTCTCCCATGTGTCCCTTAGAGACTTTAGGAGTCTTTAGAAGGTTTGAAGGAGACTTTGGAAAGGCAAAAGATTTGAACACTTAAAAAATAAAATTCAAGTGCGGGTCACTATAAATGAAATTTGACAGTATGCCCCAGGAAGAGAATGCTTCTAAATAAACTACACTGGCACACAGTTATAAAGCCATGGTAGAATCAGGCATGGATAGTAAAGAATATACAACAAACAGAACCAGTGAAATCTTTTGATCACATTTGTCTGTCTGGGTATGGACTAGATGAAAATAAATCCTAGGTTGAAAACTTTTTAAAGCATCAGTGGATAGTAATGTGAAGAAATATCTCATGGAAACTTCCAAAAATAGAAATCTATTATCAACAGACTGGAAGTCTAATGTAAATAAGAAATAAAGGTGCAGGAGAGATAGAGGGGGACTGGGACCTGGGAGTAATGTTGGGAGGGACTAAACCAGAAAAACAAATGTCTCAATACACTTCCCTTCTCTAATATATTACATTTTAAAATCTGATCAGCTTTAACTAAGAATGGCTAAAAGTCTGCTACTAAAAAAGACACAAGGTCCAAGGGCTTTTACATATACATTTATACAGACACCAAATATCCTAAGCACATTTCATTTTCATGTTACAGTCACTGTTTCTGTTACCTGTCTCAAAATATACTTAGTCATAATGTATCATTTTTTAAAAAAATACACTCACTACTGGATATAACCTGCTAATATTTTATTTAGAATATCGGCATTAATGTTCTTAAGACTGGCCAATAGTTTTCACTTATACATGTGCTAACGTTGGCTTCATTTCTGTTTTTGCTGACTTTGAAAGGCTGGCATAGATTTAATTTAGTGACTACTAGCAGAAACAAAATGTATCAAACCAGTAAATTAAGAAGGGAAAACAGACAAAAAAAACTAGGAAGATGTGGAGTGCCTGCATTACTGAAATTCTAAGTGTGGAGCGCCTGGGTGGCTCTGTTGGTTGAGCATCAGACTTCAGGTTATGATCTCACAGTTCAAGTTTGAGCCCCATGTCTGTTCTGACTGCTCAGAGACTGGAGCCTGCTTTGAATCTGTGTCTCCCTCTCTGATCTTCCCTCACTAGTGATATGCCTGTCTCTCAAAAATAAATAAACATTAAAAAAATTTAAAAATATATTTAAAAAAAAAGAAATCCTAAATGTGAATGCAAGAAAATTATTGGAATCCTATGTCCTGGAGTTAAGGATTCCACTTAGACTCAACTATCTGCTACATGCCAAACATTTCTGGTTGTTCCTGTTTCCATACATAGGGGTTAAAATAGTGCACAAAAAAGAATCATGAAAATGAACTGCATAGTTAACAGAAGTTAGAACCTTCTTCTGGGAAGTTCCGTGGAGGAAATTGGGACATAGGATGGAATCATAAGGCGATTGGCCTCAAATTCTAGAATTTGACAACTGTACACTTGTTTTCTACTGTCATGAATAATCATGATAAATCAACCCAAAGGGGTTAAGATACATAAAAAGAAACATGAACAACTGCTCCTTCAATTTTTTCTATGGTTATTAATCTACTTAGGTTTCTAAATCTCTTGAATCAAATTTTGTAATTATCTTTTCTTAGAAAATAATACATTTCATCCAGATTCTCAGTTGCATCCTTAATTTGTGTTTTTATTTTTGCTTTAAAATCAGATTTGCTAATATCTGTAAATTTTGTCAGTCTTTGATCAACTGCTTGGTTTGACTTTTTCTGCTTTCACTCTTATCTAGTTCACTTCTTTTACTTTCTTCATGCTTACACTGTTCTATTTCCTGTTCATTTTTTCTACCTTTGCTTAGTAATAGATGCATTTGAGATTATAGGTTTTCCTCTGCTTACTGCTTTGGCTATGCAGCATATATTTTTGATATGTATTTATCCATATTTTGCTTGTTCTAAATAGTTTAAGATAGTATGAGCTAAAATCTAAAGAATGAGAAGAATTTAAGTAGATGAAGAAAAAAGGAAGAGTAATCCTGGAAGAGGCAACTTACATGCAAAAGGCTTATAGTGGAAGGGAGATTGGCAAAGCCCCCTTAAAAATATATAATAATCATAGTGTGCTTGGGTGGCTAAGTCGGTGAAGCATGTAATTCTTGATCTGGGGGCTGTAAGTTCAGGCCCCACCCTGGTTGTCAAGATTACTTGAAAATTAAAATATATATATATATGAAATATATAANATATATATTAACCACAGAAACACCAAGAAGATTCTAAAAGTTTATTTATTGGGTTATTTTATTACTTCATTTCTGATTATCTCAATATAGTAAATGCTCAGTAATCAAATATGTAAAATAAAATCAATAATTAGAAAAGAACCAACTTTTTAAACATTACTAAGAATAGAAAAAGCATGTATTTAGATAAATGCAGGTGAAATATGATCAAAGTTATTATTTTTAAAGCTTACAAAAAGCTGGATTAGCCTGAAATTACTCCATATTCAATATGAAGAAGCTTATTATAAATTTCTCAAAGTCACAAAATATGAGAGCAGAAGTTGTAGTTAATATAAGACATGAAAGGAAAATATTTCTGGTAAGACAAAATTCAATATTTTTATATTTAAAAATAGTATCCTTAAAAAATCTCTTTTACAATTAGTAATTCCCCACTGAGTTCAATATGTATATAAATGAATTCGACACCATTAATAATCTAATAGTTGTTTAATTTTTACGATTTTCATCTATACATTTACGCTATACTGTTTTAACACACTACCACATAGACTGCATTCCTCTACTGAAAATGCTATTGTTTACCTAATAAAGCCCAGGGAGATTCTTCAGCAGTTTCTAGCAAAAAAGAAACTGGTTTTTAAGTCTCCCTTGAAAGGAAATTAAATAGAAAATCCTGAATTTAAATAACACTGAGGTACTGACACCAATGGATTGAGGCCAGGAAATTCAAAGTTAAAAGTTAAAGCTGATACTCTGTCCCTAAAGCAGGCCATTGTCCTGTCCCCACCCCAGCCTTGCAAATTTAATTAAACCTACGTTCTGAGCAGTTGATATTAGTGGCTGAGAAAACTACAGGAATTTCATCCTTTAGGTAGCCTTTTGTGCTCCACTTCCTTTAACTAAGACATAAACTCTATGTACATTTTCTCTTCGTTTTAAAAAAGGAATCAGGTTAAAAAAAAAACACTTTGTTTCAAGTATTCACTGTCTTCACAAACCCAACAAAATAAAACTTTACCTTCGAAGTCCTTTCAGTCTCACTATTTCTATCCTGAAGTTTCATCAAAAAGTACACTTTTGATTATTTAACAGACTTTTTTATAACCCTCAACACGGAAATGCTTTTTTTAGGTGACTTTGCTGCTTTCTAATAATTAAGTTAGACTATATAACATGAAAATTCAATTACAACTTATACTTTAATACTTTCTCTCAAATCATCCTTAACCACATTAGTTTATGAAGTACTGAATAACAATCTAATATTAAAGCTTAAAATGACATTTTCAAAATGGCTGAGAAAAGTTCATTTCTATTTATAATTATACCCTTAAAAATTCTATGGTAATTATTTTATTACCAACCAGAGGCACATGGGTGGCTCAGTTGGTTGAGAATCCAACTTCAGCTCAGGTCACGATCTCACAGCTCCTAAATTCAAGCCTCCCGTAGGGGCTCTGTGCTTACAGCTCAGACCCCGGAGCCTCTTTCAGATTCTGTGTCACCTTCTGCTTTGGCCCCTCCCCCACTCATACTATGTCTCATTCTAAAAAATAAACAAACATTAAAGTAAAATTCCTCAACCAATAAAACGACTGGTTTTAACTTCATAAGAGTTTGTATTTCATTCTGTTAAACATCTTACCTTTGCCAACAACTGAAACTGATTTTCAGTAGCCAAAAATATTTTTTAAGTTATACAACAATTACTTCTGAATGATCTTTCAGTTTATTCAGTATGAAAATACGTGGGGAACAATGGAGTGCATTTCTGCAATAAGTATTTATCAACTGCATTTTAGATACTTTTTTAAATGAGGATGTGGATTTGGTAAAGCACATGAAATGTCTGTATTCTAAAATATATATATGTATATAATTAAATTGGGGGGTAAATAAGTGGGAAATAGGACTTGATATGCATGTCATTATTGTATTCAAGAAATAGTACATATCATGTCATGTGATAACTAAGGCCCCAAAAGTAACTGCAAGTGATATCAGTGAATATAGCAGAGTAGGGAGCTCCACAAGTCACAACAGAATCATCAAGAAATCAAGCAAAATTGTCAGAATCGACTTTGTCAGAATTCTGGGAAATATTCTGAGGTTTATACAACGGGTCAGGACTGAATCAAAACAAAGGAAACTAACTTAAAAATGCCAGAAAAGATTTGCACTATTTACCCTTATCCCACTTTCCTCTTTGTTCAAAGTGGTCTGAAAGATGGCAGGTAGCTTCCCTCATGTGTGACCTAGTCCCTAGTCCTTGGTTCCAGGAGAAACAGAGGCCTTACTTGCATAGGATTGTATTTATATACTCTAACCTTTCAGAGCATAGCTGGAGGAACAATACACTGAAATGAACTGTTTTGCCTAACTGGGAACTCACTTAGGGTGGGAAAATGACAAGAACTGATTGAAAATATTGTAAGGTAAACAACCCACAACTACCTGAAACAAAGGATTATGCAACCAAAGACAGGGAGAAAAGGCTGGGGAGAGAGCCTTTTTCGAAAATAGGGCATGTAGAGCAGTCATATATACTGGAGAATTTGAAAAGCCATGCACATGCCCAGAAAAGACCTAAAAAGAAATCAATGATTTTACCTCTGACTGTTCTGTGTGTTCAGTGCAAACAAGAAGTTAAGACTAATCCAGAGATGAGAAATGGCCTGGCAGTATTGAAGAAGAGCCCCAGCAAAAGCCAAAGCCAATCTGCATATACTAGAAAAGTTTGTCTATGGGGGAGTATCTTTTCTTTTTCTTATTTTTCTTTCTGTTTTGATTGTTTTTTTTCTTGTTCTTCTCTCTCATTTTTTTTTTTCTTTTTCTGCTGACTGATATTTAAGTTAATCTCTGGCAAAACACTTGCTGAACAAAAGCTAAAGGAATATAGACCTCGGAGATTGCATTTGACAAAAAGTACAGACTTCACAAAATTAAATCTAAAAGTCACAAAACAAGTAGTTACAGCCAGCAATAAAGATAAACCCAAGGAGAGGGGAAGAATCAGATTTCTACAGTTACTACATCATAATAAAATTTCCAGTTTTCAACTAAAAAACTGTAAATAAAATCATGCCAAGAAAACAAAACAAAGAAAGAGAAGAAGAAGAAGAAGGAGAAAAAGAAGAAGAAGAAGAGGAGGAGGAGGAAGAGGAGGAGGAGGAGGAGAAAGAAACAAAGAAACAAAGAAACAAACAACTATGGTCTACTAACAGAAGCAGTTAACAGAAACTGTCCCTGAGAAAGCATAGACATAGGACTTCATAGACAAAAACTTTAAGTCATCTGTCTTAATAAATCAAAGGGCTAAAAAAAAAAAAGAAAAAAAAGACAGGAGTATGATATATAAACAAACAGGTAACATAAAAAAAAAAAAAAAGCCAGGAATTATAAAAAGAAATTAAACAAATTCTGGAAATGAGAAGTATAATAAGTAAAATGAAAAAAAAAATCACTAGAGGCTTTCAAATATAAATTTAAGTAGGCAGAAGAAAGAATCAGTGAATGTGAAGATAAATGAACAAAGCCTAAGAGAACATTGGATACAATAAAGCATGCCAACATATGCATAATGGAAACTTTAGGTGGTGGGGAGAGAAAGAAAAAGTAAAAAGAGTATCTGTAGATATAATGGCTAAAAATTTATCAAGTTTGGTAAAATGTATGTACCTACACATTCAAAACCCTCAATGAACTCCAATAGGATAAATGCAAGGAGTTCTACACAGAGACTACATGATAATCAAGTTGTCAAAAAGCAAGGGCAACAAAAGAATCTAGAAACTGGCAAAGGAAAAGCAACTCATTACTCATACAAAGGGTCTTCAAAAAGATTAACAGCTGATTTCTCATCAGAAGTCATGGAACCCACAAGGGAGAAAAAAGAAATATTTTAAAGTGCCAAAAGAATTGCCAGTCAAGAAACTTAAATCTGTTTCTTGACATATTGTCCTTCAAAACTGAGGATTTAAAGAGTACGTGTGTATATATCCTATCTTTATATATGTGTACATACAGATTTGTCCATAAAGACAAAATACATACACACACATATATTCACACATACACTATTCTATATATAGTCATATTTATGTGACTATTAAGTCACTCTCATAAAAACAAAAGCTGAGAGTTCATCATTAGAAGAACTTTCCGATAAGAAATGTTAAAGGGAGTCCTTTAGGCTTAAAGGAAGGATGTCAGACAGCAACTTGAAACAGTATGAAGAAATAGAGCTTTGGTAAAGGTAACTACATAGCAAATGAAAAAGCCAGTATTATTATATTTCTGGATTGTAACTCCTCTTTTATTTACAACAGGATTTAAAAGACAAATACATAAAATAATGATTATGATCTATGTTAGTAATGGGCATACAATGCAAAAAGATGTAGTTTGCAATGACAATAACAACATAAAAGGGACAGCTGTTCAGGAGAAGTTTTATATGCTATCAATACTAAATTGATATCAATTCAAACTAGGTTCTTATAAATATAGTATTTTAATTTTAATCCCATGGTAACCACTGATACACACACACACACACACACACACACACACACACGAAAATGAGAAGAGAATCAAAATAGCACACTACAAAAAACTAAGTAGAAAAGAAGGCATAATAGAAGACATGAGAAACAATAAAAGCTATTAGACATACAGAAAGCAAATAGAAAAATAGCAAAGGAAAGCCCTTCCCCATCAGTAGTTACCATAAATATAAATGATTAAGTCACCAATTAAAGGTCAGAGTTTCATAGGATAGATTGAAAAAACAAAAATAACATCATACAACCATAAGCTGCGACAAGAGATTCACCTTAGATCCAAAGATACAAATAGGTTAAAAATGAAAATACTAGAAAAAGATATCTCATGGAATAAGTATATGAAATGTATTAATGGATTGAAAGTCTTAATTTAGGATGTCTGGGTGGTTCAGTCAGTTGAGAATCCAGCTTTTGATTTTGGCTCAGGCTGTGATCCCAGGGTTGTGGGACTGGGCCCCACATTGGCCTCTGTGCTGAGTGTGGAGCCTGCTTAAGATTCTCTCTCTTTCTCTCCCTCTCCCTTCTCTCCTGACCCCTCTTCCTTGCTCATGCCTTCTCTCTCTCTCTCTCTCAAAAAAAAAAGTCTTAATATTATTAGATAGCAATATACCTATAATATTGCTATAATTACAATGTAATTCCTATCAAAATTCTAATTTTTTTTACATACTATCAAAACTCCAATAGCTTTTATTTTGTATAATTGGAAAAGTAAATTCTCAAATTCATATGGAATTGTAAAGTGGCCTCAAATAGCTAAAATAGCAATGAAAAAGTAAAATAAAATTGTAGGAATCATATTTCCTAATTTTAAAACACAGTAATCCAAACAGTATAGTACTGGCATAGGACAGACTTATAGATCAATGGAACAGAACTGACAGTCTAGAATTAAACCCAAACATCTATGGCTATTTTGAGTTTCAACAAGACTGCCAACCCCATTAAATGTGGTAATTTGTCATATTTGCAACAAATGTTACTGGGACAAGTGGTTATTCTTTGTAAAAGAAATATGTCAGAACCTACTTTACACCATATATAAACTTCAGGTCCAAATGGGTAAACCAAATATAAGAGCTAAATCCATAAAAGTCTTAGAAGAAACTATAGAGTATATCTTTATGATTTTGAATTTGACAATAGATACTTAGCTGTGACACCAACAGCACAAACAAGAAAAAAAATAAATATAATGGAACTTCCTCAAAATTAAAAACTTTTGTGCATCAAAGAAGAATATCAAGAATGTAAAAAGACAACCCACAAAATGGGACAAAATATTTGCAAGTCAAAAATAAACAAAAAGACATATAATCCAATCAAAAATGGGCAGAACACTTGAGTAGGTAATTTGAGAAAGATATAAAATGGCAAACAAGCACAAGAAAAGATGCTCAACATCTAGGAGTCATTAGGAAAATGCACTTCAAATCCACAATAAGATACCATTTCACATACCACTAGGATGGTATAACCAAAAAAGTAAAATAGCACGTGTTGACAAAGGGGTAGAGAAATCAAAATCTTCATACAATGGTGGTGGGAATGTAAAACGTTACAACCACTGTGACTCCTGAAAAAGTTAAACACAGAATTATGACAACAAAGCAATTCTGCAGCTAAGTATATACACCCAAGAGAGATGAAAACTATGTCCACACAGAAACTTATACACTGTTTATAGACACATTATTCATAATAGCAAAAAAGGAGAAACTACCCAAATGATCATCAACAGATGAATGAATAAACTAAGTATGGTATACATACAAACACACACACACACACACACACACACACACACACGAGTATTATTCAGCCATAAAGCAAAGAGTAAAATGCTGATACATGTTAGTATATGAGCCTTAAAAACATGATAATTGGAAGAAGACAGACACGAAACATATCATTCCATTTATGTAAAATATACAGATTAGCGAATCCATAGAAACAGATCACAGACTGATGGTTGCCAGGAGCTGGGGGAGGTAGGAGAAATGTGGAATAATTGTTTAATGGGTATGGGTTTCCTTTTGAGGTGATGAAATGTTTTGCAACTAGACAGAGGTGATGATTGAACATTATGAATGTACTATGTGCCATTAAATTGTTCATTTTAAAAAGATCAATTTTATGACAGTGGCCAGTATGTAGTAAGTTATTATTACTACAGTATATATTTCTGTACACCAAGTCATTACTTAAAGCTATGAAAACTCAGATACTCCAGAATGGAATCTTAGGATTCTGTCTTGTGAAAAGGATTCTACAGAACATTACAGAAGTTGACAGCTGGCCTACTGGGCACATCATCAATACTAAAGTTATAAACATGACCTTTATTAAGCAGCTAGAAAAGGAAGTGAAATGTGCAGATAAATCAGCAGTGTCAATAAAGGGGATCTAGAAAATAAACCTGTGCTGGGCACACACAAAGAAAATAAAAGGTTAAGGTGAGCTGTGGACAAAACATAAGTAGACTAAATGTCAGAAAGACTCAGTAGAAAGAAGTATGCATTCCTATCTACTGAGCTTTTTTCTCCCCTCGTCCCCATGGTCACTTGATTAGATTTTGGCTCCTTTTTTTGGCATCCTGCTCAGAATCCTTCATAGTTTCTAGACAGCTGCCTAGTCCTCAGACCATTCTGGAAAAAAAAAAAAAATGACTAAGAACCGTACCAGGCAGTTAAATTACTCTGTGCATCCTTTTCACCTACATAAACTGAAATATCAGATCTTTAGGAAGAATAAGATAAGTGCTAAGAGCTTCAGTTTGGAAGTTTGAGGTTTTTATCCTTAAGTATCAATCATTCAGTTGAGTGTATTTTTAATTCACTAAAATTTAATTTCATACAAAATATATGAGTCATCATGTGACCAGATCCATGCTAGATTTCAAGGCACGGGTTGAGAACTGAGAAGGGTTATACAAAGCCATGACGGCATGTACCAGGGAGAAAAACAGAGAGATAGTAGAAAAGGGGCCAGAGTCTCCATTTCCTCGTGTCATAAGGGAATACTATAAATCCTGACAAATATGGAGGGCTACAATTGAGGGTATTATGAAGAAGAATCAAAAGTATTTGAAAAACATTATAGGATAGTCTAGGGATGGCAAATACTCTTCCCTCCTGGAAGCAGTGATCATAACACCCCATTTCATTAAACCTGGATGTGACCTCAGAATACTTAACAGTCCTCTGAGAGACACCATATATAGATCAGCCTTGGCACATGAGTACATAATAGATAGTATAAATGTGAGGGATTATTATTACTGAAAACTGAAAATGTGAATAAGATTTCCCAAATGTCCTCAGTATCACTATAGCCCATGCCAACTAAGAAAGGCCAAGAAGACACATGTTTCAGATCTTAGTTCAGCAGCTTCCAACCTGTCCAAGGGACATTTTCTTCTTATTGCTTCCCCAAATCAAGGACATCTGCTAGAATTAAGTAATAACTGCTAGACTCTATTGAGTCCAACATAAGCCAAGCACCAAGCAGACATTTGACATACCTTGTATCAAATATAGGGAAAACTACAGAATGTGATATCCTAAAAGTAGTTTTTCTGAAATTCTTTTCTAGAAGAAATGATGCCTGATCACAGCAGTAACTAACGGTAAAGAAGACTTGATACCTTGCAATTGAATTTGATAACCACAATAATTCATTTGTTCTAATAACCCTTTGAGGGTGGTGGGGCAGGTGCTAATATCCCTAGGAGAGAGGAAGTGACTCACCCAAATTCTTGTTACAAATAGTGCAAGGTATCAAACCTTCCTCCAGATTCTGAACACATTAGACTTGACTTCCAGATATAAAGAAAGTTGAGCAATTTAATGATTACTGCCTAAACTCTTCCTGAGAACTGGCTTGCCCTTGGTTTTTGTACACGAACTCTGTAAGAATCTCCTGCAAATGCTTACTTACATTCTCTTAAACGCAAAAATTTCCAAGAACTACTGCACAATTAAAATCATCTAATGCAAAATTTCCAAACAATATAACTTAAAAAAATATCATCTGTAAGGTAGTAAGAAGCAGTGGGTAAAAACTCTAAATTAGAGCCAGTCAGTCTGGATATGAAGCCTCATTGAAGTACCGTGTAACACCGGGCAAGTTTTTAACCACTTTGTTCTATGCTGTAGAAGAGGGATAATGGCATTAACTACCTCACAAGGTGTTGAATAAAATTAATATAAGTAAAGTGCTTAGGAAATGACCTGGAACATAATACATGCTCAGCAAATGAAAATTGCATTAAGCCAAAAATCTGCTATCTTATAAACTGTCCCCAATACTAAGTTAATGTACTTGAGAAGTTTTATTAATGCCTTTGAAGTCCCAGTATGACATTCAGCTCACTGTTTACTCCTTTACTGTACTACGTCCTCTATGTATGTAACAATACCTGCTACTTAAATGTAAACTAAATTGTTATAAAGTATTGTTCTTGAAACTGATCTTTTACTTCCATATTTCATTATTTTTCTCCTCAAACTTAAAATGGTCTTTTCTTTTTAAAATGAACAATTTTCCCATTTTAGGGGAAGAAATATATCACATCTGGAAAGATAACTTAAATATTTCAAAGAACTATGCCTTATATCTTTAAGAATAAGATACATTTAAGTCAGGGAAATGGCCTTGTGTGAGAACAGGGCAGATTTTGGACAAAACGGCTGTTTCCCAAAATCTCAGGAGCACTGCCTTCTTTGCAAGTTTATTTGCATGAATTTTTTCAATATCAAATGTACTCACATATTTACTGTGTGCCTTACCTGAGAGATGAATAGCAATTGCTCTCTGTCCAAGTTCACCATCAGTAAAAGCCAGCAGCAGCTCATCAGTTGTTTGCAACCCACAGTTTTAAGGATATGGCAGTAAGAACCACATTTTATACTTTTATAAGTTATATTTAGCAACTGAAGATTACCCTGAGGAACCCCTTCATTTAACCTAGAAATACTTGTGAATAGAATCATTTTTTCTTTCTTTTCTTTTATTCTAGAGGTCACTGCTACTAGAAATATGACCAAATATGAGAAAGGAGTTTAACAGATTTTCAACTTTGACTTAAACTCTATACAGAAATTTTGTATTAATAGAATACACAATATCTTTATACACTACAAAACTGTTAATCCTTACATTAAAAAATTTTATTATACTAATAAGAGTTCAATACTGATAAAAATGAAGAAAACAGAAAATTATTAAAAAGAAATTAATAGTTACCTATAATCTGCATTATGTTTAAAAATATTAAGATTGTTTTGATACACAGACTTTGATACATCAGATTGCTGCTCCTGGTGGTTAAGAATGCCAAGAATTTACGTTATCTAATAGGTTGGTAGACTATCATTGTGGAAATCTATATTTCTCAAAGATGACTGCAACAGTATCTCCCAGTTCTAATGTTCTTCTTACAATGTGACTTTGATACTCCTCCCATGGAGAGTATGTATGTTCCCTCCTCTTAAATCTGGATAGATTTTTGATTAATTGAAATAATACTAAGTGACTACTTAGAACAAGGTTTTAAAAAGTGATGCATTTCTCCCTGCTTCTCTTGAGACACTTACTCTTAGAATCCCAGCATCATGCCCTGAAGAAGACTACACAGTCCAAAAAGAAGCCTGGACAGTCCAAGAAGAAGCCCACTTGGTGAAGAAGGCCTAGAGCACACAGCCCTGACTGAGCTTTTAGGAGAAGTCAGTAGCAATTCTGTGAGTGAATCATATTTAAAGTAGATTCCCCCAGGGGCTCCTGGGTGGCTTAGTCGGTTAAGCGTCCGACTTTCCTTAGGTCATGATCTTGCGGTTCGTGGGTTCGGGCCCCGCGTCGGGCTCTGTGCTGACTGCCACCTCAGAGCCTGGAGCCTGTTTCAGTCTGTGACTCCCTCTCTCTCTGACCCTCCCCTGCTCACGCTGTCTCTCTCTCTCTCTCTCCTAGAAATAAATAAAACATTTAAAAAAAAAGTATTAAAAAAAAAAAAGAAAGTAGACTCCCCCAGTCCTCAGGTCAACCACCCCAGCTGATGCCACACGGACAGAGATCAACTCTTAATTATTGAGATTCATGAACAAAATACATTATTGTTTTTATTTTAGAGCACTAAGTTTTGAGCAGTTTTTATGAGGCAATAATGATCCACTTAAACTAATAGTATGAGCTACATTAACTGAAACAGTAAGAACTTATTATGGGGTAACACTGTTAATAAGAGTTTTAAATGTAATATCTAAGTCTCACAGTAACTCCATGGTATGGGGAATATTTCCATTTGTTTTTAATATCATTGAAATGTACAGTTTTATATCCTCATTTTCTGAAATTAAATAATCAGCTTATTCCTGTGTCTTTCAAAAAAAAACCTCTGAAATCATTTTTAAATGGTTACAAAAGGATCATCTCAATAGATCTAGCATAATTCACATTTTATTTGATGGACATCTGGTTGACTCCATTTTCTTTCCTGTTATAAATATTTCTGCAATGAACACTTTTTTTTTTTTTTTTTTTTTTTTTTACAATTTCCTTAAGATAGCTTCCTAGAGTAGAAATTACTTAGTTGAAAATATACAGATTGTTAAGGTCCTTGATACATATCTGTAGAAAGTTACCATGCTATACTCCTAGTCACAGTTATATACTTCATTCTACCCTACATTATTTATCATTTAAAACAGTATTTTATAATGTGATAGGTCATGAATAGTATCTTTTAATTTTCATTTTATTGATTACTTGTGAGGGATTCAAAGGGATCTTAAGAAAAAATAATTATTGATATAATAATTCTAAAACAATACACTAAGAGAGTAGCAGCCTCTTTTTATTTAGAAGCAACTCTGTTCATGGCATCTATTTAGCTTCTATATGAACTTTTAATCTGTTTGACAACACTAAAAATTAAGTATTGTTTTCTTCTGAAACACAGTTCAAGAAGCTGAAACTTAGACAGACTGACTTACTAGGTTAAGTAACAGAGGGTCCATGCTGGGAATCCAAATCTATATCTGTCTGACACCAAAACTTATGTTCTTTCTATAATTTTACAATACCCATTGAGCTAATGGATGATTGCAGTAGATGGGTAATAAAAACTATAGATAATTCTAATTAATTACCTTTACCCCACTTTAACCAATACATAGATGTCTATGGGAACAGAACTGTCTTCCAAATCATATTTTCTCTAAGACAATGAAATAACTGTTCTAATTTTTGACACATGGGTATGAGGTAAGGAAATTAATGAATTAAAAAAAATTACTGTTCATATATAGAAACAGTTCATGAATTTGGACTGCCTTATATACTTAAAAATTATTAAGCTCTTAAAGAGCTTTTATTTATGTAAGTTACAGTTCTCATTGTTTAATATGTTAGAAACTGAAAAAATTTTTTAAAAACTTATGAATTTCATCTCAAATATTTTTAATTGCTTATTTAATTTTGAGAGAGAGAGCACACAAGCAGGGGAAGTGGAGAGAGAGAGACACACACACACACAAAATTCAAAGAAGGCTCCTGAGCTGTCAGCACAGAGCCCAATGTTGCGCTCAAACTCACAAACTGTGAGACCTGAAGTTGGACACTTAATTGACTGAGCCACCTAGGTGCCCCAAAAAACTTATAAATTTAAAAATAACAATAACTCAATGTACATCTACATTAAGAAGCTTATTTTAGGGGCACCTGGGTGGCTCAGTCAGTTGAGCATCTGACTTCGGCTCAGGTCATTATCTCACAGTTCGTGGGTTCGAGCCCCACGTTGGGCTCTGTGCTGACAGCTAGCTCAAAGCCTGGAGCCTGTTTCAGATTCTGTACTTCCCTCTCTCTCTGACCCTCCCCTGCTCACACTCTCTCTCTCTCAGAAATAAATTTTAATTTTTTTTTAAAAAAAGCTTATTTTATGGGGAGAAAAGCTATTTTTCAAACATAAGACTTATTCAGAAGAGCAGCATTGTGTCACATCTCTGCAAATCACATTAATGTCTGACATAAAAGACAACTGGGTTCCTCGTTTTGCTTTGGCATTTTCAATTTTCTGGATATCACAGGTCATGTAGTCTCTATGAGACTTCACAAAAATGGAAGATGAGAATGAAAAAGACAAATGATATCTTAATATCACCATAAAAATAGTTTTCATCTTACAGATCCTATGGAAGAGTCCCCATATCACACTAAAAACTGCTAGTATACACTACATAAAAGGTTCATAACCAGTTAAAATTCAGTAAGATAAAGAACACTTTAAAATAATATTTGTATACCTTGCTATAAAAAATTATTTTCTGAATTAGACACAAAAAGTATAAATTTTAAGTTATGAAAACATTTTTTTTATTAAAACAAAGATAAAAAAGATAAGCCATACATTGGCAGAAGACACTTCCAATGCAACTTTACAATTATTATTAGGAACATATTTTTAAAACTGCTACAAGTCAATAAGAAAAATGCAAATAACTCAGGAGAATACAAGACAAAGAACATAAATCAGGTATTTCACAGAAGAGAAAACCCAAAGGGCCAATAAATATCTCAAAAAGTATACAACTGAGAGAAGAAAAATGCCAAGAAATACAACAAAGAGCGTCATTTTGTACTCATTAGATTGGCAAAAACAAAAATCCTCATAATTAAGGACTCATATACTGGGGTACCTGGGTGGCTCAGTCAGTTGGGCGGCTGACTTCGGCTCAGATCATGATCTCACGGTTCGTTGGTTCTGGCCCGGCGTCGGGCTCTGTGCTGGCGGCTGGCTCAGAGCCTGGAGCCTGTTGCGGATTCTGTGTCTCCCTCTCTCTCTGACCCTTCCCTGCTCACGCTGTCTCTATCTCTCTCTCAAAAATAAATAAAACATTAAAAAAAAAAAAAAAGGACTCATATACTACTGTTGAGAATGAAGGATAAAAATCATACGGTCATCTCAATGGAGAAAAACTATATGAAAAATTTAACCTCCATTTATATAATAAAAATTCCCAACAAAGAGGGTATAGAGGGAATGTACTTCAACATAATTAAATCCTTATATAACAAGTCCACAGCTAACATCATACTTAATGGTGAAAAGCTGAAAGGTTTTCCTGTAAGATCAGGAGCAAGACAAGAATATCCATTATTGCCACTTTTAGTAAACACGGTGTTGGAAGTCCTAGCTGTCCAATTACTCAAGGAAAAAACATAAATAAAAGGCAATCCAAATTAGAAAGGAAGAAGTAAAACTGTTAATATATATGAATAACATGATTTTGTACATATAAAACCTTAAGGACTCCACTAAAAAAAAAAACATTAGAATAAAGAAATTCACTAACGCTACAGGATACAAAATCAATATGTAAATATCCGTTGCATTCTTATACGCTAGCAATAAGCTGTCACAAGAAGAAATTAAGAAAACAATCCCACTTACGATTACACCAAAAAAAGTATAAAATATTTGGGAATAACTTTAACCAAGGAATTGAAAGACCTGTACACTGAAAACTATGAGATATTGATGAAAGAAAGTAAAGAGAAACAAATAAATGGAAAGATATTTAATTTCTCATGAATTGGAAGAATTAATATTATTAAAATATCCATATTATCCGAAGCAATCTACAGATCCAATGCGACCCCTATCAAAATTCCAATGGCATTTTTCACAGAAAGAACAAACTATCCAAAAATTTGTATGGAAAGACAAAAGATTCCAAATACTCAAAGCAATCTTGAAAAAGAAAAACAAAGCTGGAAATATCAAACTCCCTGATTTCAAACTATATTACAAAGCTATCAAGATCTAAAGAGTGTGGTATTGGCATTAAAAACAGACATATAGACCAACAGAAAAGAATAGAGAACCCTAAAATAAACCCATGCATATGTGGTCACTTAATTTATGACAAAGAAGGCAAGAACATACAATGGAGAAAAGACAGTCTCTTCATTAAATGGTATTGAGAAAACTAGGCAGCCACATGTAAAAAATTGAGACTGGACCACTATCTTATACAATACACAAAAATTAAAATGGATTAAAGTCTTGACTATGAGTCCAGAAACCACAACATTCCTAAGAGAAAACAATGGCAGTAAGCTCTTGACATCAGTCTTGTTGTTGTTGTTTGTTTGTTTGTTTTTTCCTTTTTGGATCTGACTCCAAAGGCAATGGAAAAAAAAAAAAGTAAAAATAAACAAATGAGACTATATTGAACTTAAAAGCTTTGCTCAGCAAAGGAACTATCAACAAAATAAAAAGGCAACCTACTGAATAGAAGATAATTTGCAAATCATATATCCAATAAGGGGTTAATATCCAAAATTATACATAAAGAACTCGTACTGCTGAATAACAACAACAACCCCCAAACAATCCAATTGAAAATGGGCAGAAAATCTGAATAGACATTTTTCCAAAGACAAACAGATGGTCAACAGTCACATGAAAGGATGCTCAACATCAGGTCATTGCAAATCAAAGCCACAAAGAGAGATCATCTCACACCTGTCAGAATTGCTATTATCAAAAAGACAAGAAATTATAAATGTTGGCAAAAATGTGAAGAAAAAGAAACCCTCTTACACTGTTGGTGGGAGTGTAAACTGGGCATCCACTATGGAAAACATTACAGGAGTTCCTCAAAAAAAAAAAAAAAAGAAAAAGAAAAAGAAAAAAAAAACTAAACTAAAAATAGAACTACCTTATGAGCCAGCAATTCCACTTCTGGGTATTTATGCAAAAAAAAAAAAAAAAGAGAGAGAGAGAGAGAAAATACTAATTCATGGAGGTATATGCTCTCCTGTGTTCATTGCAGCATTTCTCACAATAGCCAAGATATTGAAAAAACCAAAGTATCCATCAATGGATGAATGAATAACGAAGATGAAATGTGTATATATATACACAATGGAACATTATTCAGCCATTAAAAAGAATCTTGCCATTTGTGACAACATGGATGGACCTTGAAAATATCCTCAGTGAAATAAGTCAGACACAAAAAGACAAATACTAGATGATGTTACTTACATGTGTAATCTAAAAAAACAAACAAACAAAACTCACAGATGCAGAGAACAAATTCATGGTTGCCAATGGGGAGGGATCTTGGGAGTGAGTGAAATGAGAGAAGGAAAATCATGAAGTACAAACTTCCAGTCATAAAATATATAAGTCATGGGGATATTAGTACAGCATGGTGACCATAGTCAATAATATTTTAGTATATATTATAGAACTTTATATGGTGAAAGGGAGAAACTGGACTTATTGCAGTGATCATTTCACAGCATATACAAATACTGAATAATGTTGTACACCCAAATATAATGTCATATGTCAATTATACCTCAATTTTAAAAAGAAGAACAGAAATAGAGATACATTGACTCTGGCTGTCATTTTGTCTGCATGTGATTTTGTAACTATGTGGACAGCAAGCCACTGAATCAATGAATTAACCAAAACTAGAGTAGCCCTACCTCTAAACTTACTGTTATGTGGGAGATTTCTTTATTTAAGCCACTTTGAACTCCACTGTCTGTTATCTCCTGCTGAAATCACTCTAATAAAAAGAATTTTGCAATATCTAGTATAGTTACCTATACCTATAGTGAAACCCTAAGACCCACAAATTCTACTTCTATGTATATAAGCCACAGAACCTCATCCACATGGAGTGGGAGATATGTAAAAGAATTGTTCTCTGTAGTCTTGTTTAGACAGGGGTACAACCTACTATAAAGCAATAAGCTAAAAGAAGCCTAGATTACTGACTGTGTGGAGAGAGAGCCATGCCCACCCTGAAGTACCTATCTGGACTTTATACAGGTGAGAAATTGACGTCTATATTGTTTAAGCCTCTTCTACTTTAAGTTTTTGATGGCTCAAAGCTGACCCTAACTTTAATTAAACAAAAATAAATACACAGACTGAAAACATACCACCAAATTCATAACAGTGGATGCCTCTGGGAAATGAAAGAGATAACTGGATAAGAGAGGAAACTAAGCATGCTTCAACTTTATTATTTTTTTTACATTCTACTTTTAATTAAGAATCTAAAGCAATAATTAATTAAAATAAATTAAATGTTAATCTTTGTTAATTCTAGGTGATGCACACTCTATTGTTGTGTTATTCTCTGTATTTCCCTGTGTTTAACTTTTCAAAATAAAGGGATTGCATAGACAAAAGCTTACCAAAAAAGGGGGGAAAGGTAGGACAGGGGAGGAGGAAAGGAATGAAAAGAAAATGTTCAATGTCCCAGAAAGAAAGAAAATGGGCTCCTTATGTGTTTACAAATTAAAACAATATTAAGATCCAACTTATCTCCTACTAAATTGAGATTAACACTACCCAATGTTGTGAATGGTTCAGGGACTGGCGAACACATCCTTTTTGAAGGGCAATATTATAATTATGCCAAATCCATTAAAAGACTGCCAGCTCTATGAACCATCAATTTTACCTCAAAGAAGTTATCTTAACAATTCTGATGAGCACCAAGATTTAGTTAGAAGCATTTGCATCATATTTTCACTTATAGTCTTGAAAAGTTGAAGACCACACAAATGGCCAACAAGACAGACAAGTTATGTTGATTATTCCTACCTGTGCAAAAGATGGAATACTCTGTTGCTATGTTCCCATTATGACTGATGATATCGAGGTATATTTGATAATGCAGAGACAAGATCACAAATTTCTTAAGTGAAAAAAATTACAAATCAAATAAATTATAAAACAATAAGTATTTTCCTAATTTTATTTTTTGCATGTAGACATAAGTTCTAAATGTCTGATTGGCTTAATACCACCCAATGTTGATTCATATTACCTTTATTTTTCTCTCATCATTATTTTCTAACTTTCCACAACAAATGACTAAACAGTGGCATTTAATGGCTGCAGGTAAACTATAAGATGAATTCTAACAGTTGATTGCAACCAGTCTGATGGAAATAGACAGTATTGGTCAATTTACTTCCTATCATTACAAAATGCATAAGTGGTTCATAATAGCATAGTCTTCTGAGTCATTCTCTCTCCTCTCTTAAAAACCTTCATTCATTTTTAAATAAGTCATAAGCATCCCATGAGACATACTGAGGGAAAAAATATAATTGGGACATATTCCACCAAAATCAATCCATGGGACTGATAGGACAATCAGTGGTTTTTCTTAACTCATGAGTAAAGAACTTTGTTTGCTTACCAATGAAGGATCTTGTTTATAAAGGACAAGTCAAAAGAAGAAATCAGGTTCAGAAGAGCCAAATGTAAATAGAAATGCATGAAAGGATTCTGGCTCACTATATGGTAAATGACACATCCTAAACTGGTATAACTTTTTTCTTAATATTTTCTTTCATTATATTCATTACATTACAGAGGTACCTGGGTGCTCAATTGGTTAAACGTCCAACTGTTGATTTTGGCTCATGTCATGATCTCATAGTGAGTCTGATCCCCGAATTCTTTCTCTCGTCTTTCTCTGCCCCTCCCCAACTCGCACCCTATCTCTCTTTCTCTCTCAAAATAAAATAAACCCAAATTACAATGAACTCTTAAAAACATAGTATTTTTGTTCCATGTCTAAGACCTATACATTTGTTCTGTTTTCATATTTTGAATGACTCTGTTTCCTCTATATCTTTACAATGTTAGACTACATGTTAATCTGGATACAAAGCAGAAGACTCTGAAAGCTGCCCCATATTCCTAATGGATATGTGGGTGATTTGACTGTGACATATGGCCTCACACATATATCCCTCTTTCATAGTCATGGCTTAGTTGGGCCATTCTAGCTTTCTAGGCAAGTGTCAGCTTTCAACCTCCTAAAGCAGATGATTTCCTTGCCATAGAGAGAAGACCCTTCTTCAGTCAAGGGACTGCAATCCAAGATGCAGAATAACAGCTTGGGAGTCTCATAGACTCTTCTATAAACTTAGAACTGGCAGCACTGGGAAAGCCTCAACTTTCTGCCCTCTAAAGGCCTTATATGAGAAGGAGCAGGGTGAGGTCATATTCCTTAATACCTCAAATTAGTAACATCTCCATATTTGAAAACCCTTTCTTCTCCTCTTTATCAAATTTTACACTAAGACCTCTACCACTTTATTCACACTATCACCATTATTGGAATAATAAATAGTCTCATTATTTTGCTCTGATCTCTGAACTCTTCTTCCTCATTGGCCTCTATAATTTACCAATCTCCTCATTCTTCCCCAAAATTAAATACAAGGAGGGATGAGGGCAACATGCATTATGAATATTCTTAGACAATTTCCTCTGTTATCTTTGCTTGCACTTACCACCACAGTAACTAGGAAAAAGTCCAAAATCTACCTTCTGTGGCTCTCTTCCCCTAATATTAGCATATTATTCCCATTTCAATGACTCTGATTTTCTCCTTAATATCTCTTCAAAAACTTTCTCTGCTTAGCTGCTATCAGTTTCATTTTGAATGTTTTTTTTTAGCCCAGAGTTAAATTGCTCCTGACCTTCTCATCCACAGACTAAAAACAGGTTTCTTTGCCTTTTCTTTGGGATTGCTTTGAAATCTATATCTAGCTGTCATGAGATGACTTGGGTCCACCTTAATCTATATGTGAGTGGACAGAACAACTTGAGGAGGTTGGTTATAAACTCTTTGGGAAACAGAGAATAACCCAAAATGACCAGACTGATAACACATATTTTGCCATCCAACAAACATTTGTTGAAGAGTAGTGGGAAGACACAGTGCAAATTAGACACTGAACTCGAGGGGCCTCCTTAGAATGCCTCTTCTACCTTCTCATTCTTACCCCTTTCATTCTGAGTGTCTACTGAATCCCAAGAGCTTACTTAGACAACCTCATCACTCCTCCTAACCAGCTAATGCAGATTCTTAGTTGGAAATAAAACCAATCTAAACAAAATAAAGAGGATGCTAGTAAACTGGATCAACTGCATTAAAAACTGCAGCCCTTCTGAGCCTGAATAGCATCTGCTTCCCTTAGAACCACAGATACCACCTTAATACCATCTTCAGAGTGCCCAAAACAAGCTCTTGGACTGGCACCTGCTATGCAATTAGTAGATACCAGCTGTATTAGAATGGAGATGATAATATTGTTAATCAAGAAGATAGTAATATTTAAATATTATTTAAAAGTTCCTATAAACCTTTTTTTGTTTATTCAAGACAAGATATAAAAATTCCTTATAATTACTTAACACTTATAATAATTTATTTCTACATTTCTAATACTTTTACTTTCTATCAGGAAGTTGTTCCTACTTTCTGTAAAAAAACTATTCCGGAAGCACATAAGATGAAAGATGTGCTTTCACAGAAAGATTTGCTTGCAAGGAGCAAATAATAACAGTGATAAAAACAATAATGATAATGCTGATAACTTCACTTACAGCATATATAAGTAAAACTTTTAATTTTAAATTGTACATAAAGTAAAACTCAAGCAAATGTTTTAAAAAGATATAATCCTACTTAAAAAAAAAAAAAAAAAAAGCTTAGCTATTGAAAAACCAATGTTAACCCAGCATTTTTGGTATTAAATCTGTCATCTATATTTTACTTGTCCTTTCCTCTTTAGTCAGCCAACAAGCTTTGCTCTTTGTCAATAAGATATAATCTGATAAGCTTATTTCCGACTTGCCCTGGGGAAAAAGAGGAGGACAAAATTACATGTGGACACTTCAGAGTGACAAGTCTGTTCCTCAGGCTACTGAAGAAAACAAAGAGGAGGTGCATTGGAAGCAAGTCAAATAGTTCCATATTGCCTCTATGTAAACATGACAATTAAACAACTACCAAAAAACTTCTCAACTTTTTCCCTGAATAAAAGTTATAAACTTTAAAAAGGAATGTTTTTTAAAATATTTTAAAATGCTACCATTGTTTGTAAAAACAAGTTATTAAGAATAAAAACTCACTAAGGTATAATTTGGCAATATTTTTACACTTTTAATAAACCTATCAAGCATCTGTAAATATGTAGTTCTAATATATTTCAAATGTCAAACAAAAGGAATAAAAACTTAACTAATTAAAGAATTAAATTCCCCAAATTTAAGGTCAATCTCTTAAAGTATGAAGAAAGTAAAGCAGAGGAAACTATAGACATAGTTTAATCTTTGTCATAAATCATGCTCTGAAAATTTAAATAGATTTATATTTTAGAGAAATAGATTAAAATTTTAGAGAAAATTTCCAAGTGGTAAACACATGACTCAATTTTAACTTATTTTTATTTGGAACACATGACATTATAAAACATTCGCTTAATCCAGACCTAATCAATTGAGAATATTTTATCCTTTAAAATATCTTACAAGTAATTGATTTATAGCAGTTTCCAAATAAAAAGAAATACTAAATGCAGTAAATCTTTTCCTCTTAGATGATGCCAATGAAGTACGATTTTCCTAGTCATTTATAAAACAGATATAATATAAAGGTTTTTTATTCTACTTTAATCATGCTTTTTCAACATTAAACGTGTTTATGTACCTAAGTAATCTGGACTGCAAGAAAATAGCAATCCTTAAAAAAATAATCTCAAACAGAAGAACTACAGTGCTGGTTTCCAGAAATAAGAAAAATCTGACAATTTCAGGAAATCTTCCTTTCAGATAGTCTCTTTGTGTACCTAAAATTAGCACCAATATTCCAGAAATAGTGAAATAATAAGATGGTTTGTAAGTGAGGACAGCTTTGGTCAGGACTAACAGCAATAGCTAGCTATAAAAAAGGGAATCACAAGGCTCCAGGGCAATGCACTTGTATGATACCTAGTAAATATATATCTCAATAATTAGACATACATTGATCTGCTCTTATTAACAGTTAGCTATTTATCCAAAGCTATGTTTCAGATTAATAATTTCCAAGGATAAGGAATTTGTCCTTTGGTTGTAAGTAAGTTTCCAAACCAGACTTAAATGCTATTATCTCAAGGTCTGAGCATCCAGGACAGTAGACAGAATCATTTCTCAAATTGTTTCATTCCAAAGGATAAATTGTTAAAATGTACAGTTCAATTCAACATTAATGGATTGTGCATTTTGAATAGATCCTGGCCCCACTCATCACCAGGAAGATAAAAAGCAACTATCCTCAGATTTTAGCTCTGTCTTGGTAAGTGCTCTCTGAGATTTAGTAATGAACTCTTACATACACTACTTCATTGAAGTCCGTTATAGCTAAATATAGCTAAATGAGTCCGTTATAGCTATATCTTCATCCTCATAAATGAGAGAACTGAGGCTTGAAGAACTGAAGTTCTTTTCCCAGGGCTACCTGCTAAGTATCAGAGAGAGAATTCACTCAGTCTGCTTAATCCAAGTCTCCACTTTTTCCAAGGTCCATTTAAAAAATCTCTTTCTTGCATTTTAAAACAAAGAGAGAAAGATGACAAGACACTGGGAAGTAGGAACGGATAAAGGGCACAGCCTGTATCAGTCGGAGTTGCACACTGCATCCTCTGTATGGCCATACATGGAAGCACTGAAGATGGAAGAAAGTAGGGATCCCCAGGCTTTCAGTATTGCCAGCTGCTTCATACCATCACTTCTGGCTAAATGGTAACCTGTTCTGAACCACAATTCCTTTTTCCTTTCCTGAGAGGCCAAAGGGGTGATTTTTTTTTTTTTCTCAGGTGGTGGTGGTTACTATTGTTTTAGATCACCCTTTTCCCAGTCCCTGAAGTATAACAGTCTAACTTGGGGTAGAGGGAAAGAAGGGTGTTCCAGAAAGTGGGCAGACAAGCAGGCAGGCAGGGAAATAACCAGTTTGATTTTGCTTTGATTTTTGTTTCAAGTCCTGTAATGACAGATCTCATTCCAGAACAGTATGTTTTGGAAATATACTTAAAAGGGATGTGTGATTGTTTTTAGGTACATTTTAAATGTTGACTAATAAAAGGCAAATATCAGAGGAAGAGTTTAATATAGCACTTTTAAACCTTTTAGTATACTAAGGCATCTGTGACCTGCTAAAATCTAATTATTTCTCCAATACCCTTTGGAATTGTTCAGAAAGATGTGGTACAGTTTCTAACTGGTGCATTAAGCATCTGGCCTGACTTCACAGAAGTACAGATAGCTGAATGTGCACTCTCTAGATATTTTATTAACATCCCATAGGCTTATGTTAAGTTGTAGTACTGATATGCCCTGACATGTATCACTACCTGTTGATAGGGAAAAAAAACCAAAAAATCAAAAAACAAACAAAAAACAAACAAACAAAAAACTGGGAGGGTCTTGGGAGGGTCTACAAATAGAAAATCTTTTAAAGATGTTTTGGCAATTTAAACAGAAACTCTGGTTTAGAAAAAAGAAAAGAAAAAGCAGTTTCAAGTTTATAAATTTATAAAACATGTCTAAGTTTCAGCATGCCAAATCCTCTGAAAATGAACTGATGTCTAGGATCCACTCCTTCCTTCTCAAACTAACAGTGGCCAATCTTCCTCTGGGCCATACCCTCTTCTCCATTCTTAACCATATATTTGAGTAGGGGGCTTAATTAAGCTCACCCATATATGCCCCCACCTTTCTGTAACAGGTTCAGGAATGAGAGAAATTGAATCACAGGGTAATGTACAGGATACTCTAGTAGTGGCCTCTCTTCCCTTAAACACTGTAATATGGGAGTGTGGTATGTGGAAATGTTAGAGCCTAAGGGAAAAGCCTGGAGCTGCCGAGGGTCCACTACATGTAGCCTGAGGAGTCTGCCAACACTGAACAAGGCTGAACACTATGAGACAAAGAGAAACTCTAATTTTGTTGACATATTTTAAGCCACCATATCAAACTTTACCTAAAGCCAAATCATGCATTTGAACATCTGAGTTATATGAACCAAGAGATTCCAATTGTTGATTAGATAGTAAGGCCTGGATTTTAAATCACTTGCAATAAAAAAATTCTCAACTATAATAGCCTAAGGCATTTAATAGGCCAAAAGCCTGAGCTGGGTTCATTTTGTTTGTTTGTTTATTGCTTATTTGTTGTTTTACCCAAATTTGAAGACTTACTTCCCATGAAAATGTTGGGTAGAAAAAAAAAATCATCCAGAATGTTTCTTTCTAAGACTTAAAACAACTTTAATACATTCTAAGATTAAATCATAAATAGCACAGTTGGTGGTTTGGTGGATCATTTAGCCCTACTACCTTCTTTTATAGGATGTTCAATGAATGAGGAATGAATGAATAAGGTATGTTAAGTCTAGATAGGTTAGAATTCCTGAATTAAACTGTTCCCTGGAATAAATATGTATTAAAGTCACTTTCAGCTGGGAGTTATACTAACAGAGGTTTGATTTGTTGTTTTCATTTGGATATAGAAGTAAATGACAGAGCCTGAAATCTGATTCCAAACCCAATCTCCCCTAATCTCCTCCAAGGAACATCTCATGTCTTCTCCCTAAAACAGAAAAACACAAAGTCCTTTGATATGACCAGTTTAGGGTTTTACAACTAGGATATGCTACTGGAGTTCATTTTTAATCCAGCTATTTGCAATCTGAAATGTATTTTCTCATGGATACTGTTGGATTCATGGACTAGCCCACAAAACAAATGAAACACAACCTAAAGGTCTACTATAACTCAACTAAATTCTAAATCCTGGGAACATGAGGCTATGAAATGCATGAGGACAACAGAAAAAAAAAAAAAAAACAAGATTTCCTATTTGCCGTCCTCTTCCCCCATTTCCTGGCTACAGAACGACTTCAAAGGGAAATTTAGAAGACTGTTAAAAAGCTATCATGGCTGTCTATTTACACACTCCAATTTGTGCACCTTCCTTTGTGCACTCTCTTACTACTTTTTTTTTTTTAATATTTTTATTTATTTCTAGGAGAGAGAGAGAGAGAGACAGCGTGAGCAGGGGAGGATCAGAGAGAGAGGGAGTCACAGACTCTGAAACAGGCTCCAGGCTCTGAGGGGGCAGTCAGCACAGAGCCCGACGCGGGGCCCGAACCCACGAACCGCGAGATCATGACCTAAGCGAAAGTCGGACGCTTAACCGACTAGGCCACCCAGGCGCCCCTCTTTCTACTTCTTAATGTCCCTTTTTTCCAGGTGTTCCAATGCCCTCCTCTTAATAATGGCAGCTACCATTCCCTGTATACTTACTATGAGTCAGGCACTAAGCTAATAAACTCAGAAAGATTCAGGGATTTGTAGCAAAGCCAAGATGGAGTCCGGGTATGCTAGACTCTGAGGCCCATGTCTGTTAAACATTAGACTACACTAATTCTTCCTCTCTGAGCTGAGTCCTCTCTGAATCAGTTCCTCCTTTCCTATCACAGCCTAAAGGGCATCAGGCTGAAAACTGCCTGTCTTCCTTCTCCTCCAACCAGCGCAGTCATCCTTTTATTACAGCTAATCTCCTTTAAGTAACAAAGAAGTAAAACAGTCTATAGTTACTCAAGGTAACTCTTTAAATCTTTCCAGAGGCGGTACTTACTAGTATTATTCACCTCCACTGGCAGAATTTAGCCAGTTGGTAAAAGTAGGAAATTAAATTTAAAAAAAACAAAAAAAACAAAAAAAAAAAAAACATGGAAGCAACAAAAGGGGATATGTTTTTGAACAGGGTAGGATGATGAAGGCTATCTTAAGAGTTTACCTCCAAAGTCAGTAGCTCTAGTAGATCATATATACTATGTATCTCCTCTAGTAGATTATATTTTTCAGAATCTCTTGCCGTCTTCTACATTTTAATCCATATTTAAAAAAAAAAAAGCAACAGTATATAATTGGCATTCAATAAATTCCTGCTGCCTTTATTCACCATATGATAAAACCAAAGCCCAGAGCACATAATATAAAGTCATATAACAAGTGGCAGCCTAGGGAATGGAAACCTCAGAACTCCTAACTCCCAGGCCACTATGCCATATTTTAGATACTTATAACCAAAACTGCCCATTTATCTGTCTTTTCTGTTTAAGGTCTGCCTGAATAGAGACAAAACTGATTAAATATGGATATGAACACACAGTAATTTGGCTAAAGCAAAAACCCCTTTTTAAATATAAACAACTCCCATCTGAAAAGAGCCTCTAGAAAAAATTATTTCATAAAATAAGCTAATCCATGTATTTGTTTCGCAGTAATAGAAGAAAATTCACCATTTAGTGAGGATTATTCCTACCTCCCTTTCCTCCAAAAACTTAGCAGCTACATCTCAGTTTAAGTTGTGCTACCTAACATTTGTAAGAAATTGTCTTTTTTAACAGACATAAGAGTTCTAAAACTCCTGGATTTAATGGGTCTGTCATCAGTGCCAGCAAAAGTGCAATCACAGAACAATAGGGGTCAATATACCTCTTATCGAGGGTTCACCTTCTACTTTGATATCACCCATTCTTGGAAGGGAACTCAGAAGGTCAAGCTGTTATCAAAGAAGCACAAAAATAGATAAACTAAATGAAGCTAATGAAGAGACTATAATCAAATACTCCTGGGAAAGACAATCAGCTGGCCTCCTTCAGAAACAAACATTCATAGGAACTTTTTAAAAAGTACAAAGAACAACGTTGTAAACCTTTAAGAATAAAACATATGATATTAGTTTAAGGAAACTGCCTTCCAGGTAAATCTAAAAGCAAAATATTCCCCAGCAACAATAAAAAGTGAAATGAACTTAGTGGAAAACTATGAGCCCAAAGAAATAGTGACCAAATAGCAGAAATCAGTCTATGAAAATCATAGTTGAATATGAATGTCTATAATTCTGCTAATTAGACATAAACATGCAATTGTCCAGTGTTTATTCATGTACCAAAATTAAAATAAAATCATTTTAATATAAGCAAACTCACCCTGTTTATATTTTAGTCCATAAATAAAGTAGCAAAAATATATCAGAAAGGAAAAGATTCTATTTAATTTTTCTAAAACTTTTCATTTAAGGGAGGCTTCCCTAATTATGAAAAAGTCTAATATCCCCTAGGTTCAAAGGAGATGGATAAATAGTAGAAGTATGTGAAAAAGTTTCATTTTCTAAAACATATATAGAATAATAAATTACTCATTACCTCTAGGACCTTTTGGCATTCCGGTTCCCGTTCCCTTAAATAAATCAGTTATTTATTTGAACCTGCCCTCTACTCATTTGTCAAATAACTCTTCACAGAGTTATAAGACTTCAAAATTCCAATGCTATTGGAACTACTCAATAATGAAAATAAAATGATTTTTGGTTAACTTTTTAATACATATAGTTTAAAAATAAAAAGAACCTGTGTTTTTCTACTACAATCTTTTAAGTATCCTTCCAACATGCTCGTATTTTTTTATAAGCTTGCTACCACTACGTTGTTGTATTAAACTTTAGAAAATGTTGAGATTCCAAAGGCCTGCCTACAAACCAAATGGCATCCCAGCTTTGGCAGGCTGAGCACCTCATTTTGGCTTCTCTCACTCCCTCTAGCGTTCGCAAAGCTCATCTGTCTGATTATCCAGTTACCTCACTGAACAAGAGCTAGGCTAAGTCCTGCCCATCTATGACATCACCCCCTTCTTCAACCACTGCGAGGTGAAGCTTTAACTTCAGACTTGGAGGTGGGCTGTGTGCAGTAAACTGGAATGCTCTTCCTCGCTCACTCCTCAGTGTAGGAGTGATCCGAAGCAGGACAAGCTCTGCCTGCAGCTGCTGTTGGCTTTGTGTGGACTGGACGCGGAGCTTGGGAGAGGGGGGAGGGTTATTACTCCAGTTCACAGTCAGTGGAATTACAGCTATAGCGGCAGCATACATGGGATTGCTTTTTCTCGTCTTCCTGGTAAGTGTTTCCCATGTTTTTCCTTAAGATTGTCCCAGAAAGTTTGCTTGGTTTTACTCTGTAGACAGAAATGACTTGGTACTGTGAGGCATCCAAATATGAACGTTTGCTCTGTCACCAGTAAGAGCAAAATATGTGTGTGCGAGTCAGCAAGGAAAAATTGGACTATATAGCCAAATGCAAGAAGTTTCTTAAAATCTTCTTTCATTCAAAAGTAATAATTAATGACTATTTTCTGCCTTGTATAGTTGCTATTTGAAAAGAGCCTTATGGAAAACATTAAGTTGGAATGTTAAATGTTATATATTAAAGAATACAAGGCAGATTTTTTTCAAAGGAAAGCGAAAGGTCTTGCTAACTTGGTGTGTACTGTATGTGTGGTATGATCACCAATTGCTGTTTTTACAACTGTGAAAGAAAATCAATAATCCCTCAGCTCATGAGTACGCAGTACATGAAAAGCATACATCTTGCTCACAGCTAGCTGAGCTACTCCCAGAGACTTCTGTGCCTCTGTAAAGATTAACAGCTACACCTAGATTTTAAAGCTTGCACTGCTATCCTGCCTGAGCTGTTTCAAGCATTTCAGGCTTGCAAATCTCAACTAGTGAATTCAGCTCAGAGGAGGGGGAGACTTTCTTCCAAACCATACCCCCGCTCCAGGAGAACGCCAAAATACATTGCTTGGGCAAATGTAGTATGTGACCAGCATAGTAATTGGCAAAGCCTACTCAGAAAAACTAACAAAGCTCAGCGTGGAAACGATGCCTGATGTATGCAGTGAGTTCGGGGTGGCAAAAGGAACAAAAATGAGTAGAGCCCTCATCAAGTGGGATATGCAGAGTATCCACTCACTTATAACTTACAACAGCAAAATTTTATATTGAAAGAAATGTTTTTATACAGCAAAGCTTCCAAACAGTAGTTTAATGTATCTTCTCAAAAAAAAATTTTCTTTCAGTGAATTAGGTCTGAAACAAAATGGTTGCATAGAGGTAAAAAGTGCAACAAGCCTATATTTTCTCAACATCTGGGGGTTGATATTTATTGATTGATTAATTTATCTATTTAAAATTTAAAGGAAAAAAGAAAAAAAAAGCCTTGATATTTGCCAATTATGGAACCAAATCCTCTAATGGCTTTAACAATTAGCTGTTTCAAATTTTATGAAATCTTTCTGTTCTAAAATGCACATATATGTTATTTTATTAGCAGGAAACAACATGAATAAATTAGCCACTAGAAAAGTGCTTCAGTTGTAGCAATGTCTTTCATTTATCCCAAACCACATACAAATATCCTGACTAGCTTGAAACCTAAAGAATTAATGTGTCAGTTTTCAGATAGAAACATTTATGCCTGCCCCAAAGTGACAGATGATTGATACTCCTCTCTTTTGAAATGAGTAAAGAAAGAAATCAATTCCTTTAAAAGTACCACAAAATTTTAATACATTACTGTCAATATTAATAATGATATAGCAGGTTTTAATCTCTAAGAAGATTAAATCAAGGACATGTTACTTAGTTTGCAAATATGTATGTGTACACAACACATATACATGTACACATACTTATACACATACATATATTTATTAGCCTGAAATAAAAAAACAAAAGTTACAAAAACATGATTGTATGAATTTAAGTAGGAAAATCACATCTAATAATTTAAGAGTATTGCCAAAATACATCAAATCCAGGAATCAGCAAAGATATTATTAAATGAACAAACGTAATGAATTCATTAACCCTGCTCTTGTTAATACTAACCATCAGTTATTAATTGGGCTTTTCATTTCTGTGCACCCCCTTTTAAATCAATTTTGATTAGGTTCAAATGCTCAACTAAACACTCCCTAAACATTAACACTTGTGAAATACATAATTGGGCAACAAAAAAAGTTTTTACAAAAAGAAGAAAAACAATAAGAAAATTTGTCATAACTGAATGTGGCAGCAAAATAGAAGGTATGTTTCTTTTGCTTTCAAGTGTTAATTAAGGAGCCTCCAATTCTATCAAAACTTTTTCAGAGCTAAATGAAGCGGTGTAAAATAAATTTGGTTGAAATCTTGTGGCTGTCAGACTTTGTTAGCAAGCTATTAATTATCTTTACCCCAGTTTCTTCTCTAGACTATATTGCCCAATCAAATAGAAACTCCAATTATGTTCAGCATCTCCTGCCTAGGGACACCAGATCCTAATGAACACTCAGTGTCTCCAGATGAAAAATACAATTATCAGCTTTAAACATGCAAGTGCACTGCGGAGAGATTTGTCTGTGCTTTTCTTGGCCACACACCCTAAGGCTCCCTTCGCTTTCTAGATTCTTTTGAGCAATTTTAAACCCTACAAAAATCAGTAGCAGAGAACTTGCCTTGTATTAACATTATATGAATGTTTTTTCTTCCTGCTTTTTATTTTTGATATGTTATACCAATAGTAAATTAAATCTGGTCATTTAAAGAAAAATTTCAGTGGATCTTAACTTTTCCCCCCTTTATGAAGGTGGGTGGGCTGCATAACAAAGAATGTGATTAATGGCAAAACCCAGAGCTAACTTAAAAATTCTGAATTAAATAACCTTAAATATTTTTATTCAGTTTATTTATAGCATTATAAATAATTGTTGAAAGTCAAATGAAGACCACCTAAATTACATCAACGAGGGAAATAAGATTCAGTAATTTTTCAAAGGCTGTAATTTCTTCCCTCCTTTTCCCTTTAGCCCCCTTTCCCTCTCCCACCCCCCACCTTTTGCCCTAGAGGCCTTCACTGTTCTTCTCAACGGGAGGCTTTGTTGTAATTAAACCAGAGAAAAACTGGCCGGCAGCAGCCAACATCTGACTTGCGGCTTCTGAAAGCAGTGTTCTGGTAGAGTGTACCACCCCCCAGTGGGCAAAAAACTCGACAGTAAATCTCTCAGCAATATTAATTCTCAAAACTGCTTTTTCCTCTTCAGAGCATAAAAAGGGCTGTTTCTCAGCTGCTTCTAACATTCCACCATTTCAGAACTTATCATAAGTCAACGAACCAATTTCCAACAATGAGATGGTTTGTAAATGTCTTCTGAAAAAAAGGTTTCTTCCTCTTAAGAACCAAAATAGGAATATGCATTTCAGAAAGCATATTCTAGTTTCAGACTACAAATCAACATCACTAAATTTGGTGAGACATCACACCAAAAAAGTTTTGAAAGCCATGTTTACATTGCATAGGAGAGCAGGTTTCAGCACTTTGACTTGTCTATTGACAAGAACTCTAGAGAAAACAGATTTTAATTAAAAAAGTAATGAAATATAATGTAAGCAGCAGCTAAAGTTGCATTTGTTTTACATATGCATCATCTTTTTCTTAGACTCAAAATTAAGTGTCAGAGTGTATAAAAAGCTCTCTCCAGGTATTAGTCTCCTTAAATGAGAGGAGAGTGAAATTGCTCTCACTTGATGAGACAATGACAGCTTTTGTTCTTTATTCTTTCACTTTTCATGTGCACAAGTTACCGTGGCAACTTTGAAAAGAAAACCCACAGACCACATTTGGTTAAACACTATATTTAAAGTGTGCCACTGGACTGTGGGTTGATCAGTTTATGTGTTGTTGATTTTCTTCCTCTTCATTTGCTTTACATCAATAATACCCTACTTTGAAATGAAAAGAAAAAAGTGTTTTATGAGTTGAGATGTTCTCACCAACCAGCACAGTGCTAGGCACACAGGAGACCCAAACATTTGTTGTATTAGTGTATGGAAACTTGAATACTAGAAATTTAAAGCACATCCACCAAACTGTACTCGCAACACTGGGAAAGGAACTTTAAAGTTTGCAATGGGAAAATGTTTGTGATTTTAAAAGGTACAGTTTTAACTGCAATTGCTCAAAAGTCAATGCAAATTTAAAGCATGTTCCCTGTCCCAAGCCCTCTTCTCTCACCTTTACCACCCTCTAAATTCATGTCTTATTCACTCATACAAATCTTAGTTATCCAATTCATTTGGTCCGGCTTTAATATCGCAAAAGGAACAAGCATTCACTGTGATGAAAGATAACATCCTAGCTTGCCTTTTTCTTTTAAGGATGCTCGATTTAACTTTAAAAACCAAAATAAATGAAGCAGAATTGGATTCATTTTTCACAAACCTTTTGGGAGAAAAGAACCAGTAACATAAAAGGAGAAAGTAAAATTCCTTTGCTTTGGAACTTTTATCCCCTATTCTACATAAATAAAACACAACGTCTTCAGACTAGAAAACAGTCTGGACAAAACCAAGTCTGAAAAGGCACACTTGCTTCTATGCTGCTCAGCAAACCCTTCAGACTTCATGACTCTCAAGAGGGGACTTAGAGGTCCTTCTGCTTGCCTGGCATTAAACAAAAGAATTGGAACTTTCCTGAAATCTGATGATCGTGGAAAATTTAACTACCAGACAGGCTGCTTAGAAAGCATTTTGCTGTCACTATCAACTAACCTGATGTACTCCAGTTTTTCAATTTAACCATATATGTAGCTTATTTAAAATACCAGTTGTCTTTACAGACTTAGCATTCACAAGTTGATCATTTTGTTGTGCTTTCAAGCAACAATTTAAGCTTTCATAAATAAATTACTTTCCAAACCTCTATGATTATATAAATTCTAATTTACTTAGAAATAGTCACAGACTTAGATAAGTCTAATTAAGCATGTGTTTTCTTTAACCTCAAGGATTTGTTCAAAATAATAATGCAATTAACTTGGATTAAAAATTCTACTTTTAGATTAAATTTATTTTAAAGTTCCCATTATTAAGACAGGATTATATGAAGCAAATCATTAAGAAGAATCTTCACTAAAATCTCAAAAACTCTGTACTCAATTTAAGATTTTTTTGAAAATAAGCCATGATTTCAAATCAATTTAAGTCAAAGGCAACAAATAAAGGATTTAGGATGTTAAAGCAGCATATTATCAATGTATAATCTTAATCTAAGTGATCAAAATATGAGAATATCTTCTCATTTCAAACATCCCCACCTCTAAAATATTGTAGTAGCAGAGAAAAAAATCATATAAACATGTGCATTGCCTCAAATTCTTATTTGTATGTAAATACCAGTTTTCTATTCAGATAAAACTTCTTAAATTATATTAGTTTTCTTAAAATATCTCAAAATGAAAGCATCCTTACTATTTAATACATTCTTACATCATGGAACTTAACTAGAGGCTTTTCACAGACCTAATGATTACATTATAAATGCAATTTTCTTTTAACTCCACAATTTTTGTGTATCAAAAAAAACTGAAGAGAAAGATCCCTGTTAAAGATCTGATTTATCCAGGAGGTGATTATGTTGTTCTTTTTATCACAGTTTTAAATGCTATTTATGTAGTAATGATTCCACTAAAAAACAGTTTTAAAACATTTCTTTGTGTAGCCAAGGGTCCATTTATGTTTTTTTCCTCAAGATACCCTAATAACAATATTTTTCTAAAAGATCGATTCCTTTTTTGTTCAGAAGTAATGGCCTCTTTCCCAGACTATGCAGACATAAAGGCTTTTGAAGTCGATGTTGTAGAAACCTGGCCACAGTGTCCATACCACTGGGTCTCATTTTTCTTTTTATCATTCACAATCAACTATAGCTTCTCTATATGCGTGACTATGTAGAACCAGCTCAAAAAAAAGGGAAAGTAAGCATTGAGGGCAGCATCACTTATTTTAGATAGATTATTGTAGCCTTTAATATGCAAAACAAAACAAAACTGTCTAGCACTATGGTTTCAAATATAAAAGGGAAGGAAAAGATATAAAACATAAACTATAAAACACAATCAATCATGAACTGAATGGTTTTGAGGTTAAGTAAAAGAAGTACGAATTTGTGAGGGAATCTTCATTTCTAAAAGAGGACCCTCTCCAGAGAAACCTGCTTTTCAGTTTTGCCTTTAGTTTTAATGCAATTTGGGGAGAAGAGAAATGACATTTTTAAAGAATTTAATGAGATTTAAGGCTTTCAGTTAATCTCACATTATTACCACTATTGTACTAATGGCAATGTAGGTTTGCATATCAAACAGAGCAAAGGAAGCAGTTTTACAGATGTAAAACCAGAAAAATAAACAAATTAGTCTTCTTTTCACACCAATTTGGATTTATTTTTTTTCTTCTGGGTTAAAAATGTGAAAATCAATACATATTCTTAGAGCTTGATTTCATAAAATATTTTTAGTTTAGATATAAGCTTTATCACTAGTTATCATTATGATCATCTTGGACATATTCTAGGCTATCCTGGCTTGAGAAACAATCAGTTCTTAACTCCTCCTTCATCAGATTCATCTCCTCAACTTTAGAGTCTGTTGTGGTATGTGACAAATGCCTGACTACTGGTAAAATTTTAAGCAGGTTTTTACCAGTGATTTTTATAATAGTTTTTAATTAGTTTCTAATACAATTTAACAAAAGTAATTATTTCCTAAACTTAAATTAACCACATTTTAAATGTTGAATAATTTTCCAGCTCAGAAAACATTTACAGCAGATACTTGTTTAAATAACTTTGTAATCATAATTTCAACAACTTGGTTTTTCATTTTCACATTCCACAAAAGCAAAAGTTTTCAAGAAAATACACTATTGAAATTCAACAATAATGAGCAAAGCCTTAAATGCATCACAGTAAAACCTTACTTTAAACAATAAATCATTTAAACTTTCCTCTGTGGGCACTTTGCAATATCCACTAGAAACTACTTTATCCATCTACAAACGGCTATTTTTGTTTCAAGTTGCTTAAATAATAAATTAACTGTATCTGTAATTTTTTTTTTAAGTTTCTTTCTGTTAATGCATTCTATGATAATGTTGGTATTGGGTGGCAAAGTAAAAGAAACTGAATTTTCAAACACCCAGAAACACAAATTGGCCTTATTTAACATTCACTTTCAGTAGCATTTGAATTCTGGAACAGATGCTATCCTTGTTGGATGCAAGGTAATTGCTAGGGGAGAAGCAAATTGTTTCTAGTGTAAGTCCTTAATTTCAGGGTCAAATATTCCCAACACCCTAATGTTCCCTACATGTACAGAAAGCCTCTGAGTGGGTAATCCTGCATAAAAGATACTGATGCAACCCACTTCCCCACCTCCACCCAAAAAAAAAAATCTTCAAGCATATTAGATAATGGGCAAAGCAGTCATCATTAAAATCACTGATCTCTTTGGTGAAGCCTTAAGTCTTCTTTCAGAAATGACAAATGCACTCACTGGAAATTGGCATGTTCATGTTTGAACCTAGAGAGAAATGCCTTGTCAGATTTTGATATACTTTAATGGTCATTCTAAAGAGACAGATTGACATAGTGTCCTTTCTATTCCAAATACAGATTTTTCAAGTTCATCTTGCTAAAAGAAAATTAAAATTGTATTCTCCTAAAAAACTAATAGTAACCTGAACTTCTATGCTATCTTTTGGCAATAATGCCTGAGTAACTAGAGTTTCAAGATCATCAACTAATCCTCAGAAATACCTCTAAGGAAGAAGGTAATGAAGTTCACTTCTACAACTAGGAAAATTGAGGCCTATAGAAGAATTAAACAGGACACCAAAGAAACCAAAAGAAAAGATTTAAAACAAACTCTTTTCAACTCTTTAAATTGTAGATTATATGACTTTATAAGACCATGCTCAGAAATCTCTTAAAAGTTATCATGGCATTTCTATCAAAATCCTTGTTTTGTATTTGCTCACCTCTTTGACATATACTTGTTTTCTTTTCAAACATTTTATCATTTTATATCTAAGATTTAAAAGTGAATTTCTAAACAGTAGTCTGACCTGAATTCAAAAGCCATGGAAGGCACTTACTGGTTCTTGAATGAAGCTTTGCTTCTGTGTTTAATTCAAAGTGATATTAACAGTTAACAGTAGAAATTATCTGTTTGGTGACAACCTCAGCTTCAGCTCCTACTTTATTTGTATAGTAAAATTAGGAAGAACAATTGTAAAATGGAAAAAAAATTGTAAAAAACAAACAGGTCATCTTATCCTTTTCACCAACTACGATGAGGAAAGCTATGTTGCTTAAAGAAAGAACTAATAAGATTAAATTTCTAGGCAATCTCTCATATTAAAAGTTCATTATTAATAGCTCATTAAAACCTTTTGCTTTCACAGGAGATGCTCATATCCAGTATATTTTAAGGAAGAGAAATGTAAAGGAAATCTAGTATGCTTCCTTTTTTCCTCATGAAGAATATTTGAATTAAGTTTTCTATACCTCTTTAAAAAGAATACCTGTTCTTGTATAACGTGACTGCACCAGATATTCTGAGAAAGCAGCAAGAAGCAAAAGCTGGAAATAGCTATTTCACAGCAGGTAATCATACCTCAGGACATAGCTACTGTACAAAGTTTATACTTGGATAATCCTGGATAGGAATAAAGGTGGGGGGATAACTGACTGAAAAACCTATTACTATACAGGCCTTAGCATCATGAATGGTTTTCTTCATGAGGATCTGAAGTTACTATCTCTGACCACATTGCACAGAAGAGCCAATAAGAATTTCAAAGAGAGCAATTTCTACTAAGGGAATTAAGCTACACAAAAGGAACCTTCACACAGAAAACCTATCAGAAAAAAAAAAAAAAGGTACATAGGAAGCCATGTGTTCTACATAGTAACAGGAAGCTGAATTGTTTCTGGTCCTTACTTTAATGAGCTTGCCCACCATGCTGAACCACAGCTGGAATGTTCATTGACAACAGCGAGCCTGATCTGGAGGTGTGTGCGGCATAGGATTACTTGAATAAACAGTGAAGAATACTTCCAAGGACTGAACAAGAATTTATAAGTCCCAGCCCCTCATCAGGAAAATAATATATGTGCATTGAATTTTCACTCACGCAAAATTTATTCACATCGTTCAATAAGGTAGGAAAAATATTAAAGTGTTTTATTTTCATGCCTGAAATTATAAAGGCTAATTAATACATAAAAGTACAGATGAGCTCATATTACACAACAGATTAGTATAAATCTATAATTCTCCAGCCATGGGGAAAGTTGAACCATATCCTAGATTAGATCTTGAAGAAAGATAAATGCATTGTGAAACATATTATGAGATAGGATGTAATGAAAAGTTTGCACAAAGCCATTAAGCTATGTAGTATGAAACACAAAAAATGGGAACAAAAGAAAGAGCTAGTTTAATATGAAATGGAACTTTCCACCTAGGTTAGCTCGATGTGTTGGCTATGTATTTTTTCCTCCCTTAAAATAGATTAAAAAGATTCCTTCTGATTTTCTTGTTAGAAATACCAGTATAACAATTTTAATATTAATAATCAAAGAAAAATAACATCAATAATCAAAACAAATGAATGGCTTTAGTAGGATTCAGGTCTTAAGAAGTATTAACTGACTATTCCTTTGAATATTAGGAGGACGGAATGTTTTACTACATATTTCTATACCTGTACAGTAGATATCAAATTTTGATTTTTTTTAAAAACAGTAACATTATTATCTTAAAGTAAAACAAATCATATTCCTATGTGTCAATTCATTATGAATGTTAAGAAAAAATTAGAAAATTGATAAGGTTGGTCAATGACTGGCTACAGAACTGATATCAAGTATTATGAAAATGCTTTAGAATTTTCAATGACTTTAATTATATTTAACATTTCAAAATCAAATGGATTTGGAACATGATACTCCTTAATTTAATACTACAAACATTTAAGGTAAAGAGATATGATTGTGTTCATTGTAAGCTAGTGATAAACCCTAAGGATGCAAAAAAAAATTAAAAATTGAAAGTGATTATAGACATTTTAGTTTCCACATCTAGTTTGAATATTATTACAAGTATCATGACCTGACTGTTTTCTGTCTTTCTTTGAACTCACTCAATTTTAGGGCTCTGATGCTACCGTGTACAAAGACCTCAACACTGCTGACCATGATCAGCCCAGCCTGGAGCATCTTCCTCATCTGGACTAAAATTGGACTGTTCCTTCAGGTGGCACCTCTCTTAGTTATGGCTAAATCCTGCCCATCTGTATGCCGCTGTGACGCAGGTTTCATTTACTGTAATGATCGCTTTCTGACATCCATTCCAACAGGAATACCAGAGGATGCTACAACACTCTACCTTCAGAACAACCAAATAAATAACGCTGGAATTCCTTCAGATTTGAAAAACTTGCTAAAAGTAGAAAGAATATACCTATACCACAACAGTTTAGATGAATTTCCTACCAACCTACCAAAGTATGTAAAAGAGTTACATTTGCAAGAAAATAACATAAGGACTATCACTTATGATTCACTTTCAAAAATTCCCTATCTGGAAGAATTACATTTAGATGACAACTCAGTCTCTGCCGTTAGCATTGAAGAAGGGGCATTCCGAGACAGCAACTATCTCCGACTGCTTTTCCTGTCCCGTAATCACCTTAGCACAATCCCTTGGGGTTTGCCCAGGACTATAGAAGAATTACGCTTGGATGATAATCGCATATCCACTATTTCATCACCATCTCTTCAAGGTCTCACTAGCCTAAAACGCCTGGTTCTGGATGGAAATCTGTTGAACAACCATGGTTTAGGTGATAAAGTTTTCTTCAACCTCGTCAACTTAACAGAACTGTCACTGGTGCGGAATTCCCTGACTGCTGCACCAGTAAACCTTCCAGGCACAAACCTGAGGAAGCTTTATCTTCAAGATAACCACATCAATCGGGTGCCCCCAAATGCTTTTTCTTATCTAAGGCAGCTGTATCGACTCGACATGTCCAATAACAACCTAAGTAATTTACCTCAGGGCATCTTTGATGATTTGGACAATATAACCCAACTGATTCTTCGCAACAATCCCTGGTATTGTGGGTGCAAGATGAAATGGGTACGTGACTGGTTACAATCACTACCTATGAAGGTCAATGTGCGTGGGCTTATGTGCCAAGCCCCAGAAAAAGTTCGGGGAATGGCTATCAAGGACCTTAATGCGGAACTGTTTGATTGTAAGGACAGTGCAGTTGTAAGCACCATTCAGATAACCACTGCAATACCCAACACAGTATATCCTGCTCAAGGACAGTGGCCAGCTCCAGTGACCAAACAACCAGACATTAAGAACCCCAAGGTCACTAGAGATCAGCGAACCACAGGGAGTCCAGCAAGAAAAACAATTATAATTACTGTGAAATCCGTCACCTCTGACACGATTCATATCTCTTGGAAACTTGTCCTACCTATGACTGCTTTAAGACTCAGCTGGCTCAAACTGGGCCATAGCCCAGCATTTGGATCTATAACAGAAACAATTGTAACAGGGGAACGCAATGAATACTTAGTCACAGCCCTGGAGCCTGATTCGCCCTATCGAGTCTGCATGGTTCCCATGGAAACCAGTAACCTCTACCTATTTGATGAAGCCCCCGTTTGTATTGAGACTGAAACTGCACCCCTTCGAATGTACAACCCTACAACCACCCTTAATCGAGAGCAAGAGAAAGAACCTTACAAAAACCCCAATTTACCATTGGCTGCCATCATTGGTGGGGCTGTGGCCCTGGTGACCATTGCCCTTCTTGCTTTAGTGTGCTGGTATGTTCATAGGAATGGATCACTCTTCTCAAGGAACTGTGCATACAGCAAAGGGAGGAGAAGAAAGGATGACTATGCGGAAGCTGGCACTAAGAAGGACAACTCTATCCTGGAAATCAGGGAGACTTCTTTTCAGATGTTACCAATAAGCAATGAACCAATCTCAAAGGAGGAATTTGTAATACACACCATATTTCCTCCTAATGGAATGAATCTGTACAAAAACAATCACAGTGAAAGCAGTAGTAACCGAAGCTACAGAGACAGTGGTATTCCAGACTCAGATCACTCACACTCATGATGCTGGAGGCCTTGTAGCTGACTGTGTTTCGGTTTTTTTAAACCTAAGGGAGGTGATGGTAGGAACCCTGTTCTACTGCAAAACACTGGAAAAAGACTGAAAAAAGCAATGTACTGTACATTTGCCATATAATTTATATTTAAGAACTTTTTATTAAAAGTTTCAAATTTCAGGTTACTGCTGCGATTGATGTAGTAGAGAGGCCTGAACACAATTCTATATTTTAGTATTTTTTAGTAATTTGTACTGTATTTTCCTTGCAAATATTGAAGTTATAAACCATTTACTTTGTGTTCTACTGAGTAAGATGACTTGTTGACTGTGAAAGTGAATTTTCTTGCTGTGTTGAACAATCAAGACTGAGTTCACATGAGATCCTTGTAGTATAAGCACAGGCCATTTTTCACTTTGGTATTAATAAAATGTAAAAAAGAAAACCTGGCTGAATGAGAAAAATTAAAGTTCAAAAAATAGTTATGAAATAATGTTCCAACTATTAAATTTGTATTATCCCAGTGGTATTCAATAAATTAAAATATGTGAAGTAATGGGCAATATCAAACTTACTGCATATCTCCATTTTTACTCTAAGTAAATTAGATATTTTTAAGAAAGTAAGCATATCTTCTGAACTGAATACATCCGCTGGCATAAAGGAGTGTGAAGTCTGTTGTTAAAACCACAGCTCACCAAACACTGCGAAGAAAGGACTTCACAAAATCAATAACGTAAGCGCACTCTTAAGTTAGGTGGGAAATGTATACTTAGGAAAACACGAAATCTTAGACTCTCATAGTGTAATGAACACAAACACCAGAATTGCATTTTGGTTTTGCCTATACCATCCTGATTTTTGAAAAGTTAATTCTCAAGATATAATTGTTAATGTTTATAATGTTTTTATCATAAATAATATCAAAAAAGAAACATACGTATTTAAAAAGGTAGTGTACCCATAAGCAATTCCCCTCAATAATGCAGAGAAAGTAGTACTTCAAAAAAGGGAGAATTTAAAAGAAAAATAACTACTAGAAATCAAATTTAGATCTGGTTTATATGAAATGTTTTTAACACTGTACATAAAAGTTCAATTTACCTTCACAATGATCAAGAATACTGCCCATTACTGTCACAGTTTTCCACATATTACATAATGAACTTGTAATGTAACATTTCTTTCTAGCTTCCTACTGAATTGTGAGCTATTATTTAAAAACCACATCATTTTTCTGTTGCCATGATTTTTATTTTTCCAACAAAAAACCAAAGTGCATTGTACGCCCTTTGGCCAGTCTTGTATGTGCCTTGATCCAACGCTACATGTATTCAGCTTTTAAAACTCGACAAATTTTTCATACTTCCTTAAATATGAAAAATTATGGTCTTATTGCTGAATAAAACAAGAAAAAAGTACAAAATAATCGTGCTTGCTTTTTCGGGATTATGTTACTATCACTAAAGTAGCAAATTGCCCAGCACATTATTCCTAAGCACCCCCATGTATTTTTCTAGGCATAAAAATAAACGTTGGCTACAAATAAAAATATATATATAGCAATATCTTGACCTTGTGTATCATTTAACTTTAAAGAGTTTAGTGTTTCATGAACAAGTTAATTTCCTAGCAGTCTTTTGGAACACTCATTTTCCTTACTCATTCCAAAGATGGAAAGCTTCAGAAGTGGTGCTGTGATCTTTCAGTCTTTTTCACATTACTGCCAATGTCCTTACTGATACGTTTTAAGATCGTCTTTGAAAAACTAATTTTTTAAATAGCTTTTTGGTAGTATGGTAGTTTCAAATCCATTAGAGGATTTGAAATCTCAGATCTATCACTTACTAGGCATGTAATTAAAAGCAAACCACTTTCTCATCTCGTACATGAGATGATATACATGGAAACTGTGCAATGTCAACCAAATATGTTACTACTATTACGGTCAAGAAAAATACACCATGTGTTTCCAGAGGTTTGTTAGATACTTCTGCTTCTGCTAATCTGCTGACAAACATCTCCAGCAGCCTGTGAAATGTTATTCACTATTCATTTGCCATATACAAATGTCTTTGGACTTTCTGTCATGAAGAATACCTGTTTTCTAGGAATAACTTAGCGAAGACTGATGTGATTAACCTTAAATACAGGGAACATTTTGGGAATGAAAACCTTTTGCTTCCAGAGGTTTTTAGTAGTCCTGCTGCCAGAAAGGGCTAGATGATTCCATAAAATCACTTAAACCCATGAGTTTATCATAAGCCAAAAGCCAAAAGATTATACTATTTTCCAATTAGTACATCTTTCATGACCACAGGAAATTTTATGTGTGTTCTAATACATGCATTTTAATTATTTTACCTGGGATAAATCAAAAATGAGTTTTATACCAGCAAATAGAAACAGCAACAACAGTGTAAAAGTTTATTCTTTCCCTAGGCTTTTATGAAATCCAAATGATTTACTGAACAAATATATTTGTCTCCTTTCAATAAAATAATAAAATACCTTAGAGGGCACTAAATTAATTATAGATACATGTGCATATATCCCAAACTAAATATTCACAATTTTTACTGATCAGGTATTAGCAGAAAATTGTAGGAAAAAGAAAAACCCCAACCTCAGTATACAACTTATAGATTTAACAATACTATGGGGAAGCTACCAAAAAAATTTAATTGAGGGAAAAAATCACTCCCTTGCTGAATATTTGACAAAAATCAAAAATTGTTTTTGGATACAGCTACTTGTAACTGCATTAAATCACTGTACTTATACTCTCATTCCCTATTAAAAACAACACTGTGCTCTATCTTTCAGCAAGGTGTATTTATTAAAAGTATTCCCCTGTGCCAAATGAACTAGAAAAAAACCCCAAAAACTCTGCTTTACTAACTACAGTTTCTGAGTAAAGCATATTTTATAGCTACATGCCAACATGACAGTTTTCCTGAGGAATCCAAAGAGACCCACATGCTTTAAAGAGCACCTGAGGTGTGGGTGTTCAAGGAATCAATCTACCACTGAATTTACTTTAATATTAGCTCATCTGCTGATGAAAACAGTAGTGGCATTTAAAATTCTAATTCCTTTCTCCTACTTAGCATGATTAGCAAATCCTAATTTGGCATAGTCTTGGAATTAAAACTATTGTGTTTTATATTTTTGGACTTCTGGTTAAATTAGCAAAAAAATAACTCATGCTTATCAATTACTTTCTTAAGAACTTCAAAGTTCTCTGCAGATAATCTCAACAGTCAATGACCTATACAGAATGACTTATACATTATAAACAGCAGAAGCATTAGGTTCAAGAAGTATCCTGTTTAGAGGATGTAAGGTATAAACATATAATCTAATGAACGTTTACTGCAACTGCAGTATAGGAAAATAACTATCTGCATGGATCAAAGAAGATCTCATGAACGAGCTAAAATGGGGGCTGGGGATTGAAAGATAAGAAAATATTTAAAGAGAAAACAAGAAAAGTAGAAACTGGCCATGTAGAGAAAATGGTAAACAAAGTCATGGAGATAGGAAAACAGGGATAATGGTTCTCAATGCTGGCTTTGGTCACAATCACCTGGGGAGGCTTTTATTAAGATAACCAGGCTTCAATATAGACCTACTAAATTTAAATCTCTCACATTAAGGTTGGGCATTTAAAGTTTTCTTTAATTCCAAAGGTGATTCTGATGTAATTGAGGATTACTGATTTTGGAGTTATCTGGGGAGAAGCCAATAGGCCTGCTGCAATACACGGTTCATAAAGGAGTTAAGACTGAAAAAGCTTTTTTTATGTCAGTAGTGTGTTGAATTCCCAGCTAAGAAGTCTGGATGATATGCTTTGGCGATGGTTTCTGAGCAGCTATATAAATAATCAGTATCCTTTAGGGACATATTATAGAAATAAGGAATATTGAATGAAGGAAGAATGAGGAGAAACTGAGAGCAAGAAGACAAGTTAGAAGGACATGCAGTATTGCAGGCAAGAGGAAACAAGGCCCTAAAGATTGGAATGGGGTTTTTAAAAAAAAGTGTAATTCAAAGATAGAGGAAAGGTAGAATTCCTAGGAATTAGGAACTGAGGGAAGAATTAAAATTGAAGGGCATGATTTTTAGCCCAGGTAAGTAGAATGTCAGTAAGGCATTTAATGATAAAAAAAAATACTAGAAAAAATCTCTCAAAGTTTTTTGTACATATTAGGTTTGAGCAGGTGACCATATGCACAGTATAGATTTATACCAGCTAGTGACCCAGTTTAGATGATAAATTGTCATTGCCTTAGGTTTTAAAATATTTGTATGTTATTTCTCTGGAAATGTCTATGGGGAAGTTGGAAATGAGGATCTGGGAAGAGATCGTCAATAGCCTAACCCATTATTACTAAAGGTGAGAGGGTGGAAGACAACAGCAACAGAAGTGTGCGGAGGGACAGAGGGACGGAAAAGAGATGAGCCACAGGAACACCCACCCTTTGTGGGGATAGAAGAGAAAGAGAAGCAAAAACAAAAACAAAAACACCTAAAAAGGGGTAGTCAAAAAGGAAGAAAATCATCATGAGGAGAAAAGTATAAAATCAAGGAACTACAAATATTAAAAAAAGAGGATTTGGAAGAGGACACTGTTTAAAATGGAAAAGGAAGAGACAGCCAGAGATTTTGAAGCAGTGTCAGCAGAGTAAAGAAGTAAAAGCCTCTAGGATATTGACAGGATAATGGGAGATAAAGAAAACAGAAACAATGATTAAGACTACTCTTTAAGATGTCTGGAGGGTGAAGGGATCAAGATAGGTAAGAAGGAAAGGAAGTGAATACTAGGAGGAATATTTACTGACCTCAGGAATAAGATGGGCTGTAGAGATAAGAACCTACAATGAAGACAAGGAGCATATTTGATAGAAGAAAACAGGGATGCAGGAGAGGTGTGATCCAAGTCTTTTCTGTGAGTCTAAGATGACTGAAGTAAAGATGTGACTGAGAAGCTGCAGTTTTTGAGGAGTCACTAGCAAGGAGGACAAAGTTACCCAGAGAGAGGAGAAAAGGTTGGAATGAGGATAAGGTTTTTAAGACGAGTCCTAAGGAAGACGGGGAAATGTGCCAGAGATAAAGAGGAGGGAGATGACTGGATTAGGTGATACAGATATAAAACAAGGACTTCCTAAGGAAGGGTTTTGAGTAATGAGGACAGAAACATATTCAGGAAGTGATCTTTCAGAGACAGAGAAAACTTTTTTGAAATTCCCTTCCTATATTCTGTACTCCTTCCCTACCAAACTTTCATCAAATAGTGACAGGGAAGGTATAATCCTCAGAGAACAGATGTCAATTAATTCAAGGTCATGGAAGGAATGCTCAGAAAAAGGCCAGATACATGGGGAGTTAGAACCCAAAAGTGAAAGACTGCAGTAGGCCCAGGGGAAGCAGTTAAAAAGATGGGCCTGAAAGGAGTTCAAATTCCCAGATGAAAAGACACACAAAACAGAAAAATAGAGCCCTCCACTTAGGACTCCAGCAGATGATCACAGTTAAAATGATGTTGGCCATGAGAAGTTCATGGAAACCCCTTTTCTAAACAGTATAACATTCTGAACAGATGAAAGAAATAGAATAACCAAATTAACCTTGTTCTATTCTTTGAATATCAAAACAGAATGAAATCTAATTTTATCTCAAAATATAGACTGAAGAAGTATTTTTACTTTTATCATCTTTCCCACAAGTATCATAGGTAACTCCAGGTGAACAGGTAAGCAAATAACATTATGAATCCCTCCCACTTCCTAGCCCCCCCTTCTCATTTTTACATTATTTGGGTGAAATGAGATTAGAAAATGAACTTTAGAACTCACTTGAAAGGATTTTTTTTCCCTTTTTTAAGAGGCTTCAAAAGGAAGCATGCAGCCACAGGGGTGTGGCAGTTGGGGATAATAGGATTTTACAGGCTGATTGTGTGCACACATAAAAACAGTGCTTCTTTTTCAAGGCCAGCTGGCTGGGGCAGGGTGGGGGTGGAGGATAGTCTAGGAAATTACTACTCAAACTAATTACCCTTCTGAATATACATTATGGCTCTGATAATTGTGACATTAGAAAGCTGAGGCTAGTTCATACCAATTCCATGAAAAGGCATGGAATCACTGCTGGAATTCCACATTTTAATTTCCTAGATATGAAGAGCAATGTTAATAAAAAGAAAAAAAAAACAGTAAAGACCAAGTAATACAAAAGTCTAACAAAATTCTCTTATAAATATGTTCTATAAACATTAGCAATGGCTTACACATAGAGTGGGCTTAATGAATGTTTGGGGATACTGTTTGTTGAGGACTTTGACAAGCACAGTGTTAAGGATTTTATATTTTTTTAACCTCACTTAATCCATACAATAGCTTTACAGATAGAAATTATATCCACATTTTTCAGATGAGTAAATTAAGGCTTTGAAAGGTAATGAGATATTTTATTCATTCAACATTAACAATGGTTTACTGAGTACCCACTCAATAACTGTGCTTAGAGCTGGGTAGACAGCACTAAACCAAAAAGATAGGGATTATAGTTGGAGGAGGTAGGACTTCAGATACTAGTCTAAAACCAAATGAATATAAAGTGAAAAGTTGTGACAGAAGCCATGAAGAGAAAAATACCGTGCTATGAATGAGCATAACAGAACTTATTTAGATTCGGTGGTAAGGGAAAGCTTAAGACCTGAGAGATAAAGAGTAAGCTATTTGAAGAATAAGGTAAAGAGTGTTCTGAGCACAGGAGTGGGGATGTGTTAAAGTTTCAAGTAGGAAATCAGCTTAGTGAATCTGAAGATTGAAAAATGTCAGGGGGCTCAAGCTCAGTGAGGAAGACAGAGGTGAGTTCAGTGAGGCAGGCCCAGATCTGAGCAGGCAGGGTCTTGCAGCCAAAGCCAATGTAAGGAGTCTGGACTTCATCCTAGTGAAAGAAAAAAACATTGGAGGATTTTTAACATGGTAGGGGGAGGGCAAAGGAGGAGGAGAAAGATGTGTGGGGATTATACTATCAGATTTCAATTGCAATAAGGTCACTAGCCATTATATGGAAAACAGGTAGTATGGAACAGGATGGTGGTAGTAAGGAGAGAACAGAAAAGAGCCAAGTACATTTTAGAATTTTAATGGAATCATTCCCAGAGTTATGTAGTGAGTGGTGGAACAAGGTTTCTGTCTGATCCTAAAGCTTGAGCTCTTAACCACTCTCTTTAAATATATTTCTTAATAATTAAAGAAAAAACAAAGGAGTTCATCCCTCCTCCCCTCCCCCAGTACTTCCTTTTTGGATTAAATCTCAAAACACTTTAATGGGGCAATTGTGAATTTTCCTCCAAGGCTTATGGATCCAGCCCTACAATGCTAAATGATACAACTTTTGGAGTTCAGTAGTTGGTGGCATAAACTACCCTGAGAATAACACTTGTCTTTCTTGTAGCTTTCAATAAACTTAAACTCATAGTTGGCAGACAAATCTTAATGTCTGAGTTCACTGCAGCATGACTTTATGATTCCTTTGTGTCTTCTAAGACCCGGAATGGAAATGCCAAATCGCCTAACTTATTTGCCAGGCTGGGTGCTGAATTTGAGAAATACAACCCATGAGTACTACCACTTTGCCTACAAAGGTAAAGAAACGTCAAGATTTATTTTAAAAAACAGTGACTGAAAACCATTAATTATCTTTGAACTCTTAAAATGCTTTATTTACAGTATACTTAATAGACATAAATACAGACAAGGTATAAAGACATCTACATTTAATTCCATATTCATAGAATCTCAGAGCTAGCTAGAAAAGATTTTGTGAACTTTGGTAATGTGTACTAACAAATTTACTTTTTTTTTTTTTTTAAAAGTGTATTTATTTTGAGAAAAAAAGAGATCGAGAGAACCTGAGTACGGGAGGATCAGAGAGAGCAAGGGAGGGAATTCCCAGCAGGGTCTGAACTGTCAGCACAGAGCTCAACATGGGGCTTGAACCAGTAAACCATGAGATCACAGCCTGAGCCATCCAGGTGCCCCTGTACTAACGAATTTAAAAATCAATGTCTTCATGGTTTTAAAACAACACAAATTCAAAAACAAAAGTTGGTAGTTCAACTGTAACTGGTTTACATTTTTTTAAAAAGTTCATAACGGAGGGTTGCCTAGGTGGCACAGTCAATTAAGCAGCTGATTCTTGATTTTGGCTCAGGTCATGATCCCAGAGTCATGGGATCAAGCCATGATCCTTAGGCTCTGTACCGGCAGCATGGAGCCTGCTTGGGATTCTCTCTGACCCTCCCCCATTTACATTCTCCAAGTCTCTCTCTTTCCTCTTTCTCTCTCTCAAAATAAACTTTAAAAAAAAGTCCATAATGGAAAAACATGTAGCTAGTCTAAGAATCACAGTATGCTTCTAACTACTTTATTATGCATGACCCACAGCATTCCCCCTATGAGAGTTAAATGTTCCCTTTAACTCTCTTGTTATTATTATCTAACATGTTAAATATTTTTACTTATGTGTTATTGTCCCTATCCCCCATCAAAATGCAAACTCCATGAAGGCAAGAAACTTTTTTCTCCTGCTCTTTCACCTAAATGCCCCCATGCCCCCGACCTGTACAACATCTGGCATGTAGCAGACACTAAAAAAAATTGTTAAATGAATGAATAAAAGAATGAACGAGCTTCAAAGGGTTCTATCACTAAGCACCATCTGAGACAATCTTTGTAAAAGCACTTTTTAAACTGTGATCCCTTCTAAGAATGTAGTGTATTATCACCATCATACTAAGCACTCTATACCCATTATCTCCTTTACTCCCCAATTCACAAAAGACACTGAGGTTCAAACAGATTATGCAACTCACCCAATATCACACAATATAAATGGTAAAATTAAGACTCCAAAAAAACAACTTGATTCCAAATGCAAGGATCTTAACCCCACATTTGTCTTTGTTACACTGCTCTCTTCCTTGTGACATAGTGACTGATTCCAAGTATGTAAAATGAAATATACTAGAACACTCTATTAGTTGTATGTACAATTGATATTTAAGACGATGATTAAGAGCACTGTCTTTGAATCTGGCAGATCTGGGTTTGCTCAAGTTTCTGCCACTACTTGGAGTATGGCCTTCAGCAATTTAGCCAATTTTGCTAAGCCTCAGTTTCACCTTCTGTAAAACAGGATAATAATAGTGCCTCTGTAATTGTAAGGAATAAATTATATATTTCAAATGGAGCACTTAACTCATACTTGACTCCTAGTAAATGCCCAGTAAATTTTATTTTCACCTTTGATGATGAAGAAATATTCACCCAGTATCTGATATTAAAACTATCATTTGAACATAGAGTGGCAAAAGTAGAAAGTAAGGAAGCAAGATCAATAGACTTTCTCTGCATTTCTATTTTCTTCTGAACCGTGCACAGACTGTACAGAAGCAAATACTAACAAAGGTACACCTTTCTTTCTCTCCCCAACACAGGATTGGGCTCCTTATATTACCCTGCTACCCTTTGGTAAAGCAACAAGTAAGAATGCCAAAAACTGCTAAAAACTGGGAGGAATAACAACCTTTTAAAATATCTGTTATCTTAGAGCTGTTAAAATGGTAATAGTCTTCTTTATATTTTCCAGAAACCCAGTAATAATTTTGTTAAATAAGAACAAATATCTAGATGGTTACTTGTTAAATAAAATCACAGCTACTGAAGTGTATCAGTGTATGAGCACCCAGGACAATGTTTTAGATGAATTAGCTCCTGCTGATGGGAATAATTTTTATCTGGAAAGAATGAGTGATAGCAGCCAGATACAGGCCTCAGTAGACTACAGTCTTCTGTTTAAGTGCAACAGCTAACCACATAATCCTGGCTATTCCCTTCTAGTTATAAACCCAAATTAGCATGCCCTTGCTCTTAAAGGGGAGGTGGGAGGGAAAAGGAGAGAGGTTTTTTTCCTTTGGTTTAATAAACACATTTAAACAAGAGATTCTTATTTCCTGGTTTATCGGGTATTGATCTTTTCCAGGTACAGGAATTTAGTTAACATTTTTTTTCAGAAAATTCCTCTTTGAATGGTAACTAATATACTTAAAGGGTTAGGTCTAAGTGAAAATTAGATTTCAATATTTACTATAGTGTAGTAGTAATACCTGAAAAAAATGTGCTGGTTCACAAACACATTAAACTTTCTCACCTCACCAGACAAATTTCACAAGTTCTATTCCAATTCTTCACCTTCCCTTAGAAATCCCAGACAGAGAGGTAGCAGTAGGGGCCCTTAAAACCAATTAACACCTCTCTTTCATTCTGGGACAAATAAGAGGGAAAAGGAGAAGCACTTCAAGCTAACTCTTTAATGAATGCATATATTCATTCATAAGTCATTTCCAAGTAAAGGAAAACATTTACTTGAGACAAAATGCACATGTGTAAAATACTTAATGCTCAACTGAAGGCAATTAAGTGTAACTTCTTTCCAAATGTGCACATAATGCATAAGAATCCACCAACTATACTATCATTTAATATTAAGAAATATAGGGTTAAGAATCTCTTTAAAGTATCTTAATCCCTTCTTCTACTTTTAGCAAGTCTGTAGCAGATACCAGAGTAACTAGTTTGTTCTTTAAAAATCTTTCTGGCACAAGAAATTTTCAGAATCTCTTCTAAAAGTTAATGTCCACACTGAAGTGTTTTAATATAGATGTTAAATGTAGACATTAAAGTTTTACACAATTAACTTCCAGAAAGCTCCCAGTAAATACTATTCTTTGTGTAAAATACTGTAGAGATGACAAGATATTAGCATATTCAAATATGTCATTCTTCCATATAGGGTAATAGTTAAGAGCACAGAATTTTGGAGTTGTGCCAACCCAGGTTCAAACCACACTGGTTCTTCCACTTACTAGTAAGGTAACTCAGGGCAAATTACTTAATCTCTCTAAACTTGCCTTTCTCAACTCTACTTTATAGAAGTGGCAAAGAATTTAAAGTATATGTGCTTCGGGGCACCTGGGTAGCTCGGTTGGTAAAGCGTCCAACTTTGGCTCTGGTCGTGATCTCACTCTTTGTGGGTTCGAGCCCCACGTCAGGCTCTGTGCTGACACCTCAGAGCTTGAAGCCTGCTTGGGATTCTGTGTCTCCCTCTCTCTCTGTCCTTCCCCCACTCATACTGTCTCTTTCTCTCAAAAATTGCATAAATGTTTAAAAAATATTTAAAGAATATGTGCTTATAAAGTGTTTAGTATAGTAGTGCCTGATACATTAATAAGTATGTAGCATTTAATGGATAAGTAATTAGCCAAGGACTAATTGTGCAAATTCTGAAATTCTATTTCTTAGATTCAAAGCCATGGTTTACCACTTATTCCTTGTTTGGCACTGGACAGATTATTTCACCTCCCTCTACTAATATTAGTAAATACATGAAAAATATTAGAAGAGGGTTTTGTACATGGTAAGTGCTCAATAAATAATTTTAAAATTACTTCAACAAAGTCATATAGACACTGAAATTTAATGAGCATATCAGAGGATTTTCTCTTCTGATATTTGAGTGGACTCACATTAGAAATAAATGAACACTATTAATCCACATCAAGAAATCTTTCCTATATACCAATATGCAATTACACATAGTATAGACTCCCTAGTTCAGGTTTCCCAGACTTGTTTGATGATACAAATCACCCAGAGACTGTGACTAAGCAGGTTTGGGGTGGGGCCTTGGAATCTGTATGTATAATCAGCTTCCCAGGTAAGTGCTACATTGGGCAGACTCAAAACCTTGCATTAGTTAAAGCTGCACCCAAATGCACAACCTGGGAAGAATATCATGCAGTCACACCCACTGAGCAGAATTACTGTTTTACAAGTACTATGTAATGGAAATGGGAATGTTAAAAAGATTTTTTATTAGCAATTATTTTGTTGAGTATTTATCAGTATCAAATATTCATTAAGCATGTATTATAGTACAGTTCACAGTGTAAGAAAATTCATCAGAAAACAAACTACTTCTTAAAAATTAACATCATTTGGAAAGTGAGAGTGGCAAACAGAAAGGAAGAAAATATATTTGGCAGAGATACACATAAATTACGTGTTACCATTTTTCCTGAGGAGTTCAGAAAGGGTCTTATTGTTCAAAAGGTCTTGTTCTTCAAGAAGTCTGTTATACTTATTTATGGCATTGCTGCCATTGCTAATGAGCTAAAAATGCTAATGACTGAAGAACATTCAAATAACAAATTCACTGCAAAAAATAATTTAAAGAGTATACCAGTTTTTCCTTGACCCTTCTGAATATTAGTCTTTAGGAACAAAGTATACTTTATCTCTCATTAGTAAAATTAGCACAAACTTGGATGTGCATTTTTTAAGAAAATAAAAAGAAACAAATTTTCCATTTTCCTAAGCCTCCATACCCACTCCACATATATACCATGTACATGCCCAAACTAAGAACAACTTCTACAAGTGAAGGATCTAGATTCTACATCCTAGTAGAAACACAACCATAAACAATTATGTAAGGAAACTCAAGTACAATGACACCAAAAATAGGACCAACGATATTCTACTGGATGAAGAACATTTATTTACCATGGCAAATGTGTATATGTTTCAGTATAATAAATCACTAATTACATTAGACATGTATACCTTGTGGTCAAGAATTACTGCTGTCGAGACCCAGCATAGTAAGTGGAGATGTAAAACAGTGAAATCGTTAGGTAATACTCTGTAATCTCCTCATTAGATAATTGCTAAATACATGCATGAATTTGAAATAAAATGAATTTAAATACAGTCATTATAGTTACTCAAATATTACTGACCCATAGGAACATGAGCTAAAATAAAGCATCTACTAGGTATTCCTTAAAATAGGATCCAAGGAAGCAGGCACAACCATCACGTTTTTCAGCTATCCTCTGCCTCAAGCCTTAGGAAAATAAAGGGAACTTAGAAATCCTAACTACTCCTGACAGTCATGACTGAGTGGTGAGATGATAGATTTTTGTTTTTCCTTTTCCTATTTTGATTTCCCAAAGTTCCTAATTTTAAAAAAACAGGTACTGTATTCTTTTTATGACTAGGGAAATTAATTCTTCCACTCAAGGATATTATCTGAGGGATCAAATTTATTAGTAAGGCCATGTAAAAATTGTGAAGAGGCTATATCATGGTCTCCCTCAAAGAAAATCTGTCATTGGTCTTCCTCATTTTATCCAATAAAAAATAATACAAGAAAAAATAATAATATAAGACTGAAATTCCATGTGCCACTTTTTTTTTTTTAAATGTTTTTTTTTTTTAATTTATTTCTAGGAGAGAGAGAGAGAGAGACNCCACTTCTAAATGTAGGCCCTCAAAAGGGTGGTTCACAGTGCAATGCTAAGTGATGATAACAGTTTCACTGAGAGTGATTAAAAAAGAAAAAAACAAAAACAAAAAAAAACCTCCTATTCACATGGTGTGTGATCCAAAAACACAGTGGAAATGCAGTGAAAGCTGACAAACAAAAAATGCTTATCCTTTCTGGGCATATGGAGATTCAACTCTTCTATGGGATTGTCCTAACAAGTATACACCACTGCTAAGGCTTTCATCACTCATCCTTTACTCTTTCTATCTCAAATTCCTATTCCCTCCACCTTTACTCTCTCCTATTTACTTTTTAATTTTGGTTTATCTCCATAACCAGGTCCTTTAGGAGGCATTCAAAGGAATTGCTATTCCTAGACATTTAAAATTTATATAGACCTTGGAATATGTACAGGAGATCTATGCAGTCTCCTATGCTGACAAATATGGGCACTTCCTAGAGCTAATCTCCAATTGATTTCTTAAAGGATATTGCATTTATAAAATAGCTTTAGTCATTTTTTCCTTGAGCCTTTTTCAAATTTTCTTGAGTATGATGTTGGTCTGGTTAAGCCTAAGTTCCCTGACTTAGTGCTGTTTTAGAAGGTAATAAAGATCCATAGGACAAGGAACTCACTGAGTCAACACCCTCACTGAGGCATCTATCAAAGTGAGTACCATACAATGATCTGGACAAAGTTAAAAGATGTAAGCCATTTTAATCCAGCACCTTCAGCTACTTAAGATCCAGATTCCACTGTTCACTGCAAGACTTCAGCTAACATATTCTTCAATGATTCAACACAACAGAACTCAGCAGTACCTCAGCAGTATCTACTGACAGAGCTCTCTGAGGTTCTCAAACTGAGAACTGTTAGCATTGGGTTTACATAGGGCAGAAACAACTTAGGAGGCAAATAACATAAATGCCATCACCAAGTTCCAGTCCAGAAGTTTTTATTACAGCAAGTTTAGCTCCAGGCAAGCTGCTGCAATCAGCACATTGTGATGGCAAATATACTGACTGTATTTTCTTCGTAAGCAGTACATAACACTCGGGCTGTTCCTGAGAGGGATTCATGAAACAGCTCTAATCAACACATTATACTTGGAAGAGCTAGATGTAACATTCACAGCCTGTATGCCTTAATTGTCAAAACTGTTCACTTTCCAGATGAACATTGTCAACTTTAACTTTCAGTAAAATCAACCAAAATTGTTCATCAACTGTCATGACAATCCCTACCCTTCTACCACCAATGACATTCTCTAAGATATAACTCAACTGTTAGAAAAGAAAAAACTAGAAATGGATACAAATGACAAAATAATTTACCAAAATATATTATCAGAAGCAACATTAAGAGAAACATTTTCCAAGAAATTTCAAAGAGCATTGGTAATGTTTAAAGTTCTGGCTGAGTTGGTGGTAATATAAGGCTTAATAAACAAGGTGTATTCTGAAAGGTAAAAAGTCTTAATTATCTTTCCAAATTAATATTTTGTTGTTTTGTGATCTAACACATTAACTTACTAACAACTAATTTCATAGCTTTAGAAAAAAACTTGACAACTATCTTAGACTATATTCAAAAGACATTGTTTCTCAAATCAATTAAAATAACTGGAAGCGGGAGAAGAAGGGAAAAAATAGTTGGGGAGAAGAGGGAGGCAAACCATGAGAGACTTGAATGCTGAGAACAAACTGAGGGCTGAGGGGAGGTGGGGGAGAGGGGAAGGGGGGTGATGGGCATGGAGGAGGGCACTTGCTGGGATGAGCACTGGGTGTTAGATGGAAACCAACTTGACAATAAACTATAAAAAGATAAAATAAAATAACTGAACAATTACTAAAATTTTTGTTTAAGAAGTGAACATATGAAGTCCATAATATCCTTCAGTTTATTTTTAAAAATAAAATTAAAAATTAAAAAATGTAAGAAAAAAGTCAAATTTCTTTATCAAAGCCATAGTGAAGAAAAACAAAGGTAAAGTGTCTGCTTCTCATCTATCCATGTTATCAGTTTAGGACAAGATTCTAGGGTCTTTCCCATTCCCCAACCAAAATTCAGGACCATACAACCAGAGGTATATTTGGCTCTTTATTTTTTTGTTTTAATTGGTTTTTGTTTTGTTTGTTTATTTGTTTGTTAGTAGGCTACCTGCCCAATGTGGGGCTTGAACTCACAACCCCAAGATCAAGAGTCATATGCTCTATCAACAGAGCCAGCCAAGTTTCCCTTTGGCTCTTGAATCAACATTAAGACTTAAAAAAAAAATTTTAATGCTTATTTATTTTGAGAGAGGGGTAGGGGAGAACAGGGAAGAGAGAATCGCAAGCAAGCTCCAAGCTGAGTATGCAGCTCTACATGGGCTCTATCTCACAACCTTGAGATCATGACCTGAGGAGAAACCAAGAGTCAGACACTCAACCAACTGAGCCACCCAACATGCCAAGACTTCAAATTTTATGTCAACGTTATTATATCAATAGGGAAGACATTTCAATTTCAAATTATGCTAAAATTTTCAAACTCATAGTAATAAGTCTTCCCTAACTGGTATACTTGTACTTTACTTTCCTCTCTAATAAAATCCCCTTCCTGGGGCACCTGGGTGGCTTAGTCGGTTAAGCGTCCGACTTTCGCTTGGGTCATGATCTCGCGGTTCGTGGGTTCGAGCCCCGCGTCGGGCTCTGTGCTGACTGCCAGCTCAGAGCCTGGAGCCTGTTTCAGAGTCTGTGACTCCCTCTCTCTCTGACCCTCCCCTGCTCATGCTGTCTCTCTCTCTCTCCTAGAAATAAATAAAAACATTAAAAAAAATTAAAAAAATAAAATAAAATAAAATAAAATCCCCTTCCTTTCCTCTCAATAGTCAATAGTGTGTGTGTGTGTGTGTGTGTGTGTGTGCGTGTGTGTGTGTGTGTGTGTGTGTGTGTGTGTGTGAAATCCACTTTGAGTGGGACAGAATACTTAGGTTCCAGAGGCAGTAATCAATATCCAATGTGGGTCCAAATATGGTTTGGTACCAGTTAGCAGCACCTGTCCCTCTAGCTTAACTATCCAAGAAGTAGTGGAGTTTTGGCTAACTGGCACTTCTGGGGGAGCTGAAGCAATTCAAAGGCCTATTTAATTTACCTTCATTTTGTCAACCCAATCTGAGGAGATTGGGAGGAGAGAATATTAAGGATGTGTTCATTCTCAGCTTCTCTGCTCTTTTAAGACCTAGATCCCTGCTGTTTTGCTCCCCTCTGTAACTTTTCCTCTCCCCTAGAAAATAAGATTTTTAGTTTATCCCTGCTTGAGCATGAGGTGCTGGCTTGAAGACACTTCAAATATCAAAAACCAACTGCCTTATGTCAAAATTTGTGTTACTGTGAGGTGCACTCCTATGTAATGTATATTTGATTATGATTTCAGTAAAGCATTTAACATTTTTTTAATTATATCCTCCAGGACCAGAATAGAGAGCTACAGGCTGCATAAAATATTATTAGTGGACTGTACAATAAAATCCAAAAGTAGATCAGCAATGTTCTGGAGAGGTGTCAAATAACACATCACAGAACTCAGTCCTGAAGCTAAAAGTTTTCAAACTTTTCATCAATAACCCAAATAATGACACATAAGACCTTCCTACTAAGAAATGTGTTTTAGAGATCAAAATAAGATGTTCAATGACAGAAGGAGATTTTAAATTCATGCATTCATAGACACAAAAATTTTACCAAGTGATTACTGTGTGCTAGCTGGCAAATCCTGGGCAATATACAAATAAAAAACATAGTGTATCCTCAAGAAATTTATGACCTAGTAAAGGAGATAGGAAAATAAATAATTATGTTCCAATGTGAAAAGTGCTACAATAGAGAAATGCACACATGACAAAGAAAAACAGAAGTATTACCTGACTCCCACTGGGAGAGTCCAGGAAAATTTGTGATGTGAAAGGGAAGATATCATATGAGCCACCATACACATAGGTCTAACATTTTGGATAGGCACATGCCCTGAGTTAAAGATTTAGTCATTGAAGCCAGGTATAAAGGAGATGGATCTATAAGATTACACAGGAAAAAAATAGTTAAAAGTCATGAATGGAATATTAGGGAACAGCAAACACAAAAACCTAGGCAGAGAGAGAGAGAGAGACACCCAAGGAGATAGATATGGGGGACTCCACCAATTCCCTGAATCCTAGGGATTCTGTTCTAGGCCCTATTTTCTGCATATACATTCTCCCAGAGTTTGATCCAGTCTTTTGTTTCCAATCATTGATAGTATGTAATTGTTTTCTGCTATTTGAGAGGCAAAGTCACATTCTAATAGTCAAGAAGCATGGTTAAAAAGGAGATACAGGGGGAAAAAAAGAAATGAGATAGAGGAAAATGGTGCAATTTTGGGTTAGCCACATTGGGAATTGCATTCAACAACTCTTTGTTAAATAGTATGAGAGGCCCTAATGCAGATAAGGAATATAGCAGTGAGGGGATGGGGAAGCAGGGGGAAACCTAAGAAACCTAAGAGAACTAACCCCATTGATTCCACAAATGTAGTTTCATGGGGTTCTATTTCATCTTCTCTTGATATATGCTTTTCCAAAGCAGTCTTATCCATTCTTTTGGTTCCAATTATCATTAATAATGTTATTTAATATGTGTATGATACTGTGTATATGAAGACCCCATGAAGCCTGCATTCATGAAAAAAGAGAAGACCATGATAAAATAGACTACAGTAATTGACCTAGTAAATGATATATGCAGTAAAGGAAAATAAGGGAGGGAAATGAAATGGAAAGTGAAACAGGCCTATATTTTAGATAGAATGGACAGAAAATTGTCATCAAGAAGGTGATAATTTGAGCATAAAACAAAGTGAGAAAGCAAAGCATGCATCTATATAGGGTAGTGACTTTAAACTTCAGTTTAAAATTGCATCATTTGGGAATGTTTTTAAAACAAATAATTCCTAGGTCCCACCTCTCAAATTTCCTAAATTTATTGGTCTGAGTATGGGTCAGGCATAAAATTTTTTGAAACTCCCTATTCATTCTAATGTGTAGTCAAGACTGAAAATTACAGAAGCAATAGAAGAGCAAAGACTGAGAGGAAGGAGCATGGCATGCTTGAAGTCTAAGAGAAAAATATGTGGCAGCTAATAAGATCTAAGAAGAAGGCTGTAATAATGATGTTGAAGATCAACAAAAATATGACATCATATTTATACAGGAAAAAAAAACACCACAAAGCGGTGAGATTTTTAACAGCTGGGCTCAGCAGCCTAGGGGTAATTGTGGAAGAGATATAGACATACCACATTTCATTGCTCTTTGCTCTACTGCACTTGACAGATTTGTAGGAGGATGGGGGGAGGGTCCTTGTTTTCTGTTTTTTTACAAATTAAAGGTTTATGGCAAACTTGCCTTGAGCGAGGCTATCAGCACCATTTTTCCAACAACCTTGGCTCACTTCATGTTTCTGTATCACATTTTGGTAATTCTTGTAATATTTCAAACTTTTTCATGATTTTTATATACTTTTTGTTTCTCATAGTATTTATTTTTTAATAGTTTATTGTCAAGTTGGATTCCATATAGCACCCAGTGCTCAACGCAACAAGTATGCTCCTCCATGCCCATCACCTCTCTTCCCCTCTCCTCCATCCCCATCAGCCCTCAGTTTGTTCCCAATATTCAAGAGTCTCTCATGGTTTGCCTCCCTCCCTCTCCTCAACTATTTTTCCCCTTCTCCCCCCTCCTATGATCCTCCGTTAAGTTTCTCCTAATCCTCCTATAAGTGGAAAAATATTGCATTTATCTTTTTCTGTCTTACTTATTTCTCTCATCATAAAACCCTCAAGTTCCATCCATGTTGCTACAAACGGCTAGATTTCATTCTTTCTCATTACCACGTAGTATTCCATAGTATAGATAAACCACATCTTCTTGATCCATTCGTCAGTTCATGGACACTTAGGCTCTTTCCATGATTTGGCCATTGTGAAATTTCTGCTATGAACATTGGGGTACATGTGCCCCTATGTATCAGCACTCCTGTCTCCCTTGGGTAAATTCCTAGCAGTGCTATTGCTGGGTCATACGGGAGTTCTACTGTTAATATTTTGAGGAACCTCCACACTGTTTTCCAGAGCAACTGCACCAGTTTACATATCTGCCAACAGTGTAGGAGGATGCCCATTTCTCCACATCCTCGCCAGCATCCAGAGTCTCTGGATCTGTTCATTTTAGCCACTCTGACTGGCGTGAGGTGGTATCTCAGTGTGGTTTTTGTTTGTATTTCCCTGATGAGGAGGGACTCTGAGCATCGTTTCATGTGTCTGTTGGTGTCTATCTGGATGTCCTCTTTGCAGAAGTGTCTGTTCATGTCTTCTACCCATTTCTTTTTTGGGTGTGGAGTTTGGTGAGTTCCTTATAGATCTTGGATACTAGCCCTTTATCTGATATGTCATTTGCAACTATCTTTCCCCGCTCTGTCAGTTGCCTATTAGTTTTACTGATGGTTTCCCTTGCCGTACAGAAGCTTTTTATCTTGATGAGGTCCCAACAGTTCATTTTTGCTCTTGCTTCCCTTGCCTTTGGGGATGTGTCAAGTAAGAAGTTGCTGCAGTTGAAGTCAAGGAGGTTGTTTCCTGCTTTCTCCTCTAGGGTTTTGATGGTTTCCTGTCTCACATTCAGGCCCTTTATCCATTTTGTGTTTGTTTTTGTGTATGGTGTGAGGAAGTGATCTAGTTTCATTCTTCTGCATGCTGTTGTCCAGTTCTCCCAGCAGCATCTGTTAAAGTGGCTGTCTTTTTTCCATTGGATACTCTTTCCCGCTTTGTCAAAGATTAATTGGCCATACATTTGTGGGTCCAATTCTGAGTTCTCTATTCTGTTCCATTGGCCTATGGATTTTTGTATTTTTTATGGTGGTCTGTGATCAGTGATCTTTGATGCTACTCTTGTAGCATCTTGGGGTTCCATGAACCATACCCTTATATGATGGTAAACTTAATCAATTAATGTGTTTTCTGACTGCTCCACCAATCAGCCTTCCTACTCTATCTTCTCTTTTTCTTTTTGTTTCTCCCTCTCTGCCTCTGTCTCTCCCCTCAAAACTCCCTATTCCCTGAGACACAACAATATTGAAGTTGGCCAATTAATAACCCTACAATGGCTTCTAAGTGTTCAAGTGAAAGGAAGAGTCACATGTGTCTCATTTTAAATCAAAAGCTAAAAATGATTAAAATTAGTAAGGAAGGCATGTCAAAAGCCAAGCTAGGCTCTTGAATCAAACAATTAGCCAAGTTGTGAATACAAAAGTAAAAGTTCTTGAAAGAAAGTAAAAGTGTGACTCCAGTGAGCATACATATTAAAAAGTGAAACAGCTTTATTTACGACATGAAGAAACTTTTAGTGGTCTGGATAAAAAATAAAATCAGCCACAACATTCCCTTAAGCCAAAGCCTAATCCAGGACAAAGCTCTCCCTTCTACAAAGGCTGAAAGAAGTGAGGAAGCTACAGAAGAAAAGTCTGACATTAGCAAAGGTTGGTGCACAGATAGGGAAAGAAGCTGTCTCCATAACATAAAAGTGCAAAGAGAAACAGCAAGTGCTGAGGTAGAAGATGCAGCAAGTTATTCAGAAGATCTAGTTAAATACTTAATGAAGATGGCTACACTAAACAACACATTTTCAATGTTGACTAAACAGCCCTTTTATTGGAAGAAAATACCAGGACTTTCATAGCTAGAGAGGAGAAGTCAATAGAAAAGGTAACTTGTTAATGGCTAACACAGCTGGTGACTTTAAGTTGAAGCCAATGCTCATTTATCATTCTAAAATCGAGAGCCCTTAAGAACTATGCTAAATTAGCTCTGTGCTCTGTCATTGCAACAACAAAGCCTGGATGACAGCACATCTGTTTACAATTTGGTTTACTGAATATTTTAGGCCCATGTTTGAGACCTACAGTTCAGGAAAAAAAAAAACCCGTTCAAAGTATTAGCATTCACTGATGATTTGCCTTATCACTCAGGAACTCTGATGGAGATGTACAATGAAATGATTGTTGTTTTCATGCCCATTAACACAACATCCATTCTGCAGCCCCTGGATCAAGGAGTAAATTTGACTTTCAAGTCTTATTTTTTAAGTATATTTCATAAGGTGACAGCTGCCATATATACTAATTCTTCTCATGTATCTGGGCAAAGTAAATTTGAAATCTGCTGTAAAGGATTTGCATTCTAGATGCCACATATTTGTGATTCATGTGAAGAGGTCAAGATATCAACACGAACAGGAATTTGTAAGAATTTTATCCCAAATGATGACTTGAAAGGGTTCAAGACTTCAGGAGGGGAACTTCAGATGTGATGGAAATACTAAAAGAACTGACGTAGACCCTGAATATGTGACTAAATTGCTGCAGCCTCCTGATAAAACTTGAAGGGATGAAGAGTGACTTCTTACAGATGAGCAAGAAAGTGGTTTTGAGATGGAAAAAAGTTCTGCTCATGGGGCGCCTGGGTGTCTCAGTCGGTTAAGCGTCCAACTTTGGCTCAGGTCATGATCTCATGATTCGTGGGTTAATGCTCCACGTCAGACTCTGTTCTGACAGCTAGCTCAGAGCCTGGAGCCTGCTATGGATTCTGTGTCTCCCTCTCACTCTGACCCTCCCTTGCTTACGCTGTCTCTATCTCTCTCTCAAAAATAAATAAAACATTTGAAGAAGAAGAAGAAGAAAGAAGAAGAAGAAGAAAGAAGAAGAAGAAAGAAGAAGAAGGAAGAAGAAGGAAGAAGAAGAAGAAGAAAGAAGAATAAAGAAGAAGAAAGAAGAAGAAAGAAGAAGAAAGAAGAAGAAAGAAGAAGAAAGAAGAAGAAGAAGAAGAAGAAGAAGAAGAAGAAGAAGAAGAAGAAGAAGGAAGAACGAAGAAGGAAGAACGAAGAAGGAAGAACGAAGAAGGAAGAACGAAGAAGGAAGAACGAAGAAGGAAGAAGGGAGAAGGAGAAGGAGAAGAAAAAGTACTGCTCTGGGTAAAATGCTATCAAACAGGATCACATACTACAGAGAAACCACTTTTAATGGAAGAGCCAATCAATGTGGCAAACTTCATTGTTGTCATATGTTAAAAATTGCCACAGCCACCCCAAAGTTCAGCAACCTGATCACTCAGCATCCATCAACATTAAGGCAAGACCCTCCACCAGAAAAAAGATTATGACTTGCTGAAAACTCAGATGATGGTCAGCATGTTTTAGCAATAAAGTATATTTTGATTAAGGTATTGCATTGTTTCTTAACATGTTACTGTACATCAATAGACTATAGTATCGTGTAAACATAACTTTTTTATGGACTGTGAAACCAAAAATATTTGACTCACTTTATTGCAATATTTACTTTATTATGGAAATCTAGAACTGAACCTGCAATATCTCCAAAGTATCCCTGTAGACAAGTGGATTGAACAAGCACTGGGAGTTTCGACAATGATTGTAAAGAAAGAATAATGGAGCGTTCTTAACATAATGAACTCTTGGGAATGAACTAAATTAAGAAGGAACTGAAAGAAAAAGTTAAGGTGAAATGGGAGGGGAAGGATCATGTGACAGAATGGGCAATGATCTGAACAAACAGATAAACCAAACAAGGTGAGTGGGAGGGAATTCGGCTGACCACAATTTCACTCTGAGCCACAGGCATGCTATGTCTACTAAAAATTCTAATACAGCATTAGCCTTCCTTTAAAAAGCAGCGACTGGCCTTCATTAGATAATCACTAAATTCTCTATGGCTGTAGAATGGATACTCACTTAAATATAGGAAATTATAACTCACACATCAAAAAGAAAGCAACCTAATCTGCTCTGGGCTGAATAAAACATGTTTGGAACATTAGGTTCAGTTCAGATGAGCCATTTTAAGAGGGTCTCTAATAAAGAGTCAAAGGATAGGCAGATACAATGAAAAATAATCTGCAAGTCACTTTTCTTAGGAATAATGGTCATTTTAACTACATTTTTTACATTTTTAAATACATTTTTTAAAGTATGATGACATAAAAGTTCACATTCATAAGTAGTAATAGAATGCTAGAAGTCTCAGGCATAATGAAGGAATTCCCATTTCTTTATCTTAGAAGTAAAGTGGTGCAGAATAATGAAGAGACTCAAAACATGGTCATTCTGGTAAATGATACAAGACTGGTGTTACAAAGCTAAAAGGTCACAGTATTTCAGGGGGCATCAGTATAAATGTTGAATTCATACAAAAGAATCATAGAAGAGACCATGACATAGCTGGCCCTTTCCTTCATTTAGAGAAGCCCTAATGCATTTTATGAATAAGCCCCTGTATGACTCTAATGGGAAATTCTGTTCTGCTGAATATGCCTTTAAACACAGTGGAAGCTATGGAATGGAGGGAGTAGGAAGGGGTCTCAGGAAGGCCTGACTGATTTAAAAAAAAAAAAACGTATCTGGAACTGCACTGAACTGGAAGTCTATAAACTTTAAAAAGAAAAAAAAAAAAAAAAAAAAAAAAAAATATAAATCAATAAAAATCCAA